>NC_143081.1:17037500-17337500 GCF_052426305.1 Pelodiscus sinensis | reverse complement strand
GGATGCATCGCTCACGCTGGGCGTGACACCGCGCGAGACCAACCCCTGGATCAGCGGCTGGATTATGATGTTACTTCCGTTGCTCCCGCCCAATCGAACAGCCCATGGGAGCTGCGGATTGGAGCACGGAACGTTTCCCACAAGCCACCGCGGCTACTTTCCCTGCTCCCCTCGGCCCCCCCCGCCTCAGAGACCCCCAAACTGCCCAGCCGGCTTGTCCTGTGGCGTCAGGACCTGCCAACCCCCCACTCTGCCCCCCCACCAAACCCCCTGTAGTCTGCCCCCCAACCCCCCACTCTGCCCCCCACCAAACCCCCCTGTAGTCTGCCCCCCAGCCCCCACTCTGCCCCCCCACCAAACCCTCCTGTAGTCTGCCCCCCAACCCCCCACTCTGCCCCCCCCACCAAACCCCCTGTAGTCTGCCCCCCAACTCCCCACTCTGCCCCCCAACCCCCCACTCTGCCCCCCACCAAACCCCCTGTAGTCTGCCCCTCAACCCCCCACTCTGCCCCCCACCAAACCCCCTGTAGTCTGCCCCTCACCCCCCACTCTGCCCCCCCACCAAACCCCCTGTAGTCTGCCCCTCAACCCCCCACTCTGCCCCCCCACCAAACCCCCTGTAGTCTGCCCCCCACCCCCCACTCTGCCCCCCCACCAAACCACCTGTAGTCTGCCCCCCAGCCCCCCACCAAACCTCCCTGTAGTCTGCCCCCCCACCCCCCACTCTGCCCCCCCACCAAACCCCCTGTAGTCTGCCCCTCAACCCCCCACTCTGCCCCCCCACCAAACCCCCTGTAGTCTGCCCCCAACCCCCCACTCTGCCCCACACCAAACCCCCTGTAGTCTGCCCCCAACCCCCCACTCTGCCCCCCACTCTGCCCCCCACCAAACCCCCCTGTAGTCTGCTCCCCAACCCCCCACTCTGCCCCCCACCAAACCCCCTGTAGTCTGCCCCCCAACCCCCCACTTTGCCCCCCAACCCCCCACTCTGCCCCCCACCAAACCTCCCTGTAGTCTGCCCCCCAACCCCCCACTCTGCCCCTCACCAAACCTCCCTGTAGTCTGCCCCCCAACGCCCCCACTCTTCCCCCCACCAAACCCCCCTATAGTCTGCCCCCCAACCCCCCACTCTGCCCCCTCTGCACTCTACTCCACCCCAACCCCCCTGCAGTCTACTCCAGCACCACCAAACCCCCACTCTGCTCCCCCCACCAAACTCTTCATTCAGTCTGCTCTGCCCCAAGCCCCCCACTCTGCTCCCCCCACCAAACTCTTCATTCAGTCTGCTCCTCCCCAACCCCCACTCTGCTCCTCCCTACCCCCAGCAGTCAGCTCCCCCACCAAATACCCCCCCCACACACACACCCAACTGCCCAGCGGGCTTGTGTGGGACAGGCAGCTGCTGCTGCTGCCTTACAAAGTGCAGCGGGGCAGCGTGAGGCGGGTTGGGGGGGCTGCCTCGGCTGCGTCCGGTTTGAAAACACTGATGCTGTGTCTGCACTGGCGCCATCTCGCGCCAAAGCGGCCGCTCTTGCGCGGAAGCTTGCTGCCTGTCTACACTGGCCGTGTGTGCTTGCGCAAGGAAACTGACCCTAACCAGCCAGCAGCGAGCAATACCTCTGAGCTGATAAGTGCGGGGAACAGAACAGCTAAAAAGTCAGTGATAACATCTAACTCTAAAATGGTGAGCAATAAATTAAAACAGAAGCTCTTAAATATGAATAAACTGCAACACCCGTGCAAAAGAATATGAACAGAACACCAGGCATTGAGATTTATTTCCAAAGTAAAAGGTTTGTGTATTTCTAGGGTAAAACATACATAAAAACGTGATGTTAAACTCATTAAGTTATTGCTGGAACATGGATTACAGCAGGGGTTCTCAACATTCGTGATACCACCACCCCCTAAAATGCTAAACGAATGTGTGTGGCCACCCACCCTCACTGCCCTGGGTCGCTTCCTCCCCCTTCTTACCAGACTCCTTGCCCTCCTCGGGTTCCTTCATGGCACGTGCAGTCCTTAACGCCCTCCCCCTGCAGGCTCCTTTCCCCCATCTCTTTCTCCTCTGTGCCTCTTTTCTGCTCCGCATCCCACTCTCCCGCTGCCTTGCCTCCTCCTGTAGCTGAGCCACGCTCCTGGAGCCCCATGGCCCCGGCCACGCTGTGCAGCTTTCTGACAGCTGCCTTCCGCCGCCCTGCCGCTCTTCACAGCCGGGGGAGAGGGGTCGCAAGTGAAATACCTGGTGCCTGCAGGACTAAGTATTTGCTAGGTGATGCTTATAAATTAAGGCAATAATGCAATGAGCCTGTATCGAAGACTGTACTCGAGCCAAATAAAGACACAAGGCGTAAAAAGCCTTAAGCATATGTAACTAAAAATAACCCTAGAGATAATACCGTCTTAAACACTAAAATGCTGAAATGACTGAAGAAGTGGCAGGTAGCCACAGGATGCTAGTTCATCTGGAAATAAAAGAAAAACAACAACAACAAACAATTTGGGAACTAATAAATAACTTTTCTTTATCTGCCCTCTCCACACCACTCATGATTTTATAGACCTCTATCATATCCCCCCTCGGTCTCCTCTTTTCTTTCCCAGTCGCTTTAACCTCTCTTCATATGGGACCCGTTCCAAACCCCTAATCATTTTAGTTGCCCTTTTCTGGACCCTTTCCAAGGCCAAAATATCTTTTTTGAGGTGAGGAGACCACATCTGTACACAGTATTCAAGATGTGGGCGTACCATAGTTTTATACAGGGGCAGTAAGAGATTCTGGGTCTTATTTTCTATCCCTTTCCTAGTAATTCCTAGCATCCTATTTGCCTTTTTGACCGCCGTTGCACACCGTGTGGAAGTTTTCAGAGAACTGTCCACAATAACTCCAAGATCTCTTTCCTGATTTGTCATAGCCAAAGTAGCCCCCGTCATTCTGTACGTATAGTTGGGGTTATTTTTCCCGATGTGCATTACTTTACACTTATCCACATGAAATTTCATTTGCCATTTTGTTGCCCAATCACTCCGTTTGGTGAGATCTTTTTGGAGTCCCTCACAGTCTGCTTCTGTCTCGACTATCCTGAACAGTTTGGTATCATCTGCAAACTTTACCACCTCACTCCTTACCCCTTTCTCCAGATCATTTACGAATAAGTTGAAAAAGATTGGTCCCAGGACTGACCCTCGGGGGACACCACTAGTTACCCCTCTCCATTCTGAAAATTTACCATTTCTTCCTACCCTTTGTTTCCTGCCTTTTAACCAGTTCTCAATCCAAGAAAGGACCTTCCCTCTTCTCCCATGGCCATGGAATTGACACAAGAGCCTTTGGTGAGGAACCTTGTGAGGAACCTCAGGAGGCGGGAAGGGCTCGAGACGCCTCCTGGGCATGCGTGGCTCAACAGGAGAAATTGCTATAAAAAGCTCCGATCTGAGGCTCAGGGCGACCCTTCACCTACAGTGGAGCACCCACTGGGACACTACGCGAAGAACTACTACTGGATCCCCCTTGTCTGCATGTTTGTTAACCCCTTCAGAGAACACTAATAGATTAATAAGACATGATTTCCCTTTACAGAAACCATGATGACTTTTGTCCAACAAACTAGGTTCGTCTACATGCCTCACAATTTTATTCTTTACTATTGTTTCAACTAACTTGCCTGCTACCGAAGTCAGACCCGATGGTCTAGCCAGCCTCAGAACCATACTTCCCTTGGGATCTGGCTGTGACGTTACCTTGATAAGGCATATTTACTCTGCTATTTCCAACCCAATAGCAACAGAAATGAAATCCAGGACCCCTACCAGCATATCCCCTTCAAACCCTCCCCATCCAAATCCCCAGCCCGCGCTGACCGCAAGGCAAGCAGGGACGTTAGGCAGCCATGAAGTGAATAGTCTTGGAAGCGCACAAAATACTGTCGGTTCCACGACTATTCGATAGTCTCCTGAGGTGGGGCCGGCAGCCAGTGCGCTCCCAGCCCCCACTCCCAGGAAGCCCCCCCCCCCAGCACGGACTGCTTCCTTTGACGCTGCCCCGGCATCTCACGCAGCTGCCTCCGTCCGCAGTGAGCCCCACCCCGCCTGCCACTGCTGCCTGCCATAGCTGGCACATGCGGGGAGCTGGCTGGAAAGCTTCGTGCAGGTACCGGCTCCGTCTGCCCCCCACACCCTCCGCGCCACGCCTCTCTATCAGCAGTAAAGTGGGGGGAATGGGAGCCAGTGCCATGGAGAGCCACCTGTGCCCCCGCCCCTCCCTCCTGTGCTCACGCCCCTGCCCCTTCCTGAGGCTGGGCAGGAACTGGGCGGTGAGCGCTCCCCCGCCCGGAGGCTAGCGGCTGTGCTGGAACCTGGGGCGGTGAGTGGCTATCCCCCCCACCCCGCACAGTAAACATACCCCCAGCAAATATACCCCCGGCACAGAAAAGTCTTGTATGCTCTGCGGGTTATATTCGTGTGCGGGGTATAAAAGGTTTTTTTACTCAAATAGAAAAAACTGCAGGGTATATTCGGGTGCGGGATATATTCGCTAAATTACGGTAGTTGATTCAGCTCCACTGAACATCCCTAGCGTCACCCGCCGATACTCCACTGTCCATGCCGCAGGCCTGGCCGGCTGCACCCCTCCCGCCCACCAGCTATTCCTGCCTGGCCTTCCTGAGCAAAATCCTCCTGCTGTAACTCATTCAGCTAAAGCCTGAGGCACCACGGCCTCTGGAGCAGAAACCCTAAATCCACAAACCCTCTATAGTCTGATTAGCCCGTGGGCTTCTGGTACGCCGGGGGGCCCTCCCTGCCCAGCCTGGGCAACAGGGGACTCTAGCGTCAGCTCTAATGTCCCCTCCGCCCCGTGCCCGTTTCTCAGCCGGGCCAGAGCCCCCCCATGCCCATTTCTAGAGGGCCTCTCCCGCCATTGCTGCCACCTACCCGGGGCGACGGAGCAGGAGGGGAAGTCGGCGAGGATGGCGTGAAACTGGAGCAGCGTGTAGAGCCTGCCCAGACGCACGTTTCCCATCACCTGGCTCCTGCTGAGGGGCGAGTGGATTCGGCCCTGGACAAGCAGAAAAAGGAGCCGGGGGAGCCGCATCACTGACCCTGCGAGGCTGAGCTGTGACCGACCCGCTGCCCTGCCCGCCAGCTCCGCCCCACGAGCAGAGAAGCGAGCAGGGCAGGGAGGTGATGCAGCGTCCACGAGACTGAGATTGGAGACTGCAGCCTGCTTCAGGGGCCACATTTAGAAAAGCTGTTGGAAACTTAGAGACGGGGCAGCAAAGAGCAAAAAGTCTGGAGGGCTGCAGAGAAAGTCCTTCTCCTCTGCTCTTGAGCTCCGTGTGGTTGGCTTGTACAAGGAAAGCTGAGAGGTGACGGTACTCGGGCGTCTAAGGGCCTTTCCGGAGAGAACATGTCGGGTATCAAAGGGCCGGTTCACGGTGCAGAGAAAGGCAGGACAAGAGCCAGTGGCTGGAAGGTGAAACCAGACACGTTCCTCTTGGACATAGGGCACCAATACTTCACAGGGAGGATGATTCACCACTGGCACAAACTACCAAAGCAAGTGACGGGTTCTTCATTTCTTGATGTCTGCTAGTGGACATCATCTGAAGTTTTCTGACAAGCTCTAAATAACCTGTCCTAAGTCTCCCTCAAAAAAAGGAAAAATTCCTTGTTTGCTCCTAAAAGAAAGTTAACTCTCTATATGACGCTCTTCCATTCTCACACGCCACAGGAGAGGGGAGGTGAAAGGGCGGGGGTGGGGGAAAAGCCCCAAGGCTCCCTGCCGGATCCAGCTTGCAAGGAAGAAGCGGAGCTAGAATCGGCTCCGCACACTGCTGCTTCCCTTCCTCCTCCCCCTCCCACAGCAGGGCATGGACCCGCTTCCTGGAGGATTTTCCTGCTACTCCCATTTGCCAATATCCTGCCAATGGGAGCAGCGGGAGGCTGATCCTGGGCCATGGTGCTGGCAGCACTGTGAAAGAAGTTAGTGGCCCCTCACTCACCCAGGCTGAGACCCCACGCCCCCAGCCTGCTCACACACACCCTCCACTGAGACCCCTCACACCCAGCCTGCTCCTACACCTCACCCCTGTCCAGACACCCCTCCCCCAGGCCGCTCTCCCACCTTCCCTCGCGCCACCGCCTCCTCCCCCGGGCCAGACACCCCTCCCCCAGGCCGCTCCCCCACCTTCCCTCGCGGCCCCTCCTCCTCCCCCGGGCCAGACACCCCTCCCCCAGCCCACTCCCCCACCTTCCCTCGCGCCCCCTCCTCCTCCCCCGGGCCAGACACCCCACCCCCAGCCCGCTCCCCCACCTTCCCTCGCGCCCCTCCTCCCCCCCCGGGCCAGACACCCCACCCCCAGCCCGCTCCCCCACCTTCCCTCGCGCCCCCCCTCCTCCTCCGGGCCAGACACCTCACCCCCAGCCCGCTCCTCCACCTTCCCTCGCGCCCCCTCCTCCTCCCCCGGGCCAGACACCCCACCCCCAGCCCGCTCCCCCACCTTCCCTCGCGCCCCCTCCTCCTCCCCCAGGCCAGACACCCCTCCCCCAGCCCGCTCCCCTACCTTCCCTCGCGCCCCCTCCTCCCCCCCCGGGCCAGACACCCCTCCCCCAGCCCGCTCCCCCACCTTCCCTCGCGCCCCCTCCTCCTCCCCCGGGCCAGACACCCCTCCCCCAGCCCGCTCCCCCACCTTCCCTCGCGCCCCCTCCTCCCCCCGGGCCAGACACCCCTCCCCCAGCCCGCTCCCCTACCTTCCCTCGCGCCCCCTCCTCCCCCCCCGGGCCAGACACCCCTCCCCCAGCCCACTCCCCCACCTTCCCTCGCGCCCCCTCCTCCTCCCCCGGGCCAGACACCCCACCCCCAGGCCGCTCCCCCACCTTCCCTCGCGCCCCCCTCCTCCCCCGGGCCAGACACCCCTCCCCCAGCCCACTCCCCCACCTTCCCTCGCGCCCCCTCCTCCTCCCCCGGGCCAGACACCCCTCCCCCAGCCCGCTCCCCCACCTTCCCTCGCGCCCCCCTCCCCTCCCTGTGCCAGACACCCCTCCCCCAGCCCGCTCCCCCACCTTCCCTCGCGCTCCCTCCTCCCCCGGGCCAGACACCCCTCCCCCAGCCCGCTCCCCCACCTTCCCTCGCGCCCCCTCCTCCCCGGGCCAGACACCCCACCCCCAGCCCGCTCCCCCACCTTCCCTCGCGCCCCCTTCCCCCCGGGCCAGACACCCCTCCCCCAGCCCGCTCCCCCACCTTCCCTCGCGCCCCCTCCTCCCCCGGGCCAGACACCCCTCCCCCAGCCCGCTCCCCCACCTTCCCTCGCGCCCCCTCCTCCCCCGGGCCAGACACCCCTCCCCCAGCCCGCTCCCCCACCTTCCCTCGCGCCCCCTCCTCCCCCGGGCCAGACACCCCTCCCCCAGCCCGCTCCCCCACCTTCCCTCGCGCCCCCTCCTCCCCCGGGCCAGACACCCCTCCCCCAGCCCGCTCCCCCACCTTCCCTCGCGCCCCCTCCTCCCCGGGCCAGACACCCCACCCCCAGCCCGCTCCCCCACCTTCCCTCGCGCCCCCTCCTCCCCCAGGCCAGACACCCCTCCCCCAGCCCGCTCCCCCACCTTCCCTCGCGCCCCCTCCTCCTCCCCCGGGCCAGACACCCCACCCCCAGCCCGCTCCCCCACCTTCCCTCGCGCCCCCTCCTCCCCCCCCGGGCCAGACGCCCCTCCCCCAGCCCGCTCCCCCACCTTCCCTCGCGCCCCCTCCTCTCCCGGGCCAGACACCAACAAGGGGCGGGCTGGGGGCGGGGCAGCTTCGCACTCGGACCCAGGATTCGCTCGCGCCCCCGCGCGATCCTCGGACCTTCCTGTCATGGCGGCGCCGGCGGCCCAGTCACACAACGCCCCCCTGCGGCAGCCCATTGGCCGAACCAGAGGCACGATCCCCTTTGCTGACAGCCCATTGGGCGACACTATCCTCCGCCAAGGCTGTCTTCCGAAAGCCCATTGGCTGGCACACAGCCAGGAACCACCCCTAAGTCACAGACAATTCGAGGACAGAGCAGTCCATTAAGATCCACCCCGGACAGCCTATTGGTCGAGAGCAGTGGCAGGTCATTCCCCCTAGTCACACCGCATTCGCAGACAGAGCTGTCCGTTAAGATGCAGCCGGGTCAGCCTATTGGGTGCCTCTGATTCAGAACACGCCCCTTAGTCACAGCCCATTCGCGGACAGAACAGTCTGTTACGATCAGTCCGGGACAGTCTCTCGGCCAGCCTTAGTGTAGGGATAACATAGTCAAGTATTAAACGTGATTCCCCCAAGTGGAAGTGACTCCCCAGAATTTGTTCCCCACAACTAAAAGTCTAAGGAGGAGAAGTTTGTTAAGTAGAAGAAGCAGAGAAGTGTTTAGATTTATTCTTGTGAAAGTGTTTAGATTTAGTGTTATCAAGCTTGAGAAGTGTTTAGATTTATAATTAAACAATCCTAACAAATAATAATAATAATAATAATTATAAATCTAAACATTTTGCCCCTCTAGAATATAATTCGTTAGGAATGTAATATTAGGTCATGTAACTTCAAACTGTTAAAAATATACTACTATGTAGCCAGAAACAGCTCCCCTCGCTGTGTGCCAGGGCACGCTCAAACTTATTGTTACACAATTGACAACCGTTCTCTTCAAAGCATTGTGAAGCACTTAACCCTAATCGCAAAGTGAAGCATTGTAACTATAACAGTAACTAACTCAGCACTCAGAGAGAGAATGTTTTAAGAAATGCCACCCAGAAACTTTTGTAACTTTTTGTAACTACAACTCTTGTATTATTATGCAAAATACTGTATGGGAAACATTAATTAGGGAATGTACGTAAGAGAGAGAGTGCTTGGAGGATGAATGAATGGTTCTGAGAGGTGCCAGCCTGAGAATGCAGCAACAAAGGGCTGAAGAAGGTGTCAGGTGCCAGTGCAACCAAAAGGTGTCAAGTGGAGAAAACCAAGTACTGGAGATCCACCCGGTGAGATCACTGACGAGCACCTGGCAGCCACCCTGGACATCAGCATGATGTAGCAATTCCCATAGACTGGCCTAGGAAGAAATTCCTATAAGAACTGGACTAAAAGACTATGGAGTCAGAGTCCAAGGTTCTGCCGCCAGCCCATCAGGAGCTTGAGATGCGCATCCGATCAGGACTTCGCTCCCCACTCCCATCACTTGTGTACAGAATACCTGGCCAGTATTCGGTCACAAGCAACTTCCAGGCTGGGAACTATAACAAATACACAGAACTTGAATGAATGGATGAATGATTGACTGAATATTTATCTATATAAGTGTATAAGGGTTAAGCAGTGATAGGACTAAGTAGCTAAACAACATTGTTTGCTTCTATCTTTTCTTTATTCTTTATCTTTACAATAAATGTGGCTTTTTGCCTTATCCCCCTCATAAGATCCTGCTTGCTTTTATTGGTACAACATTTGCATTAGGACACGCCCCTGAGTCACGCTCCATTGGCGGACAGAGCAGTCCGTTAAGATCCACCAGAGACAGCCTTTTGGCCGACAGCAGTGTCAGGACGCGCCCCTTAGTCACACCCCATTCGCGGACAGAGCAGTCCGTTAAGATCATTCCCGGGTCAGCTTATTGGTCGCCTCAGATAAAGGACGCGCCCTTTAATCACAGCCCATTTGCTGACAGAGCAGTCCGTTAAGATTGACTGGTTGGAGCTGGGCAGGAGCACCGGCAGTTTAGGGGGCGGGGCCGCAGCTGGTCCTGCGGGTGACGGGCGGCAGTGGCCGGCCGGGCTGAAGCGCAGCCTGGGCCCCACTGGGGAGCGAGAGGCAGGTGCCAGGTCCAGGGGAGGGGATGAGGTGATTGCAGAGGAGGAAACTGAGGCACGGGGGGGAGAGCCAGGGAAAGCAGAGCTGGTGGGGCTGAGGACGGTCCATGTCGGTTCACAGAGCAGCCGATGGACTCCTGAATTCTCAGCGGCTACTCGATGACGCCGCAGTCCCGGGGCCGGTGTGACGTCACAAACAGCTGCCGTCGCTATTGGCTCCCCGTAGCCGTTTCTAACACACACACGAGCCGCTCTGATTTGGCTTCTAACACTTTTAGCTGCTCAGTTCTGCAAGCGCGGAGAGGAAGCCGCGTCCGATAGATGGAGGTTCTCCGCGACACATTTGGCAGCCTGGACCCCCTGCCTCTGGTCCAAAGGGTCTCAACCAACCCCCAACCCCATGACCCTTGTTCTCAGTGATTCCGCCAGCTGCTTGGTGCCTTTAGTACCCGGCCCCGCTTGCAAAGTCCCCCCCCAGCAGCGCGACCGGAGAGCAAAGCGAAAGAACCCCCCCAGCATTGCGACCTGAGGGCGGCGCCAGAGACCCCCGAGCAGCAAGTCCCGAGGGCGGCACCAGAGACCCCCCCCAGCAGAGTGACCCGAAAACGGTGCCAGAGACCCCGCCCAGCAGCATCACCCGAAAGCGGCACCAGAGGCTCTCCCCAGCAGCATGAGCTGAAAGTGGCGACAGAGACCCCACCTCCAAGGAGCGCGACCCGAGAGCGGCGCCAGAGACCCCCCCAGAAGCATTACCTGAGAGTGGAGACAGAAACCCCACCCCCAGCACCGCTACCGGAGAGCGGCGCCAGAGACCTCCCCGAGCAGCATCACCCGAGAGCGGCGCCAGAGACCTCCCCGAGCAGCATCACCCGAGAGCGGCGCCAGAGACCCCCCCACAGCAGCGCGACCCGAGAGCGGTCCCAGACACCCACCCAGCAGCAAAACCCGAGAGAGGTGCCAGAGACCCCCCCAGAAGCATTACCTGAGAGTGGAGACAGAAACCCCACCCCCAGCACCGCTACCGGAGAGCGGCGCCAGAGACCTCCCCGAGCAGCATCACCCGAGAGCGGCGCCAGAGACCCCCCCCACAGCAGCGCGACCCGAGAGTGGTCCCAGACACCCACCCAGCAGCAAAACCCGTGAGAGGTGCCAGAGACCCCCCGCAGCAGCATCACCTGATAGCGGGGCCAGTGACACCCCCCCTCTGCAGCGCGACCGGAGAGAGGCTCCAGAGACCACCCCCAGTAGCGCGACCCGAGAGCGGCGCCAGAGACCAAGCCCCAAGGAGCGCCCCCCGAGAGTGGAGACAGAGACCCCACCCCCAGCACCACTACCCGAGAGCGGCACCAGAGACCCCCCCAAGAGCGCGACCCGAGAGTGGTAACAGAGACCCCCCCCCAGCAGCACGACTGGAGAGCGGAGCCAAAGACCCCCCCAGCAGCATGATCCCAAGGAGGCGCCGGAGACCCCCCCAGCACCGCGACTCAAGAGCGACGCCGGAGACCCCCCCGCCCCAGCAGCGTGACTCGAGAGCGGCGCCAGAGATTCCCCGCAGCAGCACGACCCGAGAGTGGTGACGGAGACCCCCGCCGGCAGCACGACCGGATAGCGGAGCCAGAGACCCCCCCCCCAGCAGCAGGACTCGATAGAGGCGCCAGAGTCATCCCCAGCAGCATCACCCCAGCGAGGCGCCAGAGACGGCGCCCAGCAGCACGACCCGAGAGCGGCGCCAGAGACCCCCCCAGAAGCATTACCTGAGAGTGGAGACAGAAACCCCACCCCCAGCACCGCTACCGGAGAGCGGCGCCAGAGACCTCCCCGAGCAGCATCACCCGAGAGCGGCGCCAGAGACCTCCCCGAGCAGCATCACCCAAGAGCGGCGCCAGAGACCCCCCCCACAGCAGCGCGACCCGAGAGTGGTCCCAGACACCCACCCAGCAGCAAAACCCGTGAGAGGTGCCAGAGACCCCCCGCAGCAGCATCACCTGATAGCGGGGCCAGTGACACCCCCCCTCTGCAGCGTGACCGGAGAGAGGCTCCAGAGACCACCCCCACTAGCGCGACCCGAGAGCGGCGCCAGAGACCTCCCCCCAGCAGCGTGACTCAAGAGTGGCGCCAGAGATTCCCCGCAGCAGCACGACCCGAGAGTGGTGACGGAGACCCCCGCCGGCAGCACGACCGGATAGCGGAGCCAGAGACCCCCCCCCCCCCCAGCAGCAGGACTCGATAGAGGCGCCAGAGTCATCCCCAGTAGCATCACCCCAGCGAGGCGCCAGAGACCCCCCCAGCAGCACGACCCGAGAGCGGCACCAGAGACCCCCCAGCAGCACGACCCGAGAGCGGCACCAGAGACCCCCCAGCAGCACGACCCGAGAGCGGCACCAGAGACCCCCCAGCAGCACGACCCGTGAGAGGCACCAGAGACGGCGCCCAGCAGCACGACCCGAGAGCGGCACCAGAGACCCCCCCCCAGCAGCGCGACCCGAGAGCGGCACCAGAGACCCCCCAGCAGCACGACCCGTGAGAGGCACCAGAGACGGCGCCCAGCAGCACGACCCGAGAGCGGCACCAGAGACCCCCCCAGCAGCGCGACCCGAGAGTGGCACCAGAGACCCCCCAGCAGCGCAACCCGAGAGAGGCGCCAGAGACCCCCCAGCAGCGCGACCCGAGAGCGACACCAGAGACGCCCCCAGCAGCACGACCCGTGAGAGGCGCCAGAGACAGCGCCCAGCAGCACGACCCGAGAGAGGCGCCAGACTCCCAGTCCTATTATTCTATGATTCTATGAGGAAGGGACCTCGAGAGGTCATCGAGTCCAGCCCCCCGCCCTCAAGGCAGGACCAAGCTCCGTCTACACCATCCCTGACAGATGTCTATCTAACCTGTTCTTAAATATCTCCAGAGAGGGAGATTCCACCACCTCCCTTGGCAATTTATTCCAATATTTGACCACCCTGACAGTTAGGAATTTTTTCCTAATGTCCAATCTAAACCTCCCCTGCTGCACTTTAAGCCCATTACTCCTTGTCCTGTCCTCAGAAACCAAGAGGAACAAATGTTCTCCTTCCTCCTTGTGACACCCTTTTAGATATTTGAAAACCGCTATCATGTCCCCCCTTAATCTTCTTTTTTCCAAACTAAACAAACCCAGTTCATGAAGCCTGGCTTCATAGGTCATGTTCTCTAGACCTTTAATCATTCTTGTCGCTCTTCTCTGTACCCTTTCCAATTTCTCCACATCTTTCTTGAAATGTGGCGCCCAGAACTGGACACAGTACTCCAGCTGAGGCCTAACTAGTGCAGAGTAGAGCGGCAGAATGACTTCACGAGTTTTGCTTACAACACACCTGTTGATACAACCTAGAACCATATTTGCTTTTTTTGCAACAGCATCACACTGTTGACTCATATTCAACTAGTGGTCCACTATGACCCCTAGATCCCTTTCCGCCATGCTCCTTCCTAGACAGTCGCTTCCCATCTTGTATGTATGGAACTGATTGTTCCTTCCTAAGTGGAGCACTTTGCATTTCTCTTTATTAAACCTCATCCTGTTTACCTCTGACCATTTCTCTAACTTGCTAAGGTCATTTTGAATTATGTCCCTATCCTCCAAAGAAGTCGCAACCCCACCCAGTTTGGTATCATCTGCAAGCACGACCTGAGAGTGGCCCCAAAGACCCCTCCCCCCCAGCAGCGAGACCCGAGAGCAGCGCTAGAGACACTCCCAAGCTGCACGACCAGAGAGCGGCGCCAGAATCCCTCCCTGCAGCGAGATCCGAGAGCGGCGTGACTGAAGAGGCCTCTCACTCACTAAGGTCTGTGGCTGTGGGAATTCTATCCTTTAGCCCTTCCCCCCCACCCCCCCACCCCCCGCCTCTGTATAGGGCCCTCTACAAGAACACTGAGTCAGTCAGCCATGACGCACCACCGCTCTCCCTTGCACGACTGGCGTACCTGCAGAATTCCCGTTGGCTCCTGAGCCCTTAACCCGTGGAGATGCTCACCTGGAATGCCTGCAAGTGTGCTGTACAAGGACACGGCAGAAGCAGAGCAAGGACAAAGACACAGACAGAGAAAGACAGACAGAACTTGCTGGCCAACACAACAGAACGAGGAGAGAGAAACACGTGGGAGGAAGGCAAACAACTCACCACTGAGCATCATCATCCTCAATCCAAGTCTCTGCTAAGGTGGACACACTGTTCCCCAAAGAAATGAGCAGCACCTACAAATGGAAACCCCGTTTCTCTCATAACCAAAGTTGCTAGTCGGGAAGCTCAGCTAGGGCTGGCTTCCTAAGCAAACAGCACGTCACTACCTGCATCCAGGTGGGCCATAAGCTCAGATTTCTCTAAATTAAACACTTATCTCAGTGACAGCGGTGGTAGCTCTGCTCTCAACTGGACAGTTCTTGCCTCCCATTCATCATTCTCCCAACCTTATTGCTCTCATTCATGCTGTCTTTCCTTCGCGTGATGGGAAGAGACTCGAATGGCTGACTTCTTATGCCTTGATATTGAAGTCAGCACAAGGGGGAAAGAACAAACAAGTTAGCAGCTCAGTCAGCAATGGTGCATAACCTCTTCTTCTCGCATATAAGATATCACAGACTCCTACCACCAGCCATGCCCTTTCATGGCCACTGCAGGAATACAGCTAGAGTAGAAAGATATCCAAATTAGTAACGCTAGAGTAGACTACATTGAGCCGGTATCCAAAACAGTGACTCTACAGAGTAGACTACTGTCCCTTTCCCAGCCTCAATGCCACAGGGCCCCATGCCATAAAAGAAGCTCATGGCCTGTGAAGAAATCTACTGCCAGGTGTGCCCTACTTTTTTGTGGTTCCTGAGACCACCTCTGTGGGGAATGCATGCCAAGCAAACTCCCCCCTGTTCTGTGGAGGGAGACAGCAGGACAGGAAAGGGGAGAGTCTTAGCTGGGCTGAACAATGGAGACGTTCAATAAGCAATGTAGGTTCCCCACATCAATATGTCTATCTTGAATTTATGATACAGGCAGTCCCCGAGTTACGCGGATCCGACTTATGTCGAACGGGGATTTTCTCACGGGGAGCAAAGCGGCGGAGGACCCGGGGCCGGACCCACGGCGCTCCCAGCTGATCTGGAAGCGCCGCGGTCCGGCCCGGGTCCTCCACCGCTTTGCTCCGCGTCTCCCTGGTCTGCTGGGGGGGGACGCAGCTAGTGCCCCCCCCCAGCAGACCAGGGAGATGTGGAGCAAAGCCCGGGGCCTGTGGTAGAGCAGGTGGGACGCTGCCGGTTGGTCCCGCAGCACCGCTCCTTGGTGCTACTGGACCAACCCGGCAGCACCCCAGCTGCTCAGCCCCAGGAGTCCTGATTCAGCCGCTGCTGATCAGTTTCAGCAGCGGCTGAATCAGGACGCCTGGGACAGAGCAGCTGGGGTGCTGCTGGGTTGGTCCAGTAGCGCCGAGGTGCGGCCACGCTACTGGACCAACCCAGCAGCACCAGAGCTGCTCTGCCCCAGGCGTCCCCAAGTTAGCCACTGCTGAAACTGACCAGCGGCTGACTACAGGAAGCCCGAGGCAGAGTTGCTCTGCCCTGGGCTTCCTGGAATCAGCTGCTGATCAGTTTCAGCAGCAGCTGACTTGGGGACGCCTGGGGCTCTTAAGTTGAATCTGTATGTAAGTCAGAACTGGTGTCCGACTTACATACAGATTCAACTTAAGAACAAACCTACAGTCCTTATCTTGTACGTAACCTGGGGACTGCCTGTATTGGCGGCTATACCGTTGCGTGGAGGGATCTAAGTACACAAGGGCACTGAGGGATTGGGGTGATTTAGAGGCCCCATGATGAAGGGCAGGGTGGAGGAGTGTTTGAGGACCCCACATTGGCAGGGAAGGTGAACTTGGCAAGGGGGAACAAGAATTGGGGAGTGTTGGGGGTTAAGGGATCCCATGAATGGAGGGATCCACTAGAGGCAGATTAGGGAAGGATATGGCAGGCTGGAGGATGTCCGGGAGGAAGAGGAGGACTGACGGGGGAAGTTCAGGGTGCTAGGAACAGAATGAATAAGGGAGGCTGACAGGTCCCATGGCTGGTAGGATAGGAGCGTGGGAGGAGGGACTGTGGGTTGGGAAAGAAGCAAATTAGACCAAGGGGGTCCTACGAACAGGGGAAACGTAGGGACAGAGCTAGGGTGCAGGTTAAGGTGAGCTGGGGGATGTCGTAGGGAGGAAAAGGGCTGATGGGGGCATGGACTGGGGGTGCAGGTGGGGCTGGGTGTTGTGGAGAGGAAGGGAAACTGAGGGGCCCCTGGGATAAGAGTATGGACTGGAGGGAAGGACACTGATGTGGGTGCAGGCGGGACTGGGGGTTATTAGAAATGGACTGGAGAAGAGGGGGGGATTGGGATGCAGGCTGGGCTGGGGTTGGCTAAGGAAGGGAGGGGTCGGATGGAGCCAGCCTGTGATGCAGTTTGTGGGCAGGGCTGGGCTGTCATGCTGGGTGGGGTGGGTGCTGCAACACACTAGTGACGCTCGGACCCGAGGAACCAGCATTGTCAAAACTACAACTCCCGGCATGCACCGCTCATGCAGGGAGTGACTCACGCACAATGAGACCAAGCCCCTAGCGACCCAGGCTTGGCATCCAGACTGCTGATGTCACGTCCTCTTCCACCACCCCCTTGTCATAGCCTGGAATGGCAAAAACCTCCCCCCGCAGACGGTTACTGGAGAAGCAAAATGCAGGACAATGTAGCACTTTAAAGACTAACAAGATGGTTTATTAGATGATGAGCTTTCGTGGGCCAGACCCACTTCCTCAGATCAAAAAATCAGAAAATACCAGACATTTTAGGTGTCCGGTATTTTCTGAATTTTTTTACCAGACAGGCGGCAAAAATACTGGATTGTCCGAACCTTAGCTGTACTTTGCCCAGGCCTGGTCTATACATTTCTGCAGTTGGGTGTGGCCATGCCAGGGTGCTTGGCTACTCCTTGAGAGTTTCTGTCCAGAGGCTCTTGGAGATAGTTTATTGCTCATCCGCCCTGGCAGTCACTTCTCCCCAGTTGGTCCCAATAGGCTTTCTCCACTGCATTTTCTATCAGGTTCTTACTGGTCATTATCTCCACCGTACCTCGGTGCAGCCATCTGTTCAAACAGCTTTTCAGTCCTAAAACAGTCTTGGCACCATCCCTCAGTTGTGCAATCCTTTTAAAAATGTATCCCCCTAACACACTGGTGTCTGAAACCAGACCACTTCATGGGAGGGTGTGGAAGTGACAGCCAATTCAGCTCCAGCCATGGCATCCAGGTGGGCTAGAGGGGATACAGCCATATTGTTCCCATCCTGCCTATCAGCTGCTTCTAGGGAGAGAGTTCCCTTTAAGCCTCTTAGTCAATGCAGATTTTGGCCTTCACCAGCCAGATGAAGGGCTATATGGGGGAGGGGATGTCATACAGAGTATCACCAACATCAAGAGGAGCCGACACACAAAAAAGCCCAGGCATGGGTAGACGTGTGCAGGGATAGATTGGCATTGGGGCAGCTTTAAGACATATGGTACTTAGAACGGCTCTACTGGATCAGACTAATGATTGCTCCAGTCTTGTATCCTGTCTTGCAGCAGTGACTAGTGCTAGATACTTCAGAGGGAATTAACAATCCAGGCAGTCAATGATGCATCCCACAATCAAATCCCAGATTCTGGCAATCAAAGGGTTAGGGCCGTGGTCACCAACAGATCAATCACGAGGCCTCGACCAGTCGATCATGAAGCACGCAGACCGCCCCCCCATTTTCCTCCCACCCCCGAGGAGCCCCACTACCTACCGCCAGCGAAAATGGAGGTAGTGCCAGCTCCCCGCAGGTGGACGGAAGTCCCGCAGCTTAGCGCCACTTCCGGGGGTTCCGGAAGTTCACTGGCTGCTCTGCCGGGCACACTGTGGGAGGGGGCGTCGGCCCCGGAGGAGGAGCACAGCGACTTCCCTGCACCGGCGCAGGAGGGAGGAGTCGGCCCTGGGGCAGGCGCGCGCGGGGGTTTCGGCCCCGGGGCAGGCGTGTGCGGGGGTTTCCCTGTGCTGCAAGGGTTTCCCTGCGCCCCAGGGCAGGCACGCGAGGGTTTCCCTGCGCCGCAGGGGGGGGAAGGGGAGTCGGGCCCGGAGGAGGCACGTGCTGGCTTCCCTCAGGGGGAGGAATCCTGGGAGGAGGCAGATGCAGGGGACTCTCTGTCTCCACTGGCACCCTGTCCCCACTCCCCTCTCCCCAGCCACAGAACTCTGTCCCCACTCTCCTGCCATAGAACTATGTCCCCATTCCCATCCCCACTCCCCGAACTCTGTCCCCACTCCTCTGTCCCGAGCCACAGAACTCTGTCCCCTGCTGCAGAACCGTCCTCTGTCCTCCCAGCACCCTGTTCCCTCTCCCCTACCCCCAGCTGCAGAACTCTGTCCCCACTGGCACCCTGTCCCCTGCCAAAGCACCCACTAGCACCCTTCCCAGTACTATGTCCCCTGCTCCCACCAACACAGTTGGGGCCACATTAGTGAAGCTGGGGGGGGGGGAGTGTTGGAGGAGGTTTTCTTTGCATCTCACTTGTGTGGCCCCAACTGACTTTTCTTGGGTCAGTGACCCCTGACTCAAAACAGGTTCCCTGCCCTTCTCAGAAATAAAGACAACGCAGAAAGTTTTTGTGTTTGTTGGCCAGGCTTCATTTTTAAATAAAATACTGTCAAACCCCCAACTGGGGCCAAGCCCCCATTTGGCCACAGCATCATAACACTCCTGCACTCCCCCTTCCACCAGACCCCAGATCTGAGCCGATCATACACTGAAACCCCCTGCCCTGAGCCCCTCATATACCCCAAACCAAATTCCTGAACCCTCACATCCACAAGCCTGTAGCTTGCTTAGTACCCCAACCCTCCATCTGACCCCAACACCGCCCGGCCTAGAGCCCCCTCCCCGAGCCAGCGTCCCCTTCTCCACCTCCTCCTGCGTCCAGATTTCCTCCCAGAGCTTGCACCTCTCACCCCTTCCCACACTCAAATCCTACACATCCTGTCTCAACCCAGCAAGTGTACGGCTAGACTGCAGGGCTACGTCTACACTGGCATGATTTTCCAGAAATGCTTTTAACGGAAGAGTTTTCCGTTAAAAGCATTTTCAGAAAAGCGTGTCTAGATTGGCAGGACGCTTTTCCGAAAAAGCACTTTTTGCGGAAAAGTGTCCGTGGCCAATCTAGACGTGGTTTTGCGCAAAAAAGCCCCAATCGCCATCTTAGCCATCGGGGCTTTTTTGGCAAAACAGTACTGTGCTGTCTACACTGGCCCTCTTGCGCAAATGATTTGTGCAAGAGGGCGTTTGCCCGAACGGGAGCAGCACAGTATTTCCGCAAGGACACCGACGATCTTACATGAGATCGTCAGTGTTCTTGCGGAAATTCAAGCAGCCAGTGGAGACAGCTGGCAAGTTTTTCCGCAAAAGCAGATGATTTTGCGGAAAAACTTGCCAGTCTAGACACAGCCCAGGAGTTTTTCAGGATTCTGGAAATATCCCAGAAAAACTCTTCTGCATCCAGGGATGCATTTGTTCTTCTGCTTTTTTTAGTGGAAGAGCAAACATGCTCTTTTGGTCACCCCTATATTCCTCTTTCCACGAGGAATAAGGGAGCTTCCAAAAGAAGGGTTTTTTCTGACATTTGGTCCAGTCTAGACAGGCCAAATGTTGGAAAAACCTCTTCCTACAGAAGAATTGAAAAAAAAAAAAGCAGCAGTATAAGGGTGGGGGATAGCAAGTGATGGAGAGGAGGAGAATAGAGAGGGCAAGGCTTCAAGGAAGGGGCAAGACGGTAGATCTTGGCTTGTTCTGTCATTTAAAAAGTGATCTTGGGTGTAAAAAGGTTGGAGACCACTGCCCTACATCATCCCACTCACACATCCAAAGAGGCTCACCAGGGCCAGGAAACCAGCGTTGCAGGGGATGGAAGGGGGGTAGTGACATCACAAAGGCCTGTTGCAGGATCTCAGCCTACTGGGAGATAGTGATAGGTCGGTGGTGACCTCACAGAGAGACCCTAACCTGACATCAGCCAATCAGAAGAGAGGTGCAAGGCAGGGACAAGCTCAGAGGTTCTAATGGCTTGGCAGCAGCAAGGCTCCTTCTCAAGGTCTCTCGTCGAGGGCGGAGAAAGAATTAGGATTAATTATGGGAGCAGGAGGAGCAATCTCGTCAGAGTTTTCTCCTTCCCTACCCCCGGAGTTGATGTTACCTGTTCAGAAGGTAAGAGCCGCAGAGAGGTTTGGAGCCTGTTCTGTCTGATCCACCTGAGCTCTAGGCATAGAAATCACTAAGTTAAGGTTGAGCAGGATCCTGTGGGTGGAATTGCTCCAGCGCTCATTAACCCGTTACCCCTTTCCATGTCTATCTGAGAGTACTGTATTCTTATCAGTCAGTGTGTCCCGAGGGGCAGGGGCGGACGAGGGGCAGAACGCCATCCTTGCAGGAGACGGTCGGGGTGGGGGGGCGATGACATCTCAAAGGCCTGTTGTAGAATCTCAGTCTATTGGGGAAAGGCGATGGGGAGGCGGTGACCTCGTAGAGAGATCCTGACATCAGACACACAGGACAGAGGTGCAAGGTGGGGGCAACCTCAGAGACCCCGCCTTATGGCTTTGTGGGAGGCTCTCCCAAAGAGGCAGGGCTGGAATTGCTCGGAGACTGATCCCCTCAGATGGTGAGCTGGCCCATCCTTTAGGACATCTGCTGTGACCTCTCAGCCTCCCATCAAGTCTCAATGCTGATTGGGAAGACTTCTGCTCCCTGTCATTAGCCCCCTGCCCAGCCAGTTTCCCAGCTGTTACCCAGTCTGGAGTCAGCAAAGCCCTCGGGCAGGAGTGACAGCAAAGGGCTAGGACCCAGAAGCCGTGCCCAGGGGTCAGTCTGGAGTGCTGTACAAAGCCCAGGACCATCCACATATCCTGTGTGGTGCAACCTGCTGAGTGGAGACAAAGGCTCAGGGCTGCTCTCATACCCTGATCAGACACTTTACTGAATGTGGTGCAGGGAAAAGGTGGACTGATGGCTCCCATGAATGGGGGTGCAGACTGGGGTGAGGAAGAGCCCCGGGATAAGAGTATGGACGGGGGTGCAGGCTGGGGTGAGGAAGGGCCCCGGGATAAGAGTATGGACGGGGTGCAGGCTGGGGTGAGGAAGCAGGAGGGGAGGGGGCTGCGCGGAGCCTAGAGTGCGGGATGAGGGGGCCGTGGGCAGGAGGGGAGAGGACTGCGCGGAGCCTGGTGTGCGGGATGAGGGGGCCGTGGGCAGGAGGGGAGAGGGCTGCGCAGAGCCTGGTGTGCGGGATGAGGGGGCCGTGGGCAGGAGGGGAGAGGGCTGCGCAGAGCCTGGTGTGCGGGATGAGGGGGCCGTGGGCAGGAGGGGAGAGGGCTGCGCAGAGCCTGGTGTGCGAGATGAGGGGGCCGTGGGCAGGAGGGGAGAGGGCTGCGCGGAGCCTGGAGTGCGGGATGAGGGGGCCGGGGGCAGGAGGGGAGAGGGCTGCGCAGAGCCTGGTGTGCGGGATGAGGGGGCCGTGGGCAGGAGGGGAGAGGGCTGCGCAGAGCCTGGTGTGCGAGATGAGG
The DNA here is from genome assembly GCF_052426305.1 of Pelodiscus sinensis. NCBI lineage: Eukaryota > Metazoa > Chordata > Testudines > Trionychidae > Pelodiscus > Pelodiscus sinensis. The sequence goes on along the minus strand of NC_143081.1, from coordinate 17,316,052 downwards.
GGGCCGTGGGCAGGAGGGGAGAGGGCTGCGCGGAGCCTGGAGTGCGGGATGAGGGGGCCGTGGGCAGGAGGGGAGAGGGCTGCGCGGAGCCTGGAGTGCGGGATGAGGGGGCCGGGGGCAGGAGGGGAGAGGGCTGCGCGGAGCCTGGAAATAACGAGCTTCTTACTTTGCCTACTGTGAAAGGGCAAGACTGGGGCCACGTGGGGTGTGGAGGAGGGACAGCAGCTGGGGGTGATGGAATTACACGTGCATTACCCGCAATGACCACCGAGCGGCACTGTGGAGGCGCTACGGAATTACACGTGCATTACCCGCAATGACCACCGAGTGGCACTGTGGAGGCGCTACGGAATTACACGTGCATTACCCGCAATGACCACCGAGCGGCACTGTGGAGGCGCTTCGGAATTACACGTGCATTACCCGCAATGACCACCGAGTGGCACTGTGGAGGCGCTACGGAATTACACGTGCATTACCCGCAATGACCACCGAGCGGCACTGTGGAGGCGCTACGGAATTACACGTGCATTACCCGCAATGACCACCGAGCGGCACTGTGGAGGCGCTACGGAATTACACGTGCATTACCCGCAATGACCACCGAGTGGCAGACACCTAAGTGCCCCAGACACCCAAGTCTCAGCCTGAGCAGATAACAAGGTTGTTCCCAGAGGGTGAGACAAAAGAAGAGAGGCAGGGTCGGACATCAGGCTGGGGGGTAGGGCCTGGGAGTTGAGTTGGTCTAAAACATCCTCACTCCACCTAGCCCAGCCGAGACTAAGAAAGGGGGTGAAGCCCCTTCCCCACGAGAGGACTAAGGCTGTCTGCCCTCGCTCCTGTGTTAACATCTCTCCTATGCTATGCTGTGTCGCTGAGAAGAAATAAACCCTTTTACTCTACTGGCTGGCCAAGAGACACATCTGGCTGGGGATGGGGGCCCAGGGTCGGGGGCTCCCCGACACACCATCGCACCGCACCTCCTGTAGCAGGAGACCAACAAACAGAGAATCACTGGGATGCCTGAGCCCCGTGCAGGTCCCCCAGCCCACCCCTTCCCTGCCCACACATCAGGAGCCACCCCCTACGTAGCCTATCCCTGGCAGGGCTCTGTGAGGGTGGGACTGAAAAATTGCCTGGGAAAGGGGGTTTCTCCATCACCCCCAACCACCCTTTCCCTAGGGTTCCCCATTCCAGCACTTCACACAGCCCTTAGCTGGAGAGCGCCACGCCTGCACGACGTGCGCCCTGACGGTCGACTTTTCCATACCAAACTGGTTCCCGACACATCGGTAGCTGTCCGGCGTGGTGACCTTCCACAGGGCAATGGCGACCCGCTTCTCCAGAGGGGAATGTGGGTCGCATGCGTGTCCCGTCGTGTGAGGGCAGGGGAGAGCCAGGGACACAGCTCCAGGAAGGTCTCCTTCCTCGTGCAGAAATTCTGGAGCCGCTGTTGGTCATCCCATCGCTCCATGTCGAGCCGGTCCCACCAGTCAGATCTAGTCTCCAGCGCAAGAAGCGGCGGCGCACAGCGTGGTGCAGCTGGAAGAGCTGAACTCCCAATCAGCTGGTGGTTGCGTTCCTGCATGGCCAGGAGGGCAGCCTGCAGAAACTGCAGCGAAAACTGCAGTACGAGTGCTAAGGGCCGGGGAATGCCCAGAGGCAGCTCTAGCTCCATGACTGGCAAGCTAAGGTGTCTGCAAGGGCAACCAGAGCAGTCAGAGCAAAGGCTTTGCTGTCCCTCCAGGAGGTAGGGACAGGAGAAGAGCCCGAGAAATGGCTGTACGGAGGGGGGGGGGGCCACTTTGCTACCTTCACAGCAGTGTTTTCCAATTTTATTTGGCCACAGAACCCTTTTAAATTTGAAAGAATTTTGCAGAACCCCTAATAACAGTCTTATTTGTGGTCTATGTTTTCAACTTCATATATAAGTAAGGATCATAATAAACACATGCTAAACAAGATCATGAGATCAACATTTAGTTTAATGGCACGTATTTAAAAACAAAAATAACATTAATAAATATTACTTACTATTTTTTAACCATAAAATGTTGCTGTAATGGAATTTTCTCACGGAACCCTTATTTTCACTTTGTGGAACCCCGGGGTTCTGCGGAACACCCTTTGGGAAACACTGCTCCAGAGGGTCCCTTATCCTGCTTTTCTAGCACAGGACCTAGGTCCATCCCTGGGGCAGATGGTGTTGTCTGCCCAGCCACTGACTGTGTGGGCAGAGGGGGGTGGGATCAAGCCCACCATCCTGTGCTCCCCAGGCAAATCCCTGCCCTACCCCTGAGTTCACTGGAGATCCCACTCTGTCTCCCTGCCTTCAGTGGGTCCCTTCTCCTGCCTTCCTAATGTGGGAGCCGGCGCCATCCCTGGGGCGTCTATGTTGGCTGTTTGGCCGCTCCCAGGGTGGGTGGGACTTGGGCCCACCAGCCTGCCCTGCCCAGGTGAAAGGGTCTCAGATAGCTATTTCAAAATAGAGAGTCCACACTGATTGGATGCAGAATTGCATTTAAGGCCACTCAGAACCACTTCAGGCAGGGCATCGAGTCAGCAATTACTGCTGGGAGCTGCTGCTTGAGGCTAAGTGCTTTTCGAAATAAGCATGCAGTGTAAACCTACCCCAAGGGTATGTCTACACTGCAAATTTCATTCAGAAAAAGCTATTCTGGAAGATATCTTCTGGAAAAGCTGATTTTGGAAATAAGCTCCCCTAATGTGGATGTGCTATCTCAGACTAATGTTGAGGCTTCCCGGTAGTGTGGACGCTCTATCTCGATTTAGCGCCCCAGGATGCACCGGAAAGGACTAACTTTAGAATGAGGCGCTATTTTGACATAGCAGCAATGGAGCGTCCACACGCTCACCCTCTGCCAAAAAAGCTTTTTCAGAAGAGGCGTTTCTCTGACATTGGTAAACCTCATTCCACGAGGATTAAGCCCTCCGTTGCTTCAATTTTCTTTTGAAATAACGCAATTGCTGTGTGGATGCTACTGTTGTTCTGCCAGAATAACGTCCCTTATTCCAGAAAAACAGTCCAGTGTAGATACACCCTTGGAGATTTGTGCCCGTCGATCAGCAAATGGCCACGTCTAGATTACATGCCTTTTTCAACAGAGGCTTTTTCTAAAGTATTTTTTGAAAAAGCCTCTATAGAAAAAGAGCGTCTAGACAGCATGATGCAGATCAAAAAAATCGATCAGCTTTTTCAAAAAAGCGTGTCCAGACTGCCGGACACTCTTTCGGAAAAAAAAGGCACCCGGAAGTGCTTCTGGCAGGGCATGAGTAAACAAGTGTAGATTGTTGTGTAGATTCTGTTTGTGCCAAGTTCTGTGAGCAGAGGCCTGCCTCTTGCTCACAGCTTAGCTTAAGTTGGCTAATATAAAGCAATGTCCATTGTTAGCTAAGCCTCAGGCTTATGCTACGTGGACTTTTGTTTCAGACCCTCATCTTACTACAAATATTACGCAACCTATTTATAAGTGATCTGGAGAACGTGGTAAACAGTGAAGTGGCAAAATTTGTAGATTACACTAAACTGCTCAAGAGAGTTTAGAAGCTCTTTACCACCTGCTTTGCTCTTACGGAACTCACAAAATTACTTGATTTGGCAACAAAATGGCATGGAGTAATGTACATTGGAAAAAAATAAAATGAAATTATGGGGATTCATTTAGTTATCACCACTCAAGAGAGAGCTTTTGAGTCACCGTGGATAGTTCTCTGAACACATCCTTTCAATGTGCTGCAGCAGTCAAAAAAGCAAACCAAATATTAGGAATAATTAAAAAGGGATAGAGAATAAGACAGAGAATATCTTATTGCCTCTATAGAAATCCATGGTATGCCCATATTTTGAACACTGCATACAGATGTGGTGGCCTTGTCTCAAAAAAGATACATTGGCATTGGAAAAGGTTCAGAAAATGGCAACAAACATGATTAAGGGTTTGGAACGGGTCCCATATCAAGAGAGATTAAAAAAGCTGGGTGTGACGGGGCACTCGTGCCCCGCACTGGGAGCTTGCCGGGAGGCGCCGGGCGGGGCGACGGGGCACTCGCGCCCCGCACGGAGAGCGCGCCGGGAGGCGCCGAGCAGCCACACCGGGGGGCGGAGAACACAACCCAGCCCGCCGCGGTGGACTCCCGGAACGCGCCGGCAGCCGACGCGGGGAGCGTCGGGAGGCAGCGGGCGCCGCCTAGCAGGGCCCTAGAGGGAGGGGCCGGGGAGGCGCAGGGGTATGACGTCACGGGGGAAGGGTGGCCGGGAGGCGTCGCTCGGGAAGTGACGCAGAGGGGGAAAGGAGCCGGCGGGGGATTTAAACTCGGGGCTGGCACGGTACAAGAGAGGACGGTGGACGGAGCAAGGGGAGGAGAAACGGAGGGAGAGGTGAGGCAGGAGAGGTCGAGGGAAGTGGGCCGGGAGGCCTGGTGGAGTAGGAAGCGGCCCAGGGCAGGGTCGTGGAGCCCGTGAGCGGGTGTGTTTTGGGGCATTCCCCCGTCCGCTAGGGAGGGACCACGGGTCCCTGCCTTTAGGGCCCTGGGCCGGGGTTCGGAGAGGGGGCGGGCCCGAACCCCCCTACTCCGCCGGCAGGCCGATCCGGCTCGGGTGTAAACGCGATCTTGCGTAATAAAAAGGGCCAGCGGCCTGGATGGTGGCTACCCAGGCTTAACCCTCTGTGGTCAGATTAACTATTAATGGACTCCGAGGAGTGAACCAGTTTACACTGGGACTTTTCAAATGAGCAAAGAGGAGGCTATCATGACCTCGGGGAGGGGATGAAGGGAAAATCATGACTGATGTAGAACAAGTGAAGAAGGAAAAGTTATGTACTTGTTCCCATAACATAGGAACTAGGGGTCTGTGATGGCTAGGAGGAGTGCTGCTCAGCACCTGGTGACTAACTGGCAAAAAGCCAGAAGAACCAATGGGATACAGTGCTGAAATCTGAATTGTATATAGACACCTTGCCTGCTTTCTTTGTATGTGTGTTAAGCCAGGAGTTGGGAGACAGAACGATTTAAACCTAGACAGGACCACCATGCCTCCAAGGAATTCAGGGGCATGGAAGTGGACTTGAACCATGAAGGAATCGAGAGTAAATAAGGGAAAATGTGTATTTACTCACAATCAGGGTATTTTTTGTTGTTTGGTTAAACTTCTTGGTGTGAATCCATGACTCACTCCACCCCACCTCCCACTCAGCATTTAAGCTACAAAGAGCCATGATTCTTTGTGGTTTTGGTCTGTTCTTTTCTCAGTTGCTCTGTAACACCGAGCAACCAAGTATTCTTGATCAAGTATATCTTTTTGTTTTGTTAATAAAAACCACCTTTTTTACGATGACAATTTGATTCTTGTGTCCTGGAAGGTAACAGGAGATCTGTGGGTGCATGCCTACGACTGAGGTCAGCTACCAGAGACTGCAGTTTGTTGGTTTTTTTCTAAGCTCTCTTGTGGTAAAAGAGCTTGGGGGTACCCCTCTGGAAGAAGCCCAAGAGCTTTCTTCCTGGGTTCAAGAAGAAAGGGGTTTATTTTGTTTCACTTGGTGGTGTCAGCTACCTCCCAAGGCCAGGGAATCTGTGACCTTGAGGAGCTTTTAAGCAGAAGCCTATAGAGCAGTGGTCTCCAACCTTTTTATACCCAAGATCACTTTGAAATGTCAGGGTAAGCCAAGATCTGCCCCATCCATTCCCCAAGACCCCACCTTTCCTGGAGGCCCCTCCCTCTCCATTCCCCTTTTCTCCATCATTTGCTGTCCCCAGCCCTATATCACTTTCACTGGGTGAGAAAGGAGGTGTGGGCTCTGGGGTCGGAATGAGGGACTTGGGTGCAGGAAGGAATGAGAGATGCAAGCTCTGGGAGGGAATTTGGGTGCAGGAGGAGGCAGAGAAGGGGCTGCTGGCTCAGGGAGGGGGCTCCCAGCTTGGGAGGGGGATGCAGGAGTTTGGGTTGCGATGTATGAGGGGCTCAGGGCAGGAGGGGTTGGGAATATGATGGGCTCAGGGCACAGGTTTGCAGTGTGTGGATGGTGCAGGAGTGTTTTGGCAGAAGACGCGGGAGGTGGGGGTGCAGGAGTTTGGGGATGTGAGGGGCTCAGGTCAGGGGGCTCAGGTACATGATGGGTTCAGGGTTGAGGTCTGTGGGGTCTGTGTGCAGCAGTGTTATGATGCAGCCACGAACACTGCAAAAGCTACTATCTTGCTCTCAGCCAGTTAAAAGGAAGGCACATATGAAGAATTCTTAGCTATCACATTAGAAGGATGTCCAGGCAATTTCCAAAATAGTCACCCTGCAGAGCCGACTTTGATCCTTTCACCAGTCCTCAAACCACCAGGCTCCGTATCCCAGCAGGGAGTTCTTCTTCTCGCTTGCTACCGAACCCAGCAAAGGGCGGGGGAGGGGGAAAACAAAACAAACGAAAAACTTAGCGTTTCAGGCCGCAAGGACGCGGCACCGCTTCTCCTCCTCTTTAACACACCGCAGCCTCCCACCATCGGCCACCCCCTCCCGCTGCCACTCCAGGAACGCGGAGAGAACGGAGGCCTTGAATATTTATCCACGCTCTGTTGAACCGCCTACTGCCCCATCACCAGTCCCCAAGCCACCAGGCTCCGTGCCCCAGCAGGAAGCTCTCTGCCTCAGAAGAAACATACTGCCAGGACGCTTGAAGATTTCAAAGCACGCACCTCTTACTCACACAGAGCCATGGGAAGGCCGAACGCTGAGGACCCTTCACGTGTTCTTCTACAGGGCAGCCAGAAACCTTACAACCTTGCGTCTTCCTCCTCGAGCCGAGCGTCTGCTGAGAAGGACACCGTGTTCCAGAGAAACCAGCACCCCTGAGAAACGGAAGACCTGTTTCTCCCACTACCAAGGAAGCACCTCGGGAACCTCCGCTCGGACTCGCTGTCTAAGCAAACGTGACTTCCCTTCCTAAACCCGAGTGGGCCGTAAGCTGAGAGATTTCCAGACCCGACACTTATCTCCCTGTCAGCGATGGCTGCTCCGCTCCCAGCCGGACGGTTCTCGCCTCGCTTCGACCAAGCTCCCGAGCTCGCTGTTCTCGTTTACGTTCCATCCTCAGATGGGAGGACACCGGGAGGGTTGACTTCTTATCGCTCGCTACCGAACACAGCAGAGGGGAAAAAAACAAACAAACAACTTAACTTTTCAGTTCGCAAGGACGCGGCATCGCTTCTCCTCCCACCATCGCACCGCTGCCTCCCACCATCGGTCACCCCCTCCCGCTGCCACTCCAGGAACGCGGAGAGAAAGAAGGCCTTGAATCTCTATCCACACTCTGTTGAAACAACTACTGTCCCTTCACCAGGCCCTAGGCCACCAGGCTCCGTGCCCCAGCAGGAAGCTGTCTGCCTCAGAAGAAACCGACTGCCAGGACGGTCGAAGATTTCAAAGCACGCATCTCTTACTCACACAGAGCCACGGGAAGGACGTACGCTGAGGACCCTTCACGTGTCCCGAGAATCACGTCCAGGCAGCTCTAGTGCATCTCGGACCGTTTCTTCTCTGTCCGTGGCCCCGCATTCAGTTCTCTGCAAGCGCGCCAGAAAAAGACCAGCGTCAGCTCTCACTCGCTAAGGTCTGTGGCTGCGGGAATTCTATCCTTTAGCCCTTTCCCCCTCTCCCCTCTGTATTGGGCCCACTACAAGAACACTGAGTCAGTCAGCCACGACACAGCACCGCTCTACCTTGCGCGACTGGCGTACCTGCATAATTCCCGTTGGCTGCCGAGCCCTTGGCCCGTGGAAATGCTCACCTGGAATGCCTGCAAGCGTCCTGTAGAAGGACACGGCAGAAGCAGAGCAAGGACAAAGACACAGACAGACAGAACGTATTGGCCAATACGAGAGAGCAACAAGAGAGAAACACAGGAGAGGCAGCAGGAAACCTTACCGCCTTGCGTCTTCCTCCACGCTCCCTGCGTCTGCCGAGGAGGACACCGGGTGCCAGGGAAACGAGCGCCCCTGACAAACGGGAGCCCTGTTTCTCCCACAACCAAGGCGGCACCTCGGGAACCTCCGCTCGGACTCGCCGTCTAAGCAAACGGGACTTCCCTTCCTAGAACCGAGCGGGCCGTAAGCCGAGAGATTTACAAACCCGACACTTATCTCCGTGACGGCGACGGCTGATACGCTCCCAGCCTGGCGGCTCTCGCCTCACTTCGAGCGAGCGCCTCAGCTCGCTGTTCTCGTTTCCGTTCCATCCGCACACGGGAGGACTCCGGGACACGGCAGAAGCTGAGCAAGGACAAAGACACAGACAGAAAGTATTGGCCAATATGAGAGAGCAACAAGAGAAATAATGGCTTCTCGTTAGCTATCATCCAGTCATTAGGTACGGAAGCTGATTTAAAGAGTAGGTTACAATCCAAAGTTAATAGTTCTACAATTTCAAATTTGAGTTCTTTCAGAACTCTTGGGTTAATGTCATCCTTGTCCCTGTGACTTGCTACTGTTAAGTTTATCAATGTGTTCCAAAACCTCCTCTAATGAAAGGACACCTCAGTCTGGGACAATTCCTCAGATTTGTCACCTAAAGAGAATGGCTCAGGTTTGGGAATCTCCCCAATATCCTCAGATTTAAAGACTGATACCAAGAATTCATTTAACTTCTCCAGAATGATTTTTTTTTTAAATCTTTCAGTGCTCCTTTAACAACTCAATTGTTCAAGGGCCTCACTGGTTGTTTAGCCAGCTTCTTGCTTCTGTTGTACTTAAACATTTTGCTAATTATTTTTGAGCTTTTGGCTAACTGTTCTTCAAACTTCTTTTTGGCTTTTCTTATTATATTTTTACACTTAGTGTATGCTCTTTTCTATTTTCCTCACTAGGATTTGACTTCCATTTTTTAAAATATTTCTTTTGATCTCCCACTGCTTATTTTATTTAGTTAAGCCAAGCCAGGGTGGCACATTTTTAGTTTGCTTACTGTGTTTTTTAATTTGGGGTATACATTGAAGCTGGGCCTCTATTATGGTGTCTTTGAAAAGTTTCCATACAGCTTGCAGAGATTTTACTTTTCTCGCTGTTCCTTTTAAAGTCTGTTTAACTAACCTCCTCATTTGTGCAATTCCTCTTCCTGAACTTAAATGCCACAGTGTTGGGCTGCTGAGGTGTTTTTCCCACCACAGGGATGTGAAATTTTATTACATTATGGTCACTATTTCCAAGCAGTCCAGTTAGATTTACCTCTTGGACCAGATCCTGCACTCCACTTAGGACTAAATGAAGAACTGCCTCTCCCTTTGTGGGTTCCAGAACCAACTGCTCCAAGAAGCAGTCATTTAAGGTATCAAGACATTTTATCTCTGCATCTCATACTGAGTCAACACGAGGATAGTTGAATTCCCTAATATTATTGAGTTTTTTACTTTGATAGCCTCTCTAATCTCCCTTAGCATTTCATAGTCACTATCTCTGTCCTGATCAGGTGGTTGTTAATATATCCCTAAGGCTATCACCATCAGGCACTCCCTTTCTCTGCCACTGCAGGAATACAACTAGAAAGGGGCCCGTTGAACCTACATCCAAAACAGTCACTATGTAGAGCCGAATACGGCCCCTTCTCCAGCCTCAATACCACAGGGCTCTATGCCCAAGCAGGAAGCTAGAAGTCTGTGAAGAAGCCTACTGCCAGTACAGAAGAGGAATTCAAAGCACTCCTTGCTTACTCACACACAGCGATGTGAAGGCCAAAGGTGAGGATCATTCAGAACCATGCCCAACCTGCTCAAGTCCATCTCTGCCAATTTCCTCGCTGGCCGTGGCCCCTGAATAGATTCCTCTGCAAGCGCACCAGAAAAAGCCCAGCATGAGCTGTCGCTACACTAAGCTCTATTGCTAGGCAAATATCCCTTGATCCCTGCCCCCCTCTACTATCTATATGGGTCCCACTTCATGAACACTCAGGGCAGGGTCGAGGAGTGTTTGAGGCACAGCACCACTCCCACATCCTCTATCTTGCGCCTTTTATGTGCCACCATAATTCCTGTTGGCTCCCGACACTTAACCTGTGGGGATGCACACCTAGAATGCCTGCGAGGGTTCTGTAGAAGGAGACGACAGAAACAGAGAAGGACAAAGACACAGACAGAGACAGACAGACAGAACTTGCTGGCCAACACAACAGAATGAGGAGAGAGAAACACGTGGGAGGAAGGCAAACAACTCACCACTGAGCATCATCATCCTCAATCCAGGTCTCTGCTAAGGTGGACACACTGTTCCCCAAAGAAATGAGCAGCACCTACAAATGGAAACCCCGTTTCTCTCATAACCAAAGTTGCTAGTCGGGAAGCTCAGCTAGGGCTGGCTTCCTAAGCAAACAGCACGTCACTACCTGCATCCAGGTGGGCCATAAGCTCAGATTTCTCTAAATTAAACACTTATCTCAGTGACAGCGGTGGTAGCTCTGCTCTCAACTGGACAGTTCTTGCCTCCCATTCATCATTCTCCCAACCTTACTGCTCTCATTCATGCTGTCTTTCCTTCGCGTGATGGGAAGAGACTCGAATGGCTGACTTCTTATGCCTTGATATTGAAGTCGGCACAAGGGGGAAAGAACAAACAAGTTAGCAGCTCAGTCAGCAATGGTGCATAACCTCTTCTTCTCGCATATAAGATATCACAGACTCCTACCACCAGCCATGCCCTTTCATGGCCACTGCAAGAATACAGCTAGAGTAGAAAGATATCCAAATTAGTAACGCTAGAGTAGACTACATTGAGCCGGTATCCAAAACAGTGACTCTACAGAGTAGACTACTGTCCCTTTCCCAGCCTCAATGCCACAGGGCCCCATGCCATAAAAGAAGCTCATTGCCTGTGAAGAAATCTACTGCCAGATGTGCCCTACTTTTTTGTGGTTCCTGAGACCACCTCTGTGGGGAATGCATGCCAAGCAAACTCCCCCCTGTTCTGTGGAGGGAGACAGCAGGACAGGAAAGGGGAGAGTCTTAGCTGGGCTGAACAATGGAGACGTTCAATAAGCAATTTAGGTTCCCCACATAAATATGTCTATCTTGAATTTATGGTATTGGCGGCTATATTGTTGCGTGGAGGGATCTAAGTACACAAGGGCACTGAGGGATTGGGGTGATTTAGAGGCCCCATGATGAAGGGCAGGGTGGAGGAGTGTTTGAGGACCCCACATTGGCAGGGAAGGTGAACTTGGCAAGGGGGAACAAGAATTGGGGAGCGTTGGGGGTTAAGGGATCCCATGAATGGAGGGATCCACTAGAGGCAGATTAGGGAAGGATATGGCAGGCTGGAGGATGTCAGGGAGGAAGAAGAGGACTGAGGGAGGAAGTTCAGGGTGCTAGGAACAGAATGAATAAGGGAGGCTGACAGGTCCCATGGCTGGTAGGATAGGAGCGTGGGAGGAGGGACTGTGGGTTGGGAAAGAAGCAAATTAGACCAAGGGGGTCCTACGAACAGGGGAAACGTAGGGACAGAGCTAGGGTGCAGGTTAAGGTGAGCTGGGGGATGTCGTAGGGAGGAAAAGGGCCGATGGGGGCATGGACTGGGGGTGCATGTGGGGCTGGGTGTTGTGGAGAGGAAGGGAAACGGAGGGGCCCCTGGGATAAGAGTATGGACTGGAGCCTTCACGCTAGGGGACAGGCTCGGCGCTGGCAGCATCAGGCTCTGATCCTGGCTGCGCCTTGCGCTTCTTTGACCTTCCTCCCATGGCGGCACCGCCCGCCCAGCGCCACATGCGCAGCCACACCCTGCCACGCGGAGCCCCACAACTCCCACGGTGCCATGCGGCTGCAGGGGCTGACGGGATACAGGCCCAGCGGCACTACAACTCCCACGGTGCCGTGCGGCTGCAGGGGCTGACGGGATACAGGCCCAGCGGCACTACAACTCCCACGGTGCCGTGCGGCTGCAGGGGCTGACGGGATACAGGCCCAGCGGCACTACAACTCCCACGGTGCTGTGCGGCTGCAGGGGCTGACGGGATACAGGCCCAGCGGCACTACAACTCCCATGGTGCCGTTCGGCTGCAGAGGCTGACGGGATACAGGCCCAGCGGCACTACAACTCCCACGGTGCCGTGCGGCTGCAGGGGCTGACGGGATACAGGCCCAGCGGCACTACAACTCCCACGGTGCTGTGCGGCTGCAGGGGCTGACGGGATACAGGCCCAGCGGCACTACAACTCCCACGGTGCCGTTCGGCTGCAGAGGCTGACGGGATACAGGCCCAGCGGCACTACAACTCCCACGGTGCCGTGCGGCTGCAGGGGCTGACGGGATACAGGCCCAGCGGCACTACAACTCCCACGGTGCCGTGCGGCTGCAGGGGCTGACGGGATACAGGCCCAGCGGCACTACAACTCCCACGGTGCCATGCGGCTGCAGGGGCTGACGGGATACAGGCCCAGCGGCACTACAACTCCCATGGTGCCGTGCGGCTGCAGGGGCTGACGGGATACAGGCCCAGCGGCACTACAACTCCCACGGTGCCGTGCGCCTGCAGGGGCTGACGGGATACAGGCCCAGCGGCACTACAACTCCCACGGTGCCGTGCGGCTGCAGAGGCTGACGGGATACAGGCCCAGCGGCACTACAACTCCCACGGTGCTGTGCGGCTGCAGGGGCTGACGGGATACAGGCCCAGCGGCACTACAAGTCCCATGGTGCCGTGCGGCTGCAGGGGCTGAAGCGATACAGGCCCAGCGGCACTACAACTCCCACGGTGCCGTTCGGCTGCAGGGGCTGACGGGATACAGGCCCAGTGGCACTACAACTCCCACGGTGCCGTTCGGCTGCAGGGGCTGACGGGATACAGGCCCAGCGGCACTACAAGTCCCACGGTGCCGTGCGGCTGCAAGGGCTGATGGGATACAGGCCGAGCGGCACTACAAGTCCCATGGTGCCATTTGGACTCTGCATGAAGGCAGTGCACTATCTGGTCCTTCCTCCCACCATCAGCCCTGCAAAACTGACTCTCAGCCCCTGTGTATTGGTGAGTGATTAATCCTCTGACAGTAATCTCATGGGAGTGACATTACACCATATTCTTTATGGGAAATAACTTCCACAAAGTTTACTGAGTACAATTTTCCTAGTTGCATGACTAGGTCATAAGTCAGGAATATTGACTAATGTCTCTTATTTCAGCTATGCTGTTTTGGGTGATGGCCACTGCTAACCTTTCAGGTGCAACAATGGAAAAGCCAGACGGGGCTGATAGCCCATCAGCAAGGATAATGAATCGTGAAAAGGTTTGGACTTCTGTAGACACTCCATACTGCCACTGACTCATGGATAATGCTACAATCAGGTGATCTAGTCACCTGACACTAACCTCCATCTTAGACTGCTGACCTCTTCCACTGGAAGGTGGGGGGAATTGAACAAGTGATTACTGCCTTCTGGAAATCCTATGGAAGGGTGGGGAGCAAAACAATCAGGGTCTTCACTTTGCTTCTCCCCCAGCTCCCCACGCAAAGCGATACTTGAAATCACCTGGAGAGACAAAAGAGACAAACTGAGGGAGTAGTGGGAAAGGCTGCTGGACACAAACTGAAAACATACCCTGAGCCTGTGAAGGAATCTATTTAAAACAGCATCTAGGGTGGGGAATTATTTCTTGTAACCAATTTGTGTAGTGAATCCAGCTTAGTTTGCATGCTTTGTATTATTTTGGTTGTAACCTGCTGTGTTCTGTTTGCTTTTTCTTTAACCACTTAAATACACCTTTGGAGCTAACAAACTTATTTCTGGTGTGCGATAGAACCCCATTTATCTAATTTCTAACTGGAAAGAGGGGGCAGGAAGTTGGCATACTTTCCTCCACACACAGAGGCAAATTTCATATAATGTTAGGTTTGCACACCCAAGGCAGGTGAACACCTGGGGCTGGGGCAAGTCCCTTAAGATGAGTCTTCCTAGAGCTGATCTCAGTGTCTATACAAGGGGTGGGCAATAATTTTTGATGGGGGGGGGCAACTCCAAGGTTTTGGAAAGTGGTCGAGAGCTGCACTCTTCCATGATATTAATGGAGGAAATGCAGAGTCTGTGAAGGAGGTTGGGTGCAAAAGAGAGACTGGGGTGCAGGAGGGAGACTGGAGTCTGGGAGGGAGTTTGAGTGAAGGAGGCAGTTGTGACTAGGGCAAGGGACTGGAGTGCAGGGGTTTGGGATGTAACCTAAGGTAGGAGGGTATTGTGATTGAGAGGGGGTGTGGGTGTCAGAGAGGGACAGAGGGTTTGGGTATGTTGAGGGGGGGTGGGAAAGGGCTGGGGTGCCAGAAGTAGGCTGTGGCCAAGAGACTTACCTGCCAGCTGCCAAACTTAGCCTGTAGCGCTAAGGCTTGCAGAGTTTAAAACCTTTCCCAGACAGACTGCTTGCTTACCTGGCCATGTGCTTCATTGAATAACTAGAGAAAGGGCGTGGTTCTTTTTGGCTGTCTGTTATTCCAACAAGCAGCTCCCATTGGCTGGTTTCTGGCCAGAAACTGACCAGTGGGATTGTGTTGGGTGCAGAGCAGCTCCTGAAACTTCCCCCTCCCCTCCAGTTTTAAAACAGAAATGGAGCCATGCAGACATGTGTCTGCACAGAGCACAGGGCTGCGGGGCAAGTAGGGGAGCCTGCCTGGGGCTCCCTGCTGCCTCTGTAGGCCAGATCTGGTGGTTTCGTAAGCCGCATCCAGCCTGCGAGCTGCATCCAGCCCGTGGGCCGTATTTAGGGTTACCAGATGGTTTAACCAAAAATACCGAACGCCCCTCTTCCCCCCCAAAAAAACACCAGGGAAAAAATTCTGTTGAGGGGGAAAAAAGGGTGGAGAGAGGGAACCAAAGTTGTTGAGGAAAAAAAACCAAGGACCCTGAGAGTTACTAAGCAAAATATATATATATATATATATATATATATATATAAAAATAGCATGGCCCCTTTAACAAATGCTTTTGAGGCTTTTTAGCCCTAACAGGCTACTGGTGGCCACTGGCCGCCCTCCACCATCTCGTCTTCCTGCTCCAGTCCAGACAGCTCCCCTGCGGAACCAGGTAAGCACCCGGTATTTTCGCCTTCTGGCTGGGAAAAAAAAATCAGAAAATACCAGACATTTTAGGTGTCCGGTATTTTCTGAATTTTTTTACCAGACAGGCGGCAAAAATACTGGATTGTCCGAACCTTAGCTGTACTTTGCCCAGGCCTGGTCTATACATTTCTGCAGTTGGGTGTGGCCATGCCAGGGTGCTTGGCTACTCCTTGAGAGTTTCTGTCCAGAGGCTCTTGGAGATAGTTTATTGCTCATCCGCCCTGGCAGTCACTTCTCCCCAGTTGGTCCCAATAGGCTTTCTCCACTGCATTTTCTATCAGGTTCTTACTGGTCATTATCTCCACCTTACCTCGGTGCAGCCATCTGTTCAAACATCTTTTCAGTCCTAAAACAATCTTGGCACCATCCCTCAGTTGTGCAATCCTTTTAAAAATGTGTCCCCCTAACACACTGGTGTCTGAAACCAGACCACTTCATGGGAGGGTGTGGAAGTGACAGCCAATTCAGCTCCAGCCATGGCATCCAGGTGGGCTAGAGGGGATACAGCCATATTGTTCCCATCCTGCCTATCAGCTGCTTATAGGGAGAGAGTTCCCTTTAAGCCTCTTAGTCAATGCAGAGTTTGGCCTTCACCAGCCAGATGAAGGGCTATATGGGGGAGGGGATGTCATACAGAGTATCACCAACATCAAGAGGAGCCGACACACAAAAAAGCCCAGGCATGGGTAGACGTGTGCAGGGATAGATTGGCATTGGGGCAGCTTTAAGACATATGGTACTTAGAACGGCTCTACTGGATCAGACTAATGATTGATCCAGTCTTGTATCCTGTCTCGCAGCAGTGACTAGTGCTCGATACTTCAGAGGGAATTAACAATACAGGCAGTCAATGATGCATCCCACAATCAAATCCCAGATTCTGGCAATCAAAGGGTTAGGGCCGTGGTCACCAACAGGTCAATCACCAGGCCTCGACCAGTTGATCATGAAGCACGCAGACCGCCCCCCCATTTTCCTCCCACCCCCGAGGAGCCCCACTACCTACCGCCAGCGAAAATGGAGGTAGTGCCAGCTCCCCGCAGGTGGACGGAAGTCCCGCAGCTTAGCGCCACTTCCGGGGGTTCCGGAAGTTCACTGGCTGCTCTGCCGGGCACACTGTGGGAGGGGGCGTCGGCCCCGGAGGAGGAGCACAGCGACTTCCCTGCACCGGCGCAGGAGGGAGGGGTCGGCCCTGGGGCAGGCGCGCGCGGGGGTTTCGGCCCCGGGGCAGGCGGGTGCGGGGGTTTCCCTGTGCTGCAAAGGGGTTCCCTGCGCCCCAGGGCAGGCACGCGAGGGTTTCCCTGCACCGCAGGGGGGGGAAGGGGAGTCGGGCCCGGAGGAGGCACATGCTGGCTTCCCTCAGGGGGAGGAATCCAGGGAGGAGGCAGATGCAGGGGACTCTCTGTCTCCACTGGCACCCTGTCCCCACTCCCCTCTCCCCAGCCACAGAACTCTGTCCCCACTCTCCTGCCATAGAACTCTGTCCCCATTCCCATCCCCACTCCCCGAACTCTGTCCCCACTCCTCTGTCCCGAGCCACAGAACTCTGTCCCCCCCCAGCCAGGGCAGCATTCCACCTTCCTTTGTTCCTCTCCATGGGGGGTGTCTGGTTCAACAAGTTTGGCATTACCTTTGCATAGTGAGGTTTTCCCTGCTGGGTCTTGCTCCAGACAGCAGAGGTCACCACAGCCCAGCAAGTACCCCCAGTACGTCACATCTAGACAGGCCAAATGTTGCAAAAACCTCTTCCTACAGAAGAATTGAAAAAAAAAAGCAGCAGTATAAGGGTTGGGGATAGCAAGTGATGGAGAGGAGGAGAATAGAGAGGGCAAGGCTTCAAGGAAGGGGCAAGACGGTAGATCTTGGCTTGTTCTGTCATTTAAAAAGTGATCTTGGGTGTAAAAAGGTTGGAGACCACTGCCCTACATCATCCCACTCGCACATCCAAAGAGGCTCACCAGGGCCAGGAAACCAGCGTTGCAGGGGATGGAAGGGGGGTAGTGACATCACAAAGGCCTGTTGCAGGATCTCAGCCTACTGGGAGATAGTGATAGGTCGGTGGTGACCTCACAGAGAGACCCTAACCGGACATCAGCCAATCAGAAGAGAGGTGCAAGGCAGGGACAAGCTCAGAGATTCTAATGGCTTGGCAGCAGCAAGGCTCCTTCTCAAGGTCTCTCGTCGAGGGCGGAGAAAGAATTAGGATTAATTATGGGAGCAGGAGGAGCAATCTCGTCAGAGTTTTCTCCTTCCCTACCCCCGGAGTTGATGTTACCTGTTCAGAAGGTAAGAGCCGCAGAGAGGTTTGGAGCCTGTTCTGTCTGATCCACCTGAGCTCTAGGCATAGAAATCACTAAGTTAAGGTTGAGCAGGATCCAGTGGGTGGAATTGCTCTAGCGCTCATTAACCCGTTACCCCTTTCCATGTCTATCTGAGAGTACTGTATTCTTATCAGTCAGTGTGTCCCGAGGGGCAGGGCCGGACGAGGGGCAGAACGCCATCCTTGCAGGAGACGGTCGGGGTGGGGGGGCGATGACATCTCAAAGGCCTGTTGTAGAATCTCAGGCTATTGGGGAAAGGCGATGGGGAGGCGGTGACCTTGTAGAGAGATCCTGACATCAGACACACGGGACAGAGGTGCAAGGTGGGGGCAACCTCAGAGACCCCGCCTTATGGCTTTGTGGGAGGCTCTCCCAAAGAGGCAGGGCTGGAATTGCTCGGAGACTGATCCCCTCAGATGGTGAGCTGGCCCATCCTTTAGGACATCTGCTGTGACCTCTCAGCCTCCCATCAAGTCTCAATGCTGATTGGGAAGACTTCTGCTCCCTGTCATTAGCCCCCTGCCCAGCCAGTTTCCCAGCTGTTACCCAGTCTGGAGTCAGCAAAGCCCTCGGGCAGGAGTGACAGCAAAGGGCTAGGACCCAGAAGCCGTGCCCAGGGGTCAGTCTGGAGTGCTGTACAAAGCCCAGGACCATCCACATATCCTGTGTGGTGCAACCTGCTGAGTGGAGACAAAGGCTCAGGGCTGCTCTCATACCCTGATCAGACACTTTACTGAATGTGGTGCAGGGAAAAGGTGGACTGATGGCTCCCATGAATGGGGGTGCAGACTGGGGTGAGGAAGAGCCCCGGGATAAGAGTATGGACGGGGGTGCAGGCTGGGGTGAGGAAGGGCCCCGGGATAAGAGTATGGACGGGGTGCAGGCTGGGGAGAGGAAGGGCCCCGGGATAAGAGTATGGACGGGGTGCAGGCTGGGGTGAGGAAGCAGGAGGGGAGGGGGCTGCGCAGAGCCTAGAGTGCGGGATGAGGGGGCCGTGGGCAGGAGGGGAGAGGGCTGCGCAGAGCCTGGTGTGCGGGATTAGGGGGCCGTGGGCAGGAGGGGAGAGGGCTGCGCAGAGCCTGGTGTGCGGGATGAGGGGGCCGTGGGCAGGAGGGGAGAGGGCTGCGCAGAGCCTGGTGTGCGAGATGAGGGGGCCGTGGGCAGGAGGGGAGAGGGCTGCGCGGAGCCTGGAGTGCGGGATGAGGGGGCCGTGGGCAGGAGGGGAGAGGGCTGCGCAGAGCCTGGTGTGCGAGATGAGGGGGCCGTGGGCAGGAGGGGAGAGGGCTGCGCGGAGCCTGGAGTGCGGGATGAGGGGGCCGTGGGCAGGAGGGGAGAGGGCTGCGCAGAGCCTGGTGTGCGGGATTAGGGGGCCGTGGGCAGGAGGGGAGAGGGCTGCGCAGAGCCTGGTGTGCGGGATGAGGGGGCCGTGGGCAGGAGGGGAGAGGGCTGCACGGAGCCTGGAAATAACGAGCTTCTTACTTTGCCTACTGTGAAAGGGCAAGACTGGGGCCACGTGGGGTGTGGAGGAGGGACAGCAGCTGGGGGCGATGGAATTACACGTGCATTACCCGCAATGACCACCGAGCGGCACTGTGGAGGCGCTACGGAATTACACGTGCATTACCCGCAATGACCACCGAGTGGCAGACACCTAAGTGCCCCAGACACCCAAGTCTCAGCCTGAGCAGATAACAAGGCTGTTCCTAGAGGGAGAGACAAAAGAAGAGAGGCAGGGTCGGACATCAGGCTGGGGGGTAGGGCCTGGGAGTTGAGTTGGTCTAAAACATCCTCACTCCACCTAGCCCAGCCGAGACTAAGAAAGGGGGTGAAGCCCCTTCCCCACGAGAGGACTAAGGCTGTCTGCCCTCGCTCCTGTGTTAACATCTCTCCTATGCTATGCTGTGTCGCTGAGAAGAAATAAACCCTTTAACTCTACTGGCTGGCCGAGAGACACATCTGGCTGGGGATGGGGGCCCAGGGTCGGGGGCTCCCCGACTCACCATCACACCGCACCACCTGTAGCAGGAGACCAACAAACAGAGAATCACTGGGATGCCTGAGCCCCGTGCAGGTCCCCCAGCCCACCCCTTCCCTGCCCACACATACCAGGAGCCACCCCCTACGTAGCCTATCCCTGGCAGGGCTCTGTGAGGGTGGGACTGAAAAATTGCCTGGGAAAGGGGGTTTCTCCATCACCCCCAACCACCCTTTCCCTAGGGTTCCCCATTCCAGCACTTCACACAGCCCTTAGCTGGAGAGCGCCACGCCTGCACGACGTGCGCCCTGACGGTCGACTTTTCCACACCAAACTGGTTCCCGACACATCGGTAGCTGTCCGGCGTGGTGACCTTCCACAGGGCAATGGCGACCCGCTTCTCCAGAGGGGAATGTGGGTCGCATGCATGTCCCGTCGTGTGAGGGCAGGGGAGAGCCAGGGACACAGCTCCAGGAAGGTCTCCTTCCTCGTGCACAAATTCTGGAGCCGCTGTTGGTCATCCCGGCGCTCCATGTCGAGCCGGTCCCACCAGTCAGATCTAGTCTCCAGCGCAAGAAGCGGCGGCGCACAGCGTGGTGCAGCTGGAAGAGCTGAACTCCCAATCAGCTGGTGGTTGCGTTCCTGCATGGCCAGGAGGGCAGCCTGCAGAAACTGCAGCGAAAACTGCAGTACGAGTGCTAAGGGCCGTCGAGTGCCCAGAGGCAGCTCTAGCTCCACGACTGGCAAGCTGAGGTATCCGCAAGGGCAACCAGAGCAGTCAGAGCAAAGGCTTTGCTGTCCCTCCAGGAGGTAGGGAAAGGAGAAGAACCCGAGAAATGGCTGTACGGAGGGGGGGGGGCCACTTTGCTACCTTCACAGCAGTGTTTTCCAATTTTATTTGGCCACAGAACCCTTTTAAATTTGAAAGAATTTTGCAGAACCCCTAATAACAGTCTTATTTGTGGTCTATGTTTTCAACTTCATATATAAGTAAGGATCATAATAAACACATGCTAAACAAGATCATGAGATCAACATTTAGTTTAATGGCACGTATTTAAAAACAAAAATAACATTAATAAATATTACTTACTATTTTTTAACCATAAAATGTTGCTGTAATGGAATTTTCTCACGGAACCCTTATTTTCACTTTGTGGAACCCCGGGGTTCTGCGGAACACCCTTTGGGAAACACTGCTCCAGAGGGTCCCTTATCCTGCTTTCCTAGCACAGGACCTAGGTCCATCCCTGGGGCAGATGGTGTTGTCTGCCCAGCCACTGACTGTGTGGGCAGAGGGGGGTGGGATCAAGCCCACCATCCTGTGCTCCCCAGGCAAATCCCTGCCCTACCCCTGAGTTCACTGGAGATCCCACTCTGTCTCCCTGCCTTCAGTGGGTCCCTTCTCCTGCCTTCCTAATGTGGGAGCCGGCGCCATCCCTGGGGCGTCTATGTTGGCTGTTTGGCCGCTCCCAGGGTGGGTGGGACTTGGGCCCACCAGCCTGCCCTGCCCAGGTGAAAGGGTCTCAGATAGCTATTTCAAAATAGAGAGTCCACACTGATTGGATGCAGAATTGCATTTAAGGCCACTCAGAACCACTTCAGGCAGGGCATCGAGTCAGCAATTACTGCTGGGAGCTGCTGCTTGAGGCTAAGTGCTTTTCGAAATAAGCATGCAGTGTAAACCTACCCCAAGGGTATGTCTACACTGCAAATTTCATTCAGAAAAAGCTATTCTGGAAGATATCTTCTGGAAAAGCTGATTTTGGAAATAAGCTCCCCTAATGTGGATGTGCTATCTCAGAGCGTCCACACTACCGGGAAGCCTCAACATTAGTCTATCTCGATTTAGCGCCCCAGGATGCACTGGAAAGGACTAACTTTAGAATGAGGCGCTATTTTGACATAGCAGCAATGGAGCGTCCACACGCTCACCCTCTGCCAAAAAAGCTTTTTCAGAAGAGGCGTTTTTCTGACATTGGTAAACCTCATTCCACGAGGATTAAGCCCTCCGTTGCTTCAATTTTCTTTTGAAATAACGCAATTGCTGTGTGGATGCTACTGTTGTTCTGCCAGAATAACGTCCCTTATTCCAGAAAAACAGTCCAGTGTAGATACACCCTTGGAGATTTGTGCCCGTCTATCAGCAAATGGCCACGTCTAGATTAGAAAAAGCCTCTGTTGAAAAAGGCATGTAAAGTATTTTTTGAAAAAGCCTCTATAGAAAAAGAGCGTCTAGACAGCATGATGCGGATCAAAAAAATCGATCAGCTTTTTCAAGAAAGCGTGTCCAGACTGCCGGACACTCTTTCGGAAAAAAAAGGCACCCGGAAGTGCTTCTGGCAGGGCATGAGTAAACAAGTGTAGATTGTTGTGTAGATTCTGTTTGTGCCAAGTTCTGTGAGCAGAGGCCTGCCTCTTGCTCACAGCTTAGCTTAAGTTGGCTAATATAAAGCAATGTCCATTGTTAGCTAAGCCTCAGGCTTATGCTACGTGGACTTTTGTTTCAGACCCTCATCTTACTACAAATACTACGCAACCTATTTATAAGTGATCTGGAGAACGTGGTAAACAGTGAAGTGGCAAAATTTGTAGATTACACTAAACTGCTCAAGAGAGTTTAGAAGCTCTTTACCACCTGCTTTGCTCTTACGGAACTCACAAAATTACTTGATTTGGCAACAAAATGGCATGGAGTAATGTACATTGGAAAAAAATAAAATGAAATTATGGGGATTCATTTAGTTATCACCACTCAAGAGAGAGCTTTTGAGTCACCGTGGATAGTTCTCTGAACACATCCTTTCAATGTGCTGCAGCAGTCAAAAAAGCAAACCAAATGTTAGGAATAATTAAAAAGGGATAGAGAATAAGACAGAGAATATCTTATTGCCTCTATAGAAATCCATGGTATGCGCATATTTTGAACACTGCATACAGATGTGGTGGCCTTGTCTCAAAAAAGATACATTGGCATTGGAAAAGGTTCAGAAAATGGCAACAAACATGATTAAGGGTTTGGAACGGGTCCCATATCAAGAGAGATTAAAAAAGCTGGGTGTGACGGGGCACTCGTGCCCCGCACTGGGAGCTTGCCGGGAGGCGCCGGGCGGGGCGACGGGGCACTCGCGCCCCGCACGGAGAGCGCGCCGGGAGGCGCCGAGCAGCCACACCGGGGGGCGGAGAACACGACCCAGCCCGCCGCGGTGGACTCCCGGAACGCGCCGGCAGCCGACGCGGGGAGCGTCGGGAGGCAGCGGGCGCCGCCTAGCAGGGCCCTAGAGGGAGGGGCCGGGGAGGCGCAGGGGTATGACGTCACGGGGGAAGGGTGGCCGGGAGGCGTCGCTCGGGAAGTGACGCAGAGGGGGAAAGGAGCCGGCGGGGGATTTAAACTCGGGGCTGGCACGGTACAAGAGAGGACGGTGGACGGAGCAAGGGGAGGAGAAACGGAGGGAGAGGTGAGGCAGGAGAGGTCGAGGGAAGTGGGCCGGGAGGCCTGGTGGAGTAGGAAGCGGCCCAGGGCAGGGTCGTGGAGCCCGTGAGCGGGTGTGTTTTGGGGCATTCCCCCGTCCGCTAGGGAGGGACCACGGGTCCCTGCCTTTAGGGCCCTGGGCCGGGGTTCGGAGAGGGGGCGGGCCCGAACCCCCCTACTCCGCCGGCAGGCCGATCCTGCTCGGGTGTAAACGCGATCTTGCGTAATAAAAAGGGCCAGCGGCCTGGATGGTGGCTACCCAGGCTTAACCCTCTGTGGTCAGATTAACTATTAATGGACTCCGAGGAGTGAACCAGTTTACACTGGGACTTTTCAAATGAGCAAAGAGGAGGCTATCATGACCTCGGGGAGGGGATGAAGGGAAAATCATGACTGATGTAGAACAAGTGAAGAAGGAAAAGTTATGTACTTGTTCCCATAACATAGGAACTAGGGGTCTGTGATGGCTAGGAGGAGTGCTGCTCAGCACCTGGTGACTAACTGGCAAAAAGCCAGAAGAACCAATGGGATACAGTGCTGAAATCTGAATTGTATATAGACACCTTGCCTGCTTTCTTTGTATGTGTGTTAAGCCAGGAGTTGGGAGACAGAACGATTTAAACCTAGACAGGACCACCATGCCTCCAAGGAATTCAGGGGCATGGAAGTGGACTTGAACCATGAAGGAATCGTGAGTAAATAAGGGAAAATGTGTATTTACTCACAATCAGGGTATTTTTTGTTGTTTGGTTAAACTTCTTGGTGTGAATCCATGACTCCACCCCACCTCCCACTCAGCATTTAAGCTACAAAGAGCCATGATTCGTTGTGGTTTTGGTCTGTTCTTTTCTCAGTTGCTCTGTAACACCGAGCAACCAAGTATTCTTGATCAAGTATATCTTTTTGTTTTGTTAATAAAAACCACCTTTTTTACGATGACAATTTGATTCTTGTGTCCTGGAAGGTAACAGGAGATCTGTGGGTGCATGCCTACGACTGAGGTCAGCTACCAGAGACTGCAGTTGGTTGGTTTTTTTCTAAGCTCTCTTGTGGTAAAAGAGCTTGGGGGTACCCCTCTGGAAGAAGCCCAAGTGCTTTCTTCCTGGGTTCAAGAAGAAAGGGGTTTATTTTGTTTCACTTGGTGGTGTCAGCTACCTCCCAAGGCCAGGGGATCTGTGACCTTGAGGAGCTTTTAAGCAGAAGCCTATAGAGCAGTGGTCTCCAACCTTTTTATACCCAAGATCACTTTGAAATGTCAGGGTAAGCCAAGATCTGCCCCATCCATTCCCCAAGACCCCACCTTTCCTGGAGGCCCCTCCCTCTCCATTCCCCTTTTCTCCATCATTTGCTGTCCCCAGCCCTATATCACTTTCACTGGGTGAGAAAGGAGGTGTGGGCTCTGGGGTCGGAATGAGGGACTTGGGTACAGGAAGGAATGAGAGATGCAAGCTCTGGGAGGGAATTTGGGTGCAGGAGGAGGCAGAGAAGGGGCTGCTGGCTCAGGGAGGGGGCTCCCAGCTTGGGAGGGGGATGCAGGAGTTTGGGTTGCGATGTATGAGGGGCTCAGGGCAGGAGGGGTTGGGAATATGATGGGCTCAGGGCACAGGTTTGCAGTGTGTGGATGGTGCAGGAGTGTTTTGGCAGAAGACGCGGGAGGTGGGGGTGCAGGAGTTTGGGGATGTGAGGGGCTCAGGTCAGGGGGCTCAGGTACATGATGGGCTCAGGGTTGAGGTCTGTGGGGTCTGTGTGCAGCAGTGTTATGATGCAGCCACGAACACTGCAAAAGCTACTATCTTGCTCTCAGCCAGTTAAAAGGAAGGCACATATGAAGAATTCTTAGCTATCACATTAGAAGGATGTCCAGGCAATTTCCAAAACAGTCACCCTGCAGAGCCGACTTTGATCCTTTCACCAGTCCTCAAACCACCAGGCTCCGTATCCCAGCAGGGAGTTCTTCTTCTCGCTTGCTACCGAACCCAGCAAAGGGCGGGGGAGGGGGAAAACAAAACAAACGAACAACTTAGCATTTCAGGCCGCAAGGACGCGGCACCGCTTCTCCTCCTCTTTAACACACCGCAGCCTCCCACCATCGGCCACCCCCTCCCGCTGCCACTCCAGGAACGCGGAGAGAACGAAGGCCTTGAATATTTATCCACGCTCTGTTGAACCGCCTACTGCCCCATCACCAGTCCCCAAGCCACCAGGCTCCGTGCCCCAGCAGGAAGCTCTCTGCCTCAGAAGAAACATACTGCCAGGACGCTTGAAGATTTCAAAGCACGCACCTCTTACTCACACAGAGCCATGGGAAGGCCGAACGCTGAGGACCCTTCACGTGTTCCGAGAATCACGTCCAGGCACCTCAAGTCCATCTCGGACGGTATCTTCTCAGCCCACGGCCCCGCACTGATTCCTCTGCAAGGGTGGCCGAAAAAGCCCAGCGTTAGCTCTCACTCACTAAGGTCTGTGGCTGTGGGAATTCCATCCTTTAGCCCTTTCGCCCCCTCTCGCCTATGTATCGGGTCCTCTACAAGAACACTGAGTCAGTCAGCCATGACGCACCACCGCTCTCCCTTGCGCGACTGGCGTACCTGCAGTATTCTCGTTGCCTCCTGAGCCCTTAACCCTTGGAGATGCTCACCTGGAATGCCTGCAAGTGTGCTGTACAAGGACATGGCAGAAGCAGAGCAAGGACAAAGACACAGACAGAAACAGACAGACAGAACGTATTGGCCAATACGAAAGAGCAACAAGAGAGAAACACATAAGAGGCAGCCAGAAACCTTACAACCTTGCGTCTTCCTCCTCGAGCCAAGCGTCTGCTGAGAAGGACACCGTGTTCCAGAGAAACCAGCACCCCTGAGAAACGGAAGACCTGTTTCTCCCACTACCAAGGAAGCACCTCGGGAACCTCCGCTCGGACTCGCTGTCTAAGCAAACGTGACTTCCCTTCCTAAACCCGAGTGGGCCGTAAGCTGAGAGATTTCCAGACCCGACACTTATCTCCCTGTCAGCGATGGTTGCTCCGCTCCCAGCCGGACGGTTCTCGCCTCGCTTCGACCAAGCTCCCGAGCTCGCTGTTCTCGTTTACGTTCCATCCTCAGATGGGAGGACACCGGGAGAGTTGACTTCTTATCGCTCGCTACCGAACACAGCAGAGGGGAAAAAAACAAACAAACAACTTAACTTTTCAGTTCGCAAGGACGCGGCATCGCTTCTCCTCCCACCATCGCACCGCTGCCTCCCACCATCGGTCACCCCCTCCCGCTGCCACTCCAGGAACGCGTAGAGAATGGAGGCCTTGAATATCTATCCACGCTCTGTTGAACCGCCTACTGCCCCTTCACCAATCCCCAAGCCACCAGGCTCCCTGCCCCAGCAGGAAGCCCTCTGCCTCAGAAGAAACATACTGCCAGGACGGTCGAAGATTTCAAAGCACGCATCTCTTACTCACACAGAGCCACGGGAAGGACGTACGCTGAGGACCCTTCACGTGTCCCGAGAATCACGTCCAGGCAGCTCTAGTGCATCTCGGACCGTTTCTTCTCTGACCGTGGCCCGCATTCAGTTCTCTGCAAGCGCGCCAGAAAAAGACCAGCGTCAGCTCTCACTCGCTAAGGTCTGTGGCTGCGGGAATTCTATCCTTTAGCCCTTTCCCCCTCTCCCATCTGTATCGGGCCCACTACAAGAACACTGAGTCAGTCAGCCACGACACAGCACCGCTCTACCTTGCGCGACTGGCGTACCTGCATAATTCCCGTTGGCTGCCGAGCCCTTGGCCCGTGGAAATGCTCACCTGGAATGCCTGCAAGCGTCCTGTAGAAGGACACGGCAGAAGCAGAGCAAGGACAAAGACACAGACAGACAGAACGTATTGGCCAATACGAGAGAGCAACAAGAGAGAAACACAGGAGAGGCAGCAGGAAACCTTACCGCCTTGCGTCTTCCTCCACGCTCCCTGCGTCTGCCGAGGAGGACACCGGGTGCCAGGGAAACGAGCGCCCCTGACAAACGGGAGCCCTGTTTCTCCCACAACCAAGGCGGCACCTCGGGAGCCTCCGCTCAGACTAGCCGTCTAAGCAAACGTGACTTCCCTTCCTAGAACCGAGCGGGCCGTAAGCCGAGAGATTTCCAAACCCGACACTTATCTCCGTGACGGCGACGGCTGCTCCGCTCCCAGCCTGGCGGCTCTCGCCTCGCTTCAAGCGAGCGCCTCAGCTCGCTGTTCTCGTTTCCGTTCCATCCGCACACGGGAGGACTCCGGGACGGTTGACTTCTTCTCGCTTGCTACCGAACCCAGCAAAAGGGGGTGAGAGGGGGAAAACAAAACAAACGAACAACTTAGCGTTTCAGGCCGCAAGGACGCGGCACCGCTTCTCCTCCTCTTTAACACACCGCAGCCTCCCACCATCGGCCACCCCCTCCCGCTGCCACTGCAGGAACACGGAGAGAAAGGAGGCCTTGAATCTCTATCCACGCTCTGTTGAACCGACTACTGCCCCTTCCCCAGTCCCCAAGCCACCAGGCTCCGTGCCCCAGCAGGAAGCTCTCTGCCTCAGAAGAAACCTACTGCCAGGACGCTTGAAGATTTCAAAGCACCCATCTCCTACTCACGCAGAGCCATGGGAAGGCCGAACGCTGAGAACCCCTCCTGTGTCCCAAAAATCACGTCCAGGCAGCTCCAGTCCATCTCGGACGGTCTCTTCTCCGGACACGGCCCCGCGCCGATTCGTCTGCAAGCGCGGGAGAAAAACCCCAGCGTGAGCTCTCACTCACTAAGGTCTCTGGCTGCGGGACTTCTATCCTTTAGACCTTGCCCCTCCCTCCCCTCTCTATCGGGACCGCTACAAGAACACTGAGTCAGTCACCCCTGATGCACCACCACTTTCCCTTGCTCTACCTTGCGTACCTGCATGATTCCCGTTGGCTCCGGAGCCCTTAACCCGTGGAGATGCTCACCTGGAATGCCTGCAAGTGTCCCGTAGAAGGACACAGAAGAAGCAGAGCAAGGACAGAGACACAGACAGAAACAGACAGACAGAACGTATTGGCCAATACGAGAGAGCAACAAGAGAGAAACACACGAGAGGCAGCCAGAAACCTTACCACCTTGCGTCTCCCTCCTCGAGCCGAGCGTCTGCTGAGAAGGACAGCGTGGTCCAGAGAAACCAGCACCACTGACAAACGGGAGACCTCTTTCTCCCACAACCAAGGCAGCACCTCGGAAACCTCCGCTCGGACTCGCTGTCTCAGAAAACGTGACTTCCCTTCCTAGAACCGAGCGGGCCGTAAGCCGAGAGATTTCCAGACCCGACACTTATCTCCGTGACAGCGATGGCTGCTCCGCTCCCAGCCGGACGGTTCTCGCCTCGCTTCGACCAAGCTCCCGAGCTCGCTGTTCTCCTTTTCGTTCCATCCCCGGACGGGAGGACGCCGGGACGACTGACTTCTTATCGCTTGCTACCGAACCCAGAAAAGAGGGAAAAAACAAACTTAGCCCTTCAGTCCGCAAGGACGCGGCATCGCTTTTCCTCCCCTATAACCCACCGCAGCCACCCACTCCCGCTGCAACTGTAGAAACACGGAGAGAAAGGAGGCCTTGAATCTCTATCCACGCTCTGTTGAACCGACTACTGCCCCTTCCCCAGTCCCCAAGCCACCAGGCTCCGTGCCCCAGCAGGAAGCTCTCTGCCTCAGAAGAAACCTACTGCCAGGACGCTTGAAGATTTCAAAGCACCCATCTCCTACTCACGCAGAGCCATGGGAAGGCCGAACGCTGAGAACCCCTCCTGTGTCCCAAAAATCACGTCCAGGCAGCTCCAGTCCATCTCGGACGGTCTCTTCTCCGGACACGGCCCCGCGCCGATTCGTCTGCAAGCGCGGAAGAAAAACCCCAGCGTGAGCTCTCACTCACTAAGGTCTCTGGCTGCGGGACTTCTATCCTTTAGACCTTGCCCCTCCCTCCCCTCTCTATCGGGACCGCTACAAGAACACTGAGTCAGTCACCCCTGATGCACCACCACTTTCCCTTGCTCTACCTTGCGTACCTGCATGATTCCCGTTGGCTCCGGAGCCCTTAACCCGTGGAGATGCTCACCTGGAATGCCTGCAAGTGTCCCGTAGAAGGACACGGAAGAAGCAGAGCAAGGACAGAGACACAGACAG
This sequence comes from Pelodiscus sinensis, assembly GCF_052426305.1. Classification (NCBI taxonomy): domain Eukaryota; kingdom Metazoa; phylum Chordata; order Testudines; family Trionychidae; genus Pelodiscus; species Pelodiscus sinensis. The sequence goes on along the minus strand of NC_143081.1, from coordinate 17,287,043 downwards.
AAACAGACAGACAGAACGTATTGGCCAATACGAGAGAGCAACAAGAGAGAAACACACGAGAGGCAGCCAGAAACCTTACCACCTTGCGTCTCCCTCCTCGAGCCGAGCGTCTGCTGAGAAGGACAGCGTGGTCCAGAGAAACCAGCACCACTGACAAACCGGAGACCTCTTTCTCCCACAACCAAGGCAGCACCTCGGAAACCTCCGCTCGGACTCGCTGTCTCAGAAAACGTGACTTCCCTTCCTAGAACCGAGCGGGCCGTAAGCCGAGAGATTTCCAGACCCGACACTTATCTCCGTGACAGCGATGGCTGCTCCGCTCCCAGCCGGACGGTTCTCGCCTCGCTTCGACCAAGCTCCCAAGCTCGCTGTTCTCCTTTTCGTTCCATCCCCGGACGGGAGGACACCGGGACGACTGACTTCTTATCGCTTGCTACCGAACCCAGCAAAGAGGGAAAAAACAAACTTAGCCCTTCAGTCCGCAAGGACGCGGCATCGCTTTTCCTCCCCTATAGCCCACCGCAGCCACCCCCTCCCGCTGCAACTGTAGAAACACGGAGAGAAAGGAGGCCTTGAATCTCTATCCATGCTCTGTTGAACCGACTACTGCCCCTTCCCCAGTCCCCAAGCCACCAGGCTCCGTGCCCCAGCAGGAAGCTCTCTGCCTCAGAAGAAACCTACTGCCAGGACGCTTGAAGATTTCAAAGCACCCATCTCCTACTCACGCAGAGCCATGGGAAGGCCGAACGCTGAGAACCCCTCCTGTGTCCCATAAACCACGTCCAGGCAGCTCCAGTCCATCTCGGACGGTTTCTTCTCCGGACACGGCCCCGCGCCGATTCGTCTGCAAGCGCGCAAGAAAAACCCCAGCGTGAGCTCTCACTCACTAAGGTCTCTGGCTGCGGGACTTCTATCCTTTAGACCTTGCCCCTCCCTCCCCTCTCTATCGGGACCGCTACAAGAACACTGAGTCAGTCACCCCTGATGCACCACCACTTTCCCTTGCTCTACCTTGCGTACCTGCATGATTCCCGTTGGCTCCGGAGCCCTTAACCCGTGGAGATGCTCACCTGGAATGCCTGCAAGTGTCCCGTAGAAGGACACGGAAGAAGCAGAGCAAGGACAGAGACACAGACAGAAACAGACAGACAGAACGTATTGGCCAATACGAGAGAGCAACAAGAGAGAAACACACGAGAGGCAGCCAGCAACCTTACCACCTTGCGTCTCCCTCCTCGAGCCGAGCGTCTGCTGAGAAGGACAGCGTGGTCCAGAGAAACCAGCACCACTGACAAACGGGAGACCTCTTTCTCCCACAACCAAGGCAGCACCTCGGAAACCTCCGCTCGGACTCGCTGTCTCAGAAAACGTGACTTCCCTTCCTAGAACCGAGCGGGCCGTAAGCCGAGAGATTTCCAGACCCGACACTTATCTCCGTGACAGCGATGGCTGCTCCGCTCCCAGCCGGACGGTTCTCGCCTCGCTTCGACCAAGCTCCCGAGCTCGCTGTTCTCCTTTTCGTTCCATCCCCGGACGGGAGGACGCCGGGACGACTGACTTCTTATCGCTTGCTACCGAACCCAGCAAAGAGGGAAAAAACAAACTTAGCCCTTCAGTCCGCAAGGACGCGGCATCGCTTTTCCTCCCCTATAATCCACCGCAGCCACCCCCTCCCGCTGCAACTGTAGAAACACGGAGAGAAAGGAGGCCTTGAATCTCTATCCACGCTCTGTTGAACCGACTACTGCCCCTTCCCCAGTCCCCAAGCCACCAGGCTCCGTGCCCCAGCAGGAAGCTCTCTGCCTCAGAAGAAACCTACTGCCAGGACGCTTGAAGATTTCAAAGCACCCATCTCCTACTCACGCAGAGCCATGGGAAGGCCGAACGCTGAGAACCCCTCCTGTGTCCCAAAAATCACGTCCAGGCAGCTCCAGTCCATCTCGGACGGTTTCTTCTCCGGACACGGCCCCGCGCCGATTCGTCTGCAAGCGCGCAAGAAAAACCCCAGCGTGAGCTCTCACTCACTAAGGTCTCTGGCTGCGGGACTTCTATCCTTTAGAACTTGCCCCTCCATCCCCTCTCTATCGGGACCGCTACAAGAACACTGAGTCAGTCACCCCTGATGCACCACCACTTTCCCTTGCTCTACCTTGCGTACCTGCATGATTCCCGTTGGCTCCGGAGCCCTTAACCCGTGGAGATGCTCACCTGGAATGCCTGCAAGTGTCCCGTAGAAGGACACGGCAGAAGCAGAACAAGGACAGAGACACAGACAGAAACAGACAGACAGAACGTATTGGCCAATACGAGAGAGCAACAAGAGAGAAACACACGAGAGGCAGCCAGAAACCTTACCACCTTGCGTCTCCCTCCTTGAGCCGAGCGTCTGCTGAGAAGGACAGCGTGGTCCAGAGAAACCAGCACCACTGACAAACGGGAGACCTCTTTCTCCCACAACCAAGGCAGCACCTCGGAAACCTCCGCTCGGACTCGCTGTCTCAGAAAACGTGACTTCCCTTCCTAGAACCGAGCGGGCCGTAAGCCGAGAGATTTCCAGACCCGACACTTATCTCCGTGACAGCGATGGCTGCTCCGCTCCCAGCCGGACGGTTCTCGCCTCGCTTCGACCAAGCTCCCGAGCTCGCTGTTCTCCTTTTCGTTCCATCCCCGGACGGGAGGACGCCGGGACGACTGACTTCTTATCGCTTGCTACCGAACCCAGCAAAGAGGGAAAAAACAAACTTAGCCCTTCAGTCCGCAAGGACGCGGCATCGCTTTTCCTCCCCTATAACCCACCGCAGCCACCCCCTCCTGCTGCAACTGTAGAAACACGGAGAGAAAGGAGGCCTTGAATCTCTATCCACGCTCTGTTGAACCGACTACTGCCCCTTCCCCAGTCCCCAAGCCACCAGGCTCCGTGCCCCAGCAGGAAGCTCTCTGCCTCAGAAGAAACCTACTGCCAGGACGCTTGAAGATTTCAAAGCACCCATCTCCTACTCACGCAGAGCCATGGGAAGGCCGAACGCTGAGAACCCCTCCTGTGTCCCAAAAATCACGTCCAGGCAGCTCCAGTCCATCTCGGACGGTTTCTTCTCCGGAAACGGCCCCGCGCCGATTCGTCTGCAAGCGCGGAAGAAAAACCCCAGCGTGAGCTCTCACTCACTAAGGTCTCTGGCTGCGGGACTTCTATCCTTTAGACCTTGCCCCTCCCTCCCCTCTCTATCGGGACCGCTACAAGAACACTGAGTCAGTCACCCCTGATGCACCACCACTTTCCCTTGCTCTACCTTGCGTACCTGCATGATTCCCGTTGGCTCCGGAGCCCTTAACCCGTGGAGATGCTCACCTGGAATGCCTGCAAGTGTCCCGTAGAAGGACACGGAAGAAGCAGAGCAAGGACAGAGACACAGACAGAAACAGACAGACAGAACGTATTGGCCAATACGAGAGAGCAACAAGAGAGAAACACACGAGAGGCAGCCAGAAACCTTACCACCTTGCGTCTCCCTCCTCGAGCCGAGCGTCTGCTGAGAAGGACAGCGTGGTCCAGAGAAACCAGCACCACTGACAAACGGGAGACCTCTTTCTCCCACAACCAAGGCAGCACCTCGGAAACCTCCGCTCGGACTCGCTGTCTCAGAAAACGTGACTTCCCTTCCTAGAACCGAGCGGGCCGTAAGCCGAGAGATTTCCAGACCCGACACTTATCTCCGTGACAGCGATGGCTGCTCCGCTCCCAGCCGGACGGTTCTCGCCTCGCTTCGACCAAGCTCCCGAGCTCGCTGTTCTCCTTTTCGTTCCATCCCCGGACGGGAGGACACCGGGACGACTGACTTCTTATAGCTTGCTACCGAACCCAGCAAAGAGGGAAAAAACAAACTTAGCCCTTCAGTCCGCAAGGACGCGGCATCGCTTTTCCTCCCCTATAACCCACCGCAGCCATCCCCTCCCGCTGCAACTGTAGAAACACGGAGAGAAAGGAGGCCTTGAATCTCTATCCACGCTCTGTTGAACCGACTACTGCCCCTTCCCCAGTCCCCAAGCCACCAGGCTCCGTGCCCCAGCAGGAAGCTCTCTGCCTCAGAAGAAACCTACTGCCAGGACGCTTGAAGATTTCAAAGCACCCATCTCCTACTCACGCAGAGCCATGGGAAGGCCGAACGCTGAGAACCCCTCCTGTGTCCCATAAACCACGTCCAGGCATCTCCATTCCATCTCGGACGGTTTCCTCTCCGGACACGGCCCCGCGCCGATTCGTCTGCAAGCGCGCAAGAAAAACCCCAGCGTGAGCTCTCACTCACTAAGGTCTCTGGCTGCGGGACTTCTATCCTTTAGACCTTGCCCCTCCCTCCCCTCTCTATCGGGACCGCTACAAGAACACTGAGTCAGTCACCCCTGATGCACCACCACTTTCCCTTGCTCTACCTTGCGTACCTGCATGATTCCCGTTGGCTCCGGAGCCCTTAACCCGTGGAGATGCTCACCTGGAATGCCTGCAAGTGTCCCGTAGAAGGACACGGAAGAAGCAGAGCAAGGACAGAGACACAGACAGAAACAGACAGACAGAACGTATTGGCCAATACGAGAGAGCAACAAGAGAGAAACACACGAGAGGCAGCCAGAAACCTTACCACCTTGCGTCTCCCTCCTCGAGCCGAGCGTCTGCTGAGAAGGACAGCGTGGTCCAGAGAAACCAGCACCACTGACAAACGGGAGACCTCTTTCTCCCACAACCAAGGCAGCACCTCGGAAACCTCCGCTCGGACTCGCTGTCTCAGAAAACGTGACTTCCCTTCCTAGAACCGAGCGGGCCGTAAGCCGAGAGATTTCCAGACCCGACACTTATCTCCGTGACAGCGATGGCTGCTCCGCTCCCAGCCAGACGGTTCTCGCCTCGCTTCGACCAAGCTCCCGAGCTCGCTGTTCTCCTTTTCGTTCCATCCCCGGACGGGAGGACACCGGGACGACTGACTTCTTATAGCTTGCTACCGAACCCAGCAAAGAGGGAAAAAACAAACTTAGCCCTTCAGTCCGCAAGGACGCGGCATCGCTTTTCCTCCCCTATAACCCACCGCAGCCATCCCCTCCCGCTGCAACTGTAGAAACACGGAGAGAAAGGAGGCCTTGAATCTCTATCCACGCTCTGTTGAACCGACTACTGCTCCTACCCCAGTCCCCAAGCCACCAGGCTCCGTGCCCCAGCAGGAAGCTCTCTGCCTCAGAAGAAACCTACTGCCAGGACGCTTGAAGATTTCAAAACACCCATCTCCTACTCACGCAGAGCCATGGGAAGGCCGAACGCTGAGAACCCCTCCTGTGTCCCATAAACCACGTCCAGGCAGCTCCAGTCCATCTCGGACGGTTTCTTCTCCGGACACGGCCCCGCGCCGATTCGTCTGCAAGCGCGCAAGAAAAACCCCAGCGTGAGCTCTCACTCACTAAGGTCTCTGGCTGCGGGACTTCTATCCTTTAGACCTTGCCCCTCCCTCCCCTCTCTATCGGGACCGCTACAAGAACACTGAGTCAGTCACCCCTGATGCACCACCACTTTCCCTTGCTCTACCTTGCGTACCTGCATGATTCCCGTTGGCTCCGGAGCCCTTAACCCGTGGAGATGCTCACCTGGAATGCCTGCAAGTGTCCCGTAGAAGGACACGGAAGAAGCAGAGCAAGGACAGAGACACAGACAGAAACAGACAGACAGAACGTATTGGCCAATACGAGAGAGCAACAAGAGAGAAACACACGAGAGGCAGCCAGAAACCTTACCACCTTGCGTCTCCCTCCTCGAGCCGAGCGTCTGCTGAGAAGGACAGCGTGGTCCAGAGAAACCAGCACCACTGACAAACGGGAGACCTCTTTCTCCCACAACCAAGGCAGCACCTCGGAAACCTCCGCTCGGACTCGCTGTCTCAGAAAACGTGACTTCCCTTCCTAGAACCGAGCGGGCCGTAAGCCGAGAGATTTCCAGACCCGACACTTATCTCCGTGACAGCGATGGCTGCTCCGCTCCCAGACGGACGGTTCTCGCCTCGCTTCGACCAAGCTCCCGAGCTCGCTGTTCTCCTTTTCGTTCCATCCCCGGACGGGAGGACGCCGGGACGACTGACTTCTTATCGCTTGCTACCGAACCCAGCAAAGAGGGAAAAAACAAACTTAGCCCTTCAGTCCGCAAGGACGCGGCATCGCTTTTCCTCCCCTATAACCCACCGCAGCTACCCCCTCCCGCTGCAACTGTAGAAACACGGAGAGAAAGGAGGCCTTGAATCTCTATCCACGCTCTGTTGAACCGACTACTGCCCCTTCCCCAGTCCCCAAGCCACCAGGCTCCGTGCCCCAGCAGGAAGCTCTCTGCCTCAGAAGAAACCTACTGCCAGGACGCTTGAAGATTTCAAAGCACCCATCTCCTACTCACGCAGAGCCATGGGAAGGCCGAACGCTGAGAACCCCTCCTGTGTCCCAAAAATCACGTCCAGGCAGCTCCAGTCCATCTCGGACGGTTTCCTCTCCGGACACGGCCCCGCGCCGATTCGTCTGCAAGCGCGGAAGAAAAACCCCAGCGTGAGCTCTCACTCACTAAGGTCTCTGGCTGCGGGACTTCTATCCTTTAGACCTTGCCCCTCCCTCCCCTCTCTATCGGGACCGCTACAAGAACACTGAGTCAGTCACCCCTGATGCACCACCACTTTCCCTTGCTCTACCTTGCGTACCTGCATGATTCCCGTTGGCTCCGGAGCCCTTAACCCGTGGAGATGCTCACCTGGAATGCCTGCAAGTGTCCCGTAGAAGGACACGGAAGAAGCAGAGCAAGGACAGAGACACAGACAGAAACAGACAGACAGAACGTATTGGCCAATATGAGAGAGCAACAAGAGAGAAACACACGAGAGGCAGCCAGAAACCTTACCACCTTGCGTCTCCCTCCTCGAGCCGAGCGTCTGCTGAGAAGGACAGCGTGGTCCAGAGAAACCAGCACCACTGACAAACCGGAGACCTCTTTCTCCCACAACCAAGGCAGCACCTCGGAAACCTCCGCTCGGACTCGCTGTCTCAGAAAACGTGACTTCCCTTCCTAGAACCGAGCGGGCCGTAAGCCGAGAGATTTCCAGACCCGACACTTACCTCCGTGACAGCGATGGCTGCTCCGCTCCCAGCCGGACGGTTCTCGCCTCGCTTCGACCAAGCTCCCGAGCTCGCTGTTCTCCTTTTCGTTCCATCCCCGGACGGGAGGACGCCGGGACGACTGACTTCTTATCGCTTGCTACCGAACCCAGAAAAGAGGGAAAAAACAAACTTAGCCCTTCAGTCCGCAAGGACGCGGCATCGCTTTTCCTCCCCTATAACCCACCGCAGCCACCCCCTCCCGCTGCAACTGTAGAAACACGGAGAGAAAGGAGGCCTTGAATCTCTATCCACGCTCTGTTGAACCGACTACTGCCCCTTCCCCAGTCCCCAAGCCACCAGGCTCCGTGCCCCAGCAGGAAGCTCTCTGCCTCAGAAGAAACCTACTGCCAGGACGCTTGAAGATTTCAAAGCACCCATCTCCTACTCACGCAGAGCCATGGGAAGGCCGAATGCTGAGAACCCCTCCTGTGTCCCAAAAATCACGTCCAGGCAGCTCCAGTCCATCTCGGACGGTTTCTTCTCCGGACACGGCCCCGCGCCGATTCGTCTGCAAGCGCGCAAGAAAAACCCCAGCGTGAGCTCTCACTCACTAAGGTCTCTGGCTGCGGGACTTCTATCCTTTAGACCTTGCCCCTCCCTCCCCTCTCTATCGGGACCGCTACAAGAACACTGAGTCAGTCACCCCTGATGCACCACCACTTTCTCTTGCTCTACCTTGCGTACCTGCATGATTCCCGTTGGCTCCGGAGCCCTTAACCCGTGGAGATGCTCACCTGGAATGCCTGCAAGTGTCCCGTAGAAGGACACGGAAGAAGCAGAGCAAGGACAGAGACACAGACAGAAACAGACAGACAGAACGTATTGGCCAATACGAGAGAGCAACAAGAGAGAAACACACGAGAGGCAGCCAGCAACCTTACCACCTTGCGTCTCCTCCTCGAGCCGAGCGTCTGCTGAGAAGGACAGCGTGGTCCAGAGAAACCAGCACCACTGACAAACGGGAGACCTCTTTCTCCCACAACCAAGGCAGCACCTCGGAAACCTCCGCTCGGACTCGCTGTCTCAGAAAACGTGACTTCCCTTCCTAGAACCGAGCGGGCCGTAAGCCGAGAGATTTCCAGACCCGACACTTATCTCCGTGACAGCGATGGCTGCTCCGCTCCCAGCCGGACGGTTCTCGCCTCGCTTCGACCAAGCTCCCGAGCTCGCTGTTCTCCTTTTCGTTCCATCCCCGGACGGGAGGACGCCGGGACGACTGACTTCTTATCGCTTGCTACCGAACCCAGCAAAGAGGGAAAAAACAAACTTAGCCCTTCAGTCCGCAAGGACGCGGCATCGCTTTTCCTCCCCTATAACCCACCGCAGCCACCCCCTCCCGCTGCAACTGTAGAAACACGGAGAGAAAGGAGGCCTTGAATCTCTATCCACGCTCTGTTGAACCGACTACTGCCCCTTCCCCAGTCCCCAAGCCACCAGGCTCCGTGCCCCAGCAGGAAGCTCTCTGCCTCAGAAGAAACCTACTGCCAGGACGCTTGAAGATTAAAAGCACCCATCTCCTACTCACGCAGAGCCATGGGAAGGCCGAACGCTGAGAACCCCTCCTGTGTCCCAAAAATCACGTCCAGGCAGCTCCAGTCCATCTCGGACGGTTTCTTCTCCGGACACGGCCCCGCGCCGATTCGTCTGCAAGCGCGGAAGAAAAACCCCAGCGTGAGCTCTCACTCACTAAGGTCTCTGGCTGCGGGACTTCTATCCTTTAGACCTTGCCCCTCCCTCCCCTCTCTATCGGGACCGCTACAAGAACACTGAGTCAGTCACCCCTGATGCACCACCACTTTCCCTTGCTCTACCTTGCGTACCTGCATGATTCCCGTTGGCTCCGGAGCCCTTAACCCGTGGAGATGCTCACCTGGAATGCCTGCAAGTGTCCCGTAGAAGGACACAGAAGAAGCAGAGCAAGGACAGAGACACAGACAGAAACAGACAGACAGAACGTATTGGCCAATACGAGAGAGCAACAAGAGAGAAACACACGAGAGGCAGCCAGAAACCTTACCACCTTGCGTCTCCCTCCTCGAGCCGAGCGTCTGCTGAGAAGGACACCGTGGTCCAGAGAAACCAGCACCACTGACAAACCGGAGACCTCTTTCTCCCACAACCAAGGCAGCACCTCGGAAACCTCCGCTCGGACTCGCTGTCTCAGAAAACGTGACTTCCCTTCCTAGAACCGAGCGGGCCGTAAGCCGAGAGATTTCCAGACCCGACACTTATCTCCATGACAGCGATGGCTGCTCCGCTCCCAGCCGGACGGTTCTCGCCTCGCTTCGACCAAGCTCCCGAGCTCGCTGTTCTCCTTTTCGTTCCATCCCCGGACGGGAGGACGCCGGGACGACTGACTTCTTATCGCTTGCTACCGAACCCAGCAAAGAGGGAAAAAACAAACTTAGCCCTTCAGTCCGCAAGGACGCGGCATCGCTTTTCCTCCCCTATAACCCACCGCAGCCACCCCCTCCCGCTGCAACTGTAGAAACACGGAGAGAAAGGAGGCCTTGAATCTCTATCCACGCTCTGTTGAACCGACTACTGCCCCTTCCCCAGTCCCCAAGCCACCAGGCTCCGTGCCCCAGCAGGAAGCTCTCTGCCTCAGAAGAAACCTACTGCCAGGACGCTTGAAGATTTCAAAGCACCCATCTCCTACTCACGCAGAGCCATGGGAAGGCCGAACGCTGAGAACCCCTCCTGTGTCCCAAAAATCACGTCCAGGCAGCTCCAGTCCATCTCGGACGGTTTCTTCTCCGGACACGGCCCCGCGCCGATTCGTCTGCAAGCGCGGAAGAAAAACCCCAGCGTGAGCTCTCACTCACTAAGGGCTCTGGCTGCGGGACTTCTATCCTTTAGACCTTGCCCCTCCCTCCCCTCTCTATCGGGACCGCTACAAGAACACTGAGTCAGTCACCCCTGATGCACCACCACTTTCCCTTGCTCTACCTTGCGTACCTGCATGATTCCCGTTGGCTCCGGAGCCCTTAACCCGTGGAGATGCTCACCTGGAATGCCTGCAAGTGTCCCGTAGAAGGACACGGAAGAAGCAGAGCAAGGACAGAGACACAGACAGAAACAGACAGACAGAACGTATTGGCCAATACGAGAGAGCAACAAGAGAGAAACACACGAGAGGCAGCCAGAAACCTTACCACCTTGCGTCTCCCTCCTCGAGCCGAGCGTCTGCTGAGAAGGACAGCGTGGTCCAGAGAAACCAGCACCACTGACAAACGGGAGACCTCTTTCTCCCACAACCAAGGCAGCACCTCGGAAACCTCCGCTCGGACTCGCTGTCTCAGAAAACGTGACTTCCCTTCCTAGAACCGAGCGGGCCGTAAGCCGAGAGTGTCACATTACCAAATTGGAGGGAAGCAGCCAGATCGCTGCTGCACCCCTAGGTGGGGGTGTTGGCCCCAGAAATTGATATGGGGGGAGCCATGTGGGGTATTGAATGGGAGCTTATTGTTTGTTAATCTTATGTACACTATTTATGTGAGTGTATAATGTCTGTGTGTGTGGGTGGGAATCTGTAATCTGTGTGGAAGCTGAATATTTCTGTGAATGTGGTTAAGCATTGCTATGGACAGGCTGAGTAGCAAAGCCCTGTGGAACAATGACTCTCAATAGGCTATGGACACACCCAAAGAATGGGATTTGTCACCTGAGGGCAGCCAGCAGGAAACATAGAGTTTGGCCTCTGACCAGGTGACTTGCTGCATACAAGAAGAGGCCAGGAAGGGAATAAAAGGGGCCATGTGGTCGAGGCCATTTTGGTTCTCAGCTCAGCACTTCATCCCAGAGGCAGCACTGCAGGGATTGAAGAGCCCGGAAGACCTGGGAACCCATCCTGATCGTAGGATGTGCAATACGGACTTTTAACCAGCAGCTGCAACATCTCTGCTAGAGCCTGCATCGAGAACTGGGAGATTCGGTGCATGTAACGTACTGTACTTTAATAACCTTACTCTCAAGCTTTTCTTTCTTGTAATAATAAACCTTTAGATATAGATTCTAAAGGATTGGCCCAGCGTGATTTGTGGGTAAGGTCCAGAGGGTAAATTGACCAGGGATCTGTGGCTGGTTTCTTGGAACCGGACAGAACTTGTTCGGGGTAGGTGGGATTGGGTGCTAGGACCCCCCACCTGTGTATGAGGCCCGGGGCCATCTGGGGCACGGATATTGCTGGGGTATCGGAGGGGTTTTGCTCGGGAGGCTTCAGGCAGGCAGCTGAAGCGCTCTGTGAGACTGGTTTGTGGCCTGTGTGGAGAGGTCGCCAGTCAGGGGGACTGTAAAGAGCCCCGGATTTGAGCAATTCGCCCTGAGCGGACGCCCTAAGCTGTGCCCAGACACGGCCCGGTCCGTCACAGTGGCGTAGTCGGCAGGATCCACAGATCTTGGTCAATTGAGCTTTGGGATCAGGACCCCACGCTGTCTAAATTTGATTTTTGGTGTTGAGAGTTTGGTTGATTAAAGAACCGCTGCGATGATCCCCGAACTATATGAGAGTCTGAGCAAAAGTGCTCTGAAGGATTTGTGCTTGGGGAGAGGCATTGCCTTTAGGAAAAGGGCCTCTAAACTAGATCTGGTAGTGTTGTTATTAACCAGAGATGTGAATGAAAAGGAGCAGAAGCAAGCCAAGGAGGCTGCTGAAAGAAGGCGGAAGGCAGATGAAGAAATTGCTAAGAGACAGAAGGAGATGGATCGGGAACTTGAGGAGAAAAAGGCAGAATATGCTGAGAGACAGAGGAGGGAAGAGGCAGAGCATGCAAAGAAGATGGCCCTAGCCAAGGAGGAAAATGCTAGACTTGACCTCCAGCTTAAGAGACTAAAAGAACAAGAAAGACTGTATCCTCCTGAAGGTTCAATGTATAACTCTGTGGGTATGCAGTGTGCTTATGACATGGCAGACGTATTTTACCCAGCTGATGTGATGACCCAACCCCAAAGCATGTATGAATGCAAACCTTTTGTGTTAGCTGTAGCTAGCAGGGAGGTTTGGGAAGGGGGTGCATGTGGGTATGGAAAGTTTCCTGGAGCTGGTCAGTCTCCCTGTAACCAAGGGGAAAGTGTCTCTAAATGTGTACCTGTGGCAGATAGCTGGGTGTCTGTTCAGGAGGGCAGTGAGCCTGTGGGTGAGGGCCCATCTGATGCCTCAGAGGTGAGGCTGGAATCAGAACCGGGGCAGGAAGAGCCCAGAAGTCAGGGAAATGTTTCTCTGGGGCAGTCTGGAGGGGCTGGCCAGAGTGAAGTTTTAGTTGAGGAGTTGGTGGCTGGTGAGGTTTGTGGAATTGAACCTGCACAAGCTGAAATTGAGTTGTGTGAAGCACAGTGTGTGCAAGCTGGCAATTTGGCTGGTGGAAGTAGCAGTGGGGCAGTAAAGGAAGCTGTCTCAGTGGCTAGCCGTATGCCTGAGATTAGCCAGGGGTGTGGGGACAAGGGAGAAGCTGTCTCTGGTTGTCTGTCTGTGTGTGGGGAAGAGTTTCTTCCTTTGTCTGAGGAAGGTGCCCCACAGCCTGTGAAGGCTGAGAGCAGTGTTGTTGTCCCAGAGTTGGGTCTGGATATGGCTAAGGCCCAGGAAGGGTGTGGCCCAAGGTTTGTGTCTGCTGGGGAGAGGGATGGGGTGACTCAGGTAGAGTCAGTCAGTGTTTTACCAGAACCCCAGAGACCGGACAGTGGTGACCCTGATATTGTGCCTGATGCTGCTGTGTTGCTGGCAGAGGGGGGAGCGACTCTGTGGGAGCAGGGAGACCCCTTAGCCCGGGCACAAGGAGAGAATGAGGGTGTGTTAACTCTGGTGCCTAATGATGGTGTGGACGTTTACAGCCATCTAGAGAGCTGCACAGGGAGTGAAGATGCCTCTGACCCTGTCTCTTGTGAGTCTGTCTATGTGCCTGAGAGGGGATTATCTGTGAATCCACCTGAGGGGCCAGAGATAACTCAGGGAGTTAGGGAATTGCAGGAGGAATTGGTTGGGGCTCAGCAGGGCAATGCTACTGCAGAGCCAGGGAAGGGTGAACTGCTGCTTAAGGAAGCTCATAGGGAGGAGAGTCCTGGCAGTGCTTGTAGCAAGCAGTTTGCTGTGACTGAGGGAGGTGACGATGCCTGGCTTAGAGAAGGCATTCAGGAGAAAGCTCTGCCTGTAAAAGGCAGCAGCTTGTTGTGTGAGGCACTTGTTTTGGTGCCTGACAGACAGAACTTGTCTGTTAGCAGTGACTCCACTGACTTGGGTTTAGGGAAACCCAGTGTGGATGGTGGTGGAGAGGTCTCGGAGGGACAGAGGGTTGTTCCAGATGAGGCAAGAACATCCAGAGAACTGGAGCAGGCTGCTAACCCAGTAACTGTGGGTGACCAGCTTGCTGGGAAGTCAGTGTGTGTGGGACAGGATTGTTCCCAGGTGAATGAGGAGAGTGAGAACTTAGTGTCTCAGATTCAGGAGAAGGGCTGGGTAGCTAAGTATGCAGAGCAGAACAGCTGTGTGGTCACCCTCCCTAGGATGCAGGAGATGGCAATTAAGCTCCCATCTCTGGACACTGTGGACACTTATACTCAATCAGGGAGGTGGATATCTGGTTCCATGTGGAACCAGAGGTTGGAGATGGACAGAGGAGAGACTTGGGAGTCTACAGCTTACTGCTGTTACCCCACTGAGTGGGGGAAGGGGGAAAATTCCAGGGCCATTGTGAGCCAGGGAGTCACACCCAGCCAGCCCATTGTCTTGGTCAGGCCAGAGGTTTCAGGCCTGGAGCCCAGAGGACAAGGGGGAGGGACAGGACTTGTTTTGGCCAAGAAGATTTGCAGTTTAAACCTGAAGGGCCAAAACTGCAATGGTGTGGGGCCAGAGAAGGGGCCTGACGGAGAATTTCAGTATACACCTGATATAGGATTGTTCTTATTACTGATGTTAATTCTTGTAACCAATGTACTATTGTTGCAGAGAATTGTAAAGGTATACAATGTGCATGATCCTATGAAAATACCATGTAATCTGTCTGGAGATGTACCAAACGACAGACGGTATGTAAGGGGACATTGTGATATTGATATCTCATGGTTAACACTTGTAACTGGTCTTGGAACTTTTTACAGGACAAAAGGGGTTCCAGCCAGAAGGTCCTGTGTGAGAAGGGAAACTGAGGCACACCACCATTTTGGTTGGGGGAGGCCTGTGATGCCCTCAGTGATGTTACTGGCATCACTTCCTGCATCAATTTTGTGTTGGGGGTGTCACATTACCAAATTGGAGGGAAGCAGCCAGATCGCTGCTGCACCCCTAGGTGGGGGTGTTGGCCCCAGAAATTGATATGGGGGGAGCCATGTGGGGTATTGAATGGGAGCTTATTGTTTGTTAATCTTATGTACACTATTTATGTGAGTGTATAATGTCTGTGTGTGTGGGTGGGAATCTGTAATCTGTGTGGAAGCTGAATATTTCTGTGAATGTGGTTAAGCATTGCTATGGACAGGCTGAGTAGCAAAGCCCTGTGGAACAATGACTCTCAATAGGCTATGGACACACCCAAAGAATGGGATTTGTCACCTGAGGGCAGCCAGCAGGAAACATAGAGTTTGGCCTCTGACCAGGTGACTTGCTGCATACAAGAAGAGGCCAGGAAGGGAATAAAAGGGGCCATGTGGTCGAGGCCATTTTGGTTCTCAGCTCAGCACTTCATCCCAGAGGCAGCACTGCAGGGATTGAAGAGCCCGGAAGACCTGGGAACCCATCCTGATCGTAGGATGTGCAATACGGACTTTTAACCAGCAGCTGCAACATCTCTGCTAGAGCCTGCATCGAGAACTGGGAGATTCGGTGCATGTAACGTACTGTACTTTAATAACCTTACTCTCAAGCTTTTCTTTCTTGTAATAATAAACCTTTAGATATAGATTCTAAAGGATTGGCCCAGCGTGATTTGTGGGTAAGGTCCAGAGGGTAAATTGACCAGGGATCTGTGGCTGGTTTCTTGGAACCGGACAGAACTTGTTCGGGGTAGGTGGGATTGGGTGCTAGGACCCCCCACCTGTGTATGAGGCCCGGGGCCATCTGGGGCACGGATATTGCTGGGGTATCGGAGGGGTTTTGCTCGGGAGGCTTCAGGCAGGCAGCTGAAGCGCTCTGTGAGACTGGTTTGTGGCCTGTGTGGAGAGGTCGCCAGTCAGGGGGACTGTAAAGAGCCCCGGATTTGAGCAATTCGCCCTGAGCGGACGCCCTAAGCTGTGCCCAGACACGGCCCGGTCCGTCACAGAGAGATTTCCAGACCCGACACTTATCTCCGTGACAGCGATGGCTGCTCCGCTCCCAGCCGGACGGTTCTCGCCTCGCTTCGACCAAGCTCCCGAGCTCGCTGTTCTCCTTTTCGTTCCATCCCCGGACGGGAGGACGCCGGGACGACTGACTTCTTATCGCTTGCTACCGAACCCAGCAAAGAGGGAAAAAACAAACTTAGCCCTTCAGTCCGCAAGGACGCGGCATCGCTTTTCCTCCCCTATAACCCACCGCAGCCACGCCCTCCCGCTGCAACTGTAGAAACACGGAGAGAAAGGAGGCCTTGAATCTCTATCCACGCTCTGTTGAACCGACTACTGCCCCTTCCCCAGTCCCCAAGCCACCAGGCTCCGTGCCCCAGCAGGAAGCTCTCTGCCTCAGAAGAAACCTACTGCCAGGACGCTTGAAGATTTCAAAGCACCCATCTCCTACTCACGCAGAGCTATGGGAAGGCCGAACGCTGAGAACCCCTCCTGTGTCCCAAAAATCACGTCCAGGCAGCTCCAGTCCATCTCGGACGGTTTCTTCTCCGGACACGGCCCCGCGCCGATTCGTCTGCAAGCGCGGAAGAAAAACCCCAGCGTGAGCTCTCACTCACTAAGGTCTCTGGCTGCGGGACTTCTATCCTTTAGACCTTGCCCCTCCCTCCCCTCTCTATCGGGACCGCTACAAGAACACTGAGTCAGTCACCCCTGATGCACCACCACTTTCCCTTGCTCTACCTTGCGTACCTGCATGATTCCCGTTGGCTCCGGAGCCCTTAACCCGTGGAGATGCTCACCTGGAATGCCTGCAAGTGTCCCGTAGAAGGACACAGAAGAAGCAGAGCAAGGACAGAGACACAGACAGAAACAGACAGACAGAACGTATTGGCCAATACGAGAGAGCAACAAGAGAGAAACACACGAGAGGCAGCCAGAAACCTTACCACCTTGCGTCTCCCTCCTCGAGCCGAGCGTCTGCTGAGAAGGACAGCGTGGTCCAGAGAAACCAGCACCACTGACAAACGGGAGACCTCTTTCTCCCACAACCAAGGCAGCACCTCGGAAACCTCCGCTCGGACTCGCTGTCTCAGAAAACGTGACTTCCCTTCCTAGAACCGAGCGGGCCGTAAGCCGAGAGATTTCC
Source organism: Pelodiscus sinensis (assembly GCF_052426305.1). Lineage (NCBI taxonomy): Eukaryota > Metazoa > Chordata > Testudines > Trionychidae > Pelodiscus > Pelodiscus sinensis. Next base: position 17,270,485 of record NC_143081.1, on the reverse strand, counting down.
AGACCCGACACTTATCTCCGTGACAGCGATGGCTGCTCCGCTCCCAGCCGGATGGTTCTCGCCTCGCTTCGACCAAGCTCCCGAGCTCGCTGTTCTCCTTTTCGTTCCATCCCCAGACGGGAGGACACCGGGACGACTGACTTCTTATCGCTTGCTACCGAACCCAGCAAAGAGGGAAAAAACAAACTTAGCCCTTCAGTGCGCGGCATCGCTTTTCCTCCCCTATAACCCACTACAGCCACCCCCTCCCGCTGCAACTGTAGAAACACGGAGAGAAAGGAGGCCTTGAATCTCTATCCACGCTCTGTTGAACCGACTACTGCCCCTTCCCCAGTCCCCAAGCCACCAGGCTCCGTGCCCCAGCAGGAAGCTCTCTGTCTCAGAAGAAACCTACTGCCAGGACGCTTGAAGATTTCAAAGCACCCATCTCCTACTCATGCAGAGCCATGGGAAGGCCGAACGCTAAGAACCCCTGCTGTGTCCCAAAAATCACGTCCAGGCAGCTCCAGTCCATCTCGGACAGTCTCTTCTCCGGACACGGCCCCGCGCCGATTCGTCTGCAAGCGCGGAAGAAAAACCCCAGCGTGAGCTCTCACTCACTAAGGTCTCTGGCTGCGGGACTTCTATCCTTTAGACCTTGCCCCTCCCTCCCCTCTCTATCGGGACCGCTACAAGAACACTGAGTCAGTCACCCCTGATGCACCACCACTTTCCCTTGCTCTACCTTGCGTACCTGCATGATTCCCGTTGGCTCCGGAGCCCTTAACCCGTGGAGATGCTCACCTGGAATGCCTGCAAGTGTCCCGTAGAAGGACACGGAAGAAGCAGAGCAAGGACAGAGACACAGACAGAAACAGACAGACAGAATGTATTGGCCAATACGAGAGAGCAACAAGAGAGAAACACACGAGAGGCAGCCAGAAACCTTACCACCTTGCGTCTCCCTCCTCGAGCCGAGCGTCTGCTGAGAAGGACACCGTGGTCCAGAGAAACCAGCACCACTGACAAACGGGAGACCTCTTTCTCCCACAACCAAGGCAGCACCTCGGAAACCTCCGCTCGGACTCGCTGTCTCAGAAAACGTGACTTCCCTTCCTAGAACCGAGCGGGCCGTAAGCCGAGAGATTTCCAGACCCGACACTTATCTCCGTGACAGCGATGGCTGCTCCGCTCCCAGCCGGACGGTTCTCGCCTCGCTTCGACCAAGCTCCCGAGCTCGCTGTTCTCCTTTTCGTTCCATCCCCGGACGGGAGGACGCCGGGACGACTGACTTCTTATCGCTTGCTACCGAACCCAGCAAAGAGGGAAAAAACAAACTTAGCCCTTCAGTCCGCAAGGACGCGGCATCGCTTTTCCTCCCCTATAACCCACCGCAGCCACGCCCTCCCGCTGCAACTGTAGAAACACGGAGAGAAAGGAGGCCTTGAATCTCTATCCACGCTCTGTTGAACCGACTACTGCCCCTTCCCCAGTCCCCAAGCCACCAGGCTCCGTGCCCCAGCAGGAAGCTCTCTGCCTCAGAAGAAACCTACTGCCAGGACGCTTGAAGATTTCAAAGCACCCATCTCCTACTCACGCAGAGCCATGGGAAGGCCGAACGCTGAGAACCCCTCCTGTGTCCCATAAATCACGTCCAGGCAGCTCCAGTCCATCTCGGACGGTTTCTTCTCCGGACACGGCCCCGCGCCGATTCGTCTGCAAGCACGCAAGAAAAACCCCAGCGTGAGCTCTCACTCACTAAGGGCTCTGGCTGCGGGACTTCTATCCTTTAGACCTTGCCCCTCCCTCCCCTCTCTATCGGGACCGCTACAAGAACACTGAGTCAGTCACCCCTGATGCACCACCACTTTCCCTTGCTCTACCTTGCGTACCTGCATGATTCCCGTTGGCTCCGGAGCCCTTAACCCGTGGAGATGCTCACCTGGAATGCCTGCAAGTGTCCCGTAGAAGGACACAGAAGAAGCAGAGCAAGGACAGAGACACAGACAGAAACAGACAGACAGAACGTATTGGCCAATACGAGAGAGCAACAAGAGAGAAACACACGAGAGGCAGCCAGAAACCTTACCACCTTGCGTCTCCCTCCTCGAGCCGAGCGTCTGCTGAGAAGGACAGCGTGGTCCAGAGAAACCAGCACCACTGACAAACCGGAGACCTCTTTCTCCCACAACCAAGGCAGCACCTCGGAAACCTCCGCTCGGACTCGCTGTCTCAGAAAACGTGACTTCCCTTCCTAGAACCGAGCGGGCCGTAAGCCGAGAGATTTCCAGACCTGACACTTATCTCCGTGACAGCGATGGCTGCTCCGCTCCCAGACGGACGGTTCTCGCCTCGCTTCGACCAAGCTCCCGAGCTCGCTGTTCTCCTTTTCGTTCCATCCCAGACGGGAGGACACCGGGACAACTGACTTCTTATCGCTTGCTACCGAACCCAGCAAAGAGGGGAAAAAACAAACTTAGCCCTTCAGTCCGCAAGGACGCGGCATCGCTTTTCCTCCCCTATAAGCCACCGCAGCCACCCCCTCCCGCTGCAACTGTAGAAACACGGAGAGAAAGGAGGCCTTGAATCTCTATCCACGCTCTGTTGAACCGACTACTGCCCCTTCCCCAGTCCCCAAGCCACCAGGCTCCGTGCCCCAGCAGGAAGCTCTCTGCCTCAGAAGAAACCTACTGCCAGGACGCTTGAAGATTTCAAAGCACCCATCTCCTACTCACGCAGAGCCATGGGAAGGCCAAACGCTGAGAACCCCTCCTGTGTCCCAAAAATGACGTCCAGGCAGCTCCAGTCCATCTCGGACGGTTTCTTCTCCGGACACGGCCCCGCGCCGATTCGTCTGCAAGCGCGGAAGAAAAACCCCAGCGTGAGCTCTCACTCACTAAGGTCTCTGGCTGCGGGACTTCTATCCTTTAGACCTTGCCCCTCCCTCCCCTCTCTATCGGGACCGCTACAAGAACACTGAGTCAGTCACCCCTGATGCACCACCACTTTCCCTTGCTCTACCTTGCGTACCTGCATGATTCCCGTTGGCTCCGGAGCCCTTAACCCGTGGAGATGCTCACCTGGAATGCCTGCAAGTGTCCCGTAGAAGGACACGGCAGAAGCAGAACAAGGACAGAGACACAGACAGAAACAGACAGACAGAACGTATTGGCCAATACGAGAGAGCAACAAGAGAGAAACACACGAGAGGCAGCCAGAAACCTTACCACCTTGCGTCTCCCTCCTCGAGCCGAGCGTCTGCTGAGAAGGACAGCGTGGTCCAGAGAAACCAGCACCACTGACAAACGGGAGACCTCTTTCTCCCACAACCAAGGCAGCACCTCGGAAACCTCCGCTCGGACTCGCTGTCTCAGAAAACGTGACTTCCCTTCCTAGAACCGAGCGGGCCGTAAGCCGAGAGATTTCCAGACCCGACACTTATCTCCGTGACAGCGATGGCTGCTCCGCTCCCAGACGGACGGTTCTCGCCTCGCTTCGACCAAGCTCCCGAGCTCGCTGTTCTCCTTTTCGTTCCATCTCCGGACGGGAGGACGCCGGGACGACTGACTTCTTATCGCTTGCTACCGAACCCAGCAAAGAGGGAAAAAACAAACTTAGCCCTTCAGTCCGCAAGGACGCGGCATCGCTTTTCCTCCCCTATAAGCCACCGCAGCCACCCCCTCCCGCTGCAACTGAAGAAACACGGAGAGAAAGGAGGCCTTGAATCTCTATCCACGCTCTGTTGAACCGACTACTGCCCCTTCCCTAGTCCCCAAGCCACCAGGCTCCGTGCCCCAGCAGGAAGCTCTCTGCCTCAGAAGAAACCTACTGCCAGGACGCTTGAAGATTTCAAAGCACCCATCTCCTACTCACGCAGAGCCATGGGAAGGCCGAACGCTGAGAACCCCTCCTGTGTCCCATAAATCACGTCCAGGCAGCTCCAGTCCATCTCGGACGGTTTCTTCTCCGGACACGGCCCCGCGCCGATTCGTCTGCAAGCGCGCAAGAAAAACCCCAGCGTGAGCTCTCACTCACTAAGGGCTCTGGCTGCGGGACTTCTATCCTTTAGACCTTGCCCCTCCCTCCCCTCTCTATCGGGACCGCTACAAGAACACTGAGTCAGTCACCCCTGATGCACCACCACTTTCCCTTGCTCTACCTTGCGTACCTGCATGATTCCCGTTGGCTCCGGAGCCCTTAACCCGTGGAGATGCTCACCTGGAATGCCTGCAAGTGTCCCGTAGAAGGACACGGCAGAAGCAGAACAAGGACAGAGACACAGACAGAAACAGACAGACAGAACGTATTGGCCAATACGAGAGAGCAACAAGAGAGAAACACACGAGAGGCAGCCAGAAACCTTACCACCTTGCGTCTCCCTCCTCGAGCCGAGCGTCTGCTGAGAAGGACAGCGTGGTCCAGAGAAACCAGCACCACTGACAAACGGGAGACCTCTTTCTCCCACAACCAAGGCAGCACCTCGGAAACCTCCGCTCGGACTCGCTGTCTCAGAAAACGTGACTTCCCTTCCTAGAACCGAGCGGGCCGTAAGCCGAGAGATTTCCAGACCCGACACTTATCTCCGTGACAGCGATGGCTGCTCCGCTCCCAGACGGACGGTTCTCGCCTCGCTTCGACCAAGCTCCCGAGCTCGCTGTTCTCCTTTTCGTTCCATCCCCGGACGGGAGGACGCCGGGACGACTGACTTCTTATCGCTTGCTACCGAACCCAGCAAAGAGGGAAAAAACAAACTTAGCCCTTCAGTCCGCAAGGACGCGGCATCGCTTTTCCTCCCCTATAAGCCACCGCAGCCACCCCCTCCCGCTGCAACTGTAGAAACACGGAGAGAAAGGAGGCCTTGAATCTCTATCCACGCTCTGTTGAACCGACTACTGTCCCTTCCCCAGTCCCCAAGCCACCAGGCTCCGTGCCCCAGCAGGAAGCTCTCTGCCTCAGAAGAAACCTACTGCCAGGACGCTTGAAGATTTCAAAGCACCCATCTCCTACTCACGCAGAGCCATGGGAAAGCCGAATGCTGAGAACCCCTCCTGTGTCCCAAAAATCACGTCCAGGCAGCTCCAGTCCATCTCGGACGGTTTCTTCTCCGGACACGGCCCCGCGCCGATTCGTCTGCAAGCGCGCAAGAAAAACCCCAGCGTGAGCTCTCACTCACTAAGGTCTCTGGCTGCGGGACTTCTATCCTTTAGACCTTGCCCCTCCCTCCCCTCTCTATCGGGACCGCTACAAGAACACTGAGTCAGTCACCCCTGATGCACCACCACTTTCCCTTGCTCTACCTTGCGTACCTGCATGATTCCCGTTGGCTCCGGAGCCCTTAACCCGTGGAGATGCTCACCTGGAATGCCTGCAAGTGTCCCGTAGAAGGACACAGAAGAAGCAGAGCAAGGACAGAGACACAGACAGAAACAGACAGACAGAACGTATTGGCCAATACGAGAGAGCAACAAGAGAGAAACACACGAGAGGCAGCCAGAAACCTTACCACCTTGCGTCTCCCTCCTCGAGCCGAGCGTCTGCTGAGAAGGACACCGTGGTCCAGAGAAACCAGCACCACTGACAAACCGGAGACCTCTTTCTCCCACAACCAAGGCAGCACCTCGGAAACCTCCGCTCGGACTCGCTGTCTCAGAAAACGTGACTTCCCTTCCTAGAACCGAGCGGGCCGTAAGCCGAGAGATTTCCAGACCCGACACTTATCTCCGTGACAGCGATGGCTGCTCCGCTCCCAGACGGACGGTTCTCGCCTCGCTTCGACCAAGCTCCCGAGCTCGCTGTTCTCCTTTTCGTTCCATCCCCAGACGGCAGGACACCGGGACGACTGACTTCTTATCGCTTGCTACCGAACCCAGCAAAGAGGGAAAAAACAAACTTAGCCCTTCAGTGCGCGGCATCGCTTTTCCTCCCCTATAACCCACCGCAGCCACCCCCTCCCGCTGCAACTGTAGAAACACGGAGAGAAAGGAGGCCTTGACTCTCTATCCACGCTCTGTTGAACCGACTACTGCCCCTTCCCCAGTCCCCAAGCCACCAGGCTCCGTGCCCCAGCAGGAAGCTCTCTGTCTCAGAAGAAACCTACTGCCAGGACGCTTGAAGATTTCAAAGCACCCATCTCCTACTCACGCAGAGCCATGGGAAGGCCGAACGCTGAGAACCCCTCCTGTGTCCCAAAAATCACGTCCAGGCAGCTCCAGTCCATCTCGGACGGTCTCTTCTCCGGACACGGCCCCGCGCCGATTCGTCTGCAAGCGCGGAAGAAAAACCCCAGCGTGAGCTCTCACTCACTAAGGTCTCTGGCTGCGGGACTTCTATCCTTTAGACCTTGCCCCTCCCTCCCCTCTCTATCGGGACCGCTACAAGAACACTGAGTCAGTCACCCCTGATGCACCACCACTTTCCCTTGCTCTACCTTGCGTACCTGCATGATTCCCGTTGGCTCCGGAGCCCTTAACCCGTGGAGATGCTCACCTGGAATGCCTGCAAGTGTCCCGTAGAAGGACACAGAAGAAGCAGAGCAAGGACAGAGACACAGACAGAAACAGACAGACAGAACGTATTGGCCAATACGAGAGAGCAACAAGAGAGAAACACACGAGAGGCAGCCAGAAACCTTACCACCTTGCGTCTCCCTCCTCGAGCCGAGCGTCTGCTGAGAAGGACACCGTGGTCCAGAGAAACCAGCACCACTGACAAACCGGAGACCTCTTTCTCCCACAACCAAGGCAGCACCTCGGAAACCTCCGCTCGGACTCGCTGTCTCAGAAAACGTGACTTCCCTTCCTAGAACCGAGCGGGCCGTAAGCCGAGAGATTTCCAGACCCGACACTTATCTCCGTGACAGCGATGGCTGCTCCGCTCCCAGACGGACGGTTCTCGCCTCGCTTCGACCAAGCTCCCGAGCTCGCTGTTCTCCTTTTCGTTCCATCCCCAGACGGGAGGACACCGGGACGACTGACTTCTTATCGCTTGCTACCGAACCCAGCAAAGAGGGAAAAAACAAACTTAGCCCTTCAGTCCGCAAGGACGCGGCATCGCTTTTCCTCCCCTATAACCCACTGCAGCCACCCCCTCCCGCTGCAACTGTAGAAACACGGACAGAAAGGAGGCCTTGAATCTCTATCCACGCTCTGTTGAACCGACTACTGCCCCTTCCCCAGTCCCCAAGCCACCAGGCTCCGTGCCCCAGCAGGAAGCTCTCTGCCTCAGAAGAAACCTACTGCCAGGACGCTTGAAGATTTCAAAGCACCCATCTCCTACTCACGCAGAGCCATGGGAAGGCCGAACGCTAAGAACCCCTGCTGTGTCCCAAAAATCACGTCCAGGCAGCTCAGTCCATCTCGGACGGTTTCTTCTCCGGACACGGCCCCGCGCCGATTCGTCTGCAAGCGCGGAAGAAAAACCCCAGCGTGAGCTCTCACTCACTAAGGTCTCTGGCTGCGGGACTTCTATCCTTTAGACCTTGCCCCTCCCTCCCCTCTCTATCGGGACCGCTACAAGAACACTGAGTCAGTCACCCCTGATGCACCACCACTTTCCCTTGCTCTACCTTGCGTACCTGCATGATTCCCGTTGGCTCCGGAGCCCTTAACCCGTGGAGATGCTCACCTGGAATGCCTGCAAGTGTCCCGTAGAAGGACACGGAAGAAGCAGAGCAAGGACAGAGACACAGACAGAAACAGACAGACAGAACGTATTGGCCAATACGAGAGAGCAACAAGAGAGAAACACACGAGAGGCAGCCAGAAACCTTACCACCTTGCGTCTCCCTCCTCGAGCCGAGCGTCTGCTGAGAAGGACAGCGTGGTCCAGAGAAACCAGCACCACTGACAAACGGGAGACCTCTTTCTCCCACAACCAAGGCAGCACCTCGGAAACCTCCGCTCGGACTCGCTGTCTCAGAAAACGTGACTTCCCTTCCTAGAACCGAGCGGGCCGTAAGCCGAGAGATTTCCAGACCCGACACTTATCTCCGTGACAGCGATGGCTGCTCCGCTCCCAGACGGACGGTTCTCGCCTCGCTTCGACCAAGCTCCCGAGCTCGCTGTTCTCCTTTTCGTTCCATCCCCGGACGGGAGGACGCCGGGACGACTGACTTCTTATCGCTTGCTACCGAACCCAGCAAAGAGGGAAAAAACAAACTTAGCCCTTCAGTCCGCAAGGACGCGGCATCGCTTTTCCTCCCCTATAACCCACCGCAGCCACCCCCTCCCGCTGCAACTGTAGAAACACGGAGAGAAAGGAGGCCTTGAATCTCTATCCACGCTCTGTTGAACCGACTACTGCCCCTTCCCCAGTCCCCAAGCCACCAGGCTCCGTGCCCCAGCAGGAAGCTCTCTGTCTCAGAAGAAACCTACTGCCAGGACGCTTGAAGATTTCAAAGCACCCATCTCCTACTCACGCAGAGCCATGGGAAGGCCGAACGCTGAGAACCCCTCCTGTGTCCCAAAAATCACGTCCAGGCAGCTCCAGTCCATCTCGGACGGTTTCTTCTCCGGACACGGCCCCGCGCCGATTCGTCTGCAAGCGCGCAAGAAAAACCCCAGCGTGAGCTCTCACTCACTAAGGTCTCTGGCTGCGGGACTTCTATCCTTTAGACCTTGCCCCTCCCTCCCCTCTCTATCGGGACCGCTACAAGAACACTGAGTCAGTCACCCCTGATGCACCACCACTTTCCCTTGCTCTACCTTGCGTACCTGCATGATTCCCGTTGGCTCCGGAGCCCTTAACCCGTGGAGATGCTCACCTGGAATGCCTGCAAGTGTCCCGTAGAAGGACACAGAAGAAGCAGAGCAAGGACAGAGACACAGACAGAAACAGACAGACAGAACGTATTGGCCAATACGAGAGAGCAACAAGAGAGAAACACACGAGAGGCAGCCAGAAACCTTACCACCTTGCGTCTCCCTCCTCGAGCCGAGCGTCTGCTGAGAAGGACAGCGTGGTCCAGAGAAACCAGCACCACTGACAAACCGGAGACCTCTTTCTCCCACAACCAAGGCAGCACCTCGGAAACCTCCGCTCGGACTCGCTGTCTCAGAAAACGTGACTTCCCTTCCTAGAACCGAGCGGGCCGTAAGCCGAGAGATTTCCAGACCCGACACTTATCTCCGTGACAGCGATGGCTGCTCCGCTCCCAGACGGACGGTTCTCGCCTCGCTTCGACCAAGCTCCCGAGCTCGCTGTTCTCCTTTTCGTTCCATCCCCAGACGGCAGGACACCGGGACGACTGACTTCTTATCGCTTGCTACCGAACCCAGCAAAGAGGGAAAAAACAAACTTAGCCCTTCAGTGCGCGGCATCGCTTTTCCTCCCCTATAACCCACCGCAGCCACCCCCTCCCGCTGCAACTGTAGAAACACGGAGAGAAAGGAGGCCTTGACTCTCTATCCACGCTCTGTTGAACCGACTACTGCCCCTTCCCCAGTCCCCAAGCCACCAGGCTCCGTGCCCCAGCAGGAAGCTCTCTGTCTCAGAAGAAACCTACTGCCAGGACGCTTGAAGATTTCAAAGCACCCATCTCCTACTCACGCAGAGCCATGGGAAGGCCGAACGCTGAGAACCCCTCCTGTGTCCCAAAAATCACGTCCAGGCAGCTCCAGTCCATCTCGGACGGTCTCTTCTCCGGACACGGCCCCGCGCCGATTCGTCTGCAAGCGCGGAAGAAAAACCCCAGCGTGAGCTCTCACTCACTAAGGTCTCTGGCTGCGGGACTTCTATCCTTTAGACCTTGCCCCTCCCTCCCCTCTCTATCGGGACCGCTACAAGAACACTGAGTCAGTCACCCCTGATGCACCACCACTTTCCCTTGCTCTACCTTGCGTACCTGCATGATTCCCGTTGGCTCCGGAGCCCTTAACCCGTGGAGATGCTCACCTGGAATGCCTGCAAGTGTCCCGTAGAAGGACACGGAAGAAGCAGAGCAAGGACAGAGACACAGACAGAAACAGACAGACAGAACGTATTGGCCAATACGAGAGAGCAACAAGAGAGAAACACACGAGAGGCAGCCAGAAACCTTACCACCTTGCGTCTCCCTCCTCGAGCCGAGCGTCTGCTGAGAAGGACAGCGTGGTCCAGAGAAACCAGCACCACTGACAAACCGGAGACCTCTTTCTCCCACAACCAAGGCAGCACCTCGGAAACCTCCGCTCGGACTCGCTGTCTCAGAAAACGTGACTTCCCTTCCTAGAACCGAGCGGGCCGTAAGCCGAGAGATTTCCAGACCCGACACTTATCTCCGTGACAGCGATGGCTGCTCCGCTCCCAGACGGACGGTTCTCGCCTCGCTTCGACCAAGCTCCCGAGCTCGCTGTTCTCCTTTTCGTTCCATCCCCAGACGGGAGGACACCGGGACGACTGACTTCTTATCGCTTGCTACCGAACCCAGCAAAGAGGGAAAAAACAAACTTAGCCCTTCAGTCCGCAAGGACGCGGCATCGCTTTTCCTCCCCTATAACCCACTGCAGCCACCCCCTCCCGCTGCAACTGTAGAAACACGGACAGAAAGGAGGCCTTGAATCTCTATCCACGCTCTGTTGAACCGACTACTGCCCCTTCCCCAGTCCCCAAGCCACCAGGCTCCGTGCCCCAGCAGGAAGCTCTCTGCCTCAGAAGAAACCTACTGCCAGGACGCTTGAAGATTTCAAAGCACCCATCTCCTACTCACGCAGAGCCATGGGAAGGCCGAACGCTAAGAACCCCTGCTGTGTCCCAAAAATCACGTCCAGGCAGCTCAGTCCATCTCGGACGGTTTCTTCTCCGGACACGGCCCCGCGCCGATTCGTCTGCAAGCGCGGAAGAAAAACCCCAGCGTGAGCTCTCACTCACTAAGGTCTCTGGCTGCGGGACTTCTATCCTTTAGACCTTGCCCCTCCCTCCCCTCTCTATCGGGACCGCTACAAGAACACTGAGTCAGTCACCCCTGATGCACCACCACTTTCCCTTGCTCTACCTTGCGTACCTGCATGATTCCCGTTGGCTCCGGAGCCCTTAACCCGTGGAGATGCTCACCTGGAATGCCTGCAAGTGTCCCATAGAAGGACACGGAAGAAGCAGAGCAAGGACAGAGACACAGACAGAAACAGACAGACAGAACGTATTGGCCAATACGAGAGAGCAACAAGAGAGAAACACACGAGAGGCAGCCAGAAACCTTACCACCTTGCGTCTCCCTCCTCGAGCCGAGCGTCTGCTGAGAAGGACAGCGTGGTCCAGAGAAACCAGCACCACTGACAAACGGGAGACCTCTTTCTCCCACAACCAAGGCAGCACCTCGGAAACCTCCGCTCGGACTCGCTGTCTCAGAAAACGTGACTTCCCTTCCTAGAACCGAGCGGGCCGTAAGCCGAGAGATTTCCAGACCCGACACTTATCTCCGTGACAGCGATGGCTGCTCCGCTCCCAGCCGGACGGTTCTCGCCTCGCTTCGACCAAGCTCCCGAGCTCGCTGTTCTCCTTTTCGTTCCATCCCCGGACGGGAGGACGCCGGGACGACTGACTTCTTATCGCTTGCTACCGAACCCAGCAAAGAGGGAAAAAACAAACTTAGCCCTTCAGTGCGCGGCATCGCTTTCCTCCCCTATAAGCCACCGCAGCCACCCCCTCCCGCTGCAACTGTAGAAACACGGAGAGAAAGGAGGCCTTGAATCTCTATCCACGCTCTGTTGAACCGACTACTGCCCCTTCCCCAGTCCCCAAGCCACCAGGCTCCGTGCCCCAGCAGGAAGCTCTCTGTCTCAGAAGAAACCTACTGCCAGGACGCTTGAAGATTTCAAAGCACCCATCTCCTACTCACGCAGAGCCATGGGAAGGCCGAACGCTAAGAACCCCTGCTGTGTCCCAAAAATCACGTCCAGGCAGCTCCAGTCCATCTCGGACATTCTCTTCTCCGGACACGGCCCCGCGCAGATTCGTCTGCTAGCGCGGAAGAAAAACCCCAGCATGAGCTCTCACTCACTAAGGTCTCTGGCTGCGGGACTTCTATCCTTTAGACCTTGCCCCTCCCTCCCCTCTCTATCGGGACCGCTACAAGAACACTGAGTCAGTCACCCCTGATGCACCACCACTTTCCCTTGCTCTACCTTGCGTACCTGCATGATTCCCGTTGGCTCCGGAGCCCTTAACCCGTGGAGATGCTCACCTGGAATGCCTGCAAGTGTCCCGTAGAAGGACACGGAAGAAGCAGAGTATGGACAGAGACACAGACAGAAACAGACAGACAGAACGTACTGGCCAATACGGGAGAGCAACAAGAGAGAAACACACGAGAGGCAGCCAGAAACCTTACCATCTTGCATCTCCCTCCTCGAGCCGAGCGTCTGCTGAGAAGAACACCGTGGTCCAGAGAAACCAGCACCACTGACAAACGGGAGACCTCTTTCTCCCACAACCAAGGCAGCACCTCGGAAACCTCCGCTCGGACTCGCTGTCTCAGAAAACGTGACTTCCCTTCCTAGAACCGAGCGGGCCGTAAGCCGAGAGATTTCCAGACCCGACACTTATCTCCGTGACAGCGATGGCTGCTCCGCTCCCAGCCGGACGGTTCTCGCTTCGCTTCGACCAAGCTCCCGAGCTCGCTGTTCTCCTTTTCGTTCCATCCCCAGACGGGAGGACACCGGGAGGGTTGACTTCCTATCGCTCACTACCCAACGCAGCAAAGGGGGAAATCAAACCAAGCAACTTACTTAAAAGGGAATACGTTGGCATCTCAGTCCGTAATGTCACGTAACCTCTTCTCACATCTAAATTATGCTGCTGTCTTCCACCCTCCCACTCCGCCTCTCCCTGGCACTGCAGAAATACCAGTGGAGAAGAGCGCTTTGAGCCCACATCCAAATAGTCTCCTTACAGAGCAGACCCAGCCGAATTCTTCGTACCCAAAAGGAAGCTCATGGCCTGTGATGAAACCGACTGCTAGTTGTCCCCTACTTTTTTGAAGGCTCCCAAGACCACGTCTGTGGAGATGTTCACCCAGCAGACCTGCCCATGTCCTGTGGACGGAGACAGCAGGACTGCGAAGAATAGAGTCTCAAAGGGGCTGATCAGTGGAGAAGTTCATTTCCTATTTTGGTCTCTACGTGGGCGCATCTAGACTAGCAAGATTTTGCGCAAAAGCGGCCACTTGTGCAAAAACTTCCCAGCTGTCTACACTGGCCACTTGAATTTGCGCAAGAGCACTGACGTTCTAATGGAAGAATTCAGTCCTTCTTGCGCAAACACTTTGACGCTCCCGCTCAGGGATAAGCCCTCTTGCGCAGGAATACTCGCACAACAAGGCCAGTGTAGACAGGCACCGTCATTTTTTCTGCAAGAAAGCCCCGATGGCTAAAATGGCTATCGGAGCTTTCTTGCGCAGAAGCGCGTCTATGCTGCGCACGGGTGCTCTTGCGTAAAAGCACTTTTTGTGCAAAAGCATCCCTGCCAATCTAGACGCTCTTTTGCGGAAATACTTTTAACGGAAGAACTTTTCCGTTAAAAGTATTTCACAAAATCATGCCAGTCTAGACGCAGCCCCTAAGTGTGACTGTCTTGAATACATGGTATTGGGGGCTGCACTGTGGAGGGGAGAGGTCTGAGGATCCCAGGGACACTGACAGTTTGGGGGATTTAGAGGCCCCAGAGTTGAAGAAGAGCATGGAGGAGTGTTTGAGGGCCCTTGGTTGGCGGGCAAAGTCAACTCAGCAAGTTCATGGGGAACAATAATTGGAATTGGGGAGAGCTGGGGCTTAAGGGATCCCATGAATGGAGGGAGAACCGGTGCGGGGAGCAGATTAGGGAAGGATATGGCAGGCTGCCAGTGTTGGGAAGAAGGAGGACTGAGGGGGTAGGAGTGCAACTTGAGGGCGCGGACGAAGGAATAACAGAGGCTGACAGGTTCCAGGCCTGGCGAGACAGGGGTGTGTGGGTTGGGAAGGAAGCCAACAGGGAGCTGAGAGGTCCCACGTACGGGGGATGGGCAGGAATAGGGCGCAGGTCGGGGTGAGCTTGGGGGTGTTGCAGGGAGCAAAATGGGGGACTGATTTTCTCCATTCATGGGGTCTGGGTTCTGGGGGTTCATGTTGGTTTGGGCGTTGTGGAGAGGAAGGAAAGCGAGGGACCCGAAGGATAAAAATATGGTTGAAGCGAGCGAGGGCACTCATGGGGGATAAGATTGGCTTGGGGGTGTTGTAATGCACTGGGGAAGTGAGGGAAGGGAGGTGCCAGTTCGGCTGCAGCACAGATAATGGGGGGGCACGTTAGGCTGCGGTAGGAGGAGTGGGGGTGCTGTTGGACTGGGGGTGTGATGGATTGGGGGTGGAGTGAAAGGGGGTGTGGGAAGCACTGGGGGCAGAGGAAGAGGGGCAGGTCGGGCTAGGGATGCAGGTTGGACTGGGAAGCGGGAGAATGGGGGTGTACGTTGGACTAGGGGTGCTGAATGGAGTGGAGAGAGAAGAATGGGGGTGCAGGTTGGGTTGAGGTGTAGAGTGCACAGGGAGTGTGAGGAGGGTGCAGGTTGAGCTAAGGATATTGAATAGACTGGGGGTAGGGTAACGGGGGTGCAGGCTGGGCAGGGGGGTATTGAATGGACTGGAGAAGAGGGGTGCAGGTTGCGCTGGGAGTGTTGAAAGGACTGGGGGAGGGGGTGCAGATTGGGTGGAGGGTGTAGGATGGACTGGGGGCCGGGGGAGGGGCTTGCAGGTTGAGAGGGGGGTGTTGAAAGGACTGGGGGGGTAACAGGTGCCGGTTGGGTGGGGGGTGTAGAATGGCCTGGGGGGGTAACAGGTGCAGGTTGGGTGGGGGATGTAGAATGGCCTGGGGGGGTAACAGGGGCCGGTTGGCTGGGGGGTGTAGAATGGCCTGGGGGGGGTAACAGGTGCAGGTTGGGTGGGGGGGTGTAGAATGGCCTGGGGGGGTAAACAGGTGCAGGTTGGGTGGGGGGGTGTAGAATGGCCTGGGGGGGTAACAGGTGCAGGTTGGGTGGGGGTGTAGAATGGCCTGGGGGGGGGTAACAGGGGCAGGTTGGGTGGGGGGTGTAGAATGGCCTGGGGGGGGTAACAGGTGCAGGTTGGGTGGGGGGTGTAGAATGGCCTGAGGGGGGTAACAGGTGCAGGTTGGGTGGGGGGTGTAGAATGGCCTGGGGGGCTAACAGGTGCAGGTTGGGTGGGGGGTGTAGAATGGCCTGGGGTGGGGGGGTAACAGGTGCAGGTTGGGTGGGGGTGTAGAATGGCCTGGGGGGGGGTAACAGGTGCAGGTTGGGTGGGGGGTGTAGAATGGCCTGGGGGGGGGTAACAGGTGCAGGTTGGGTGGGGGGTGTAGAATGGCCGGGGGGGGGTAACAGGTGCAGGTTGGGTGGGGGGTGTAGAATGGCCTGGGGGGGGGTAACAGGTGCAGGTTGGGTGGAGGGTGTAGAATGGCCTGGGGGGGGTAACGGGGCAGGTTGGGTGGGGGGTGTGGGTGGGGGGAGGGTGTAGAATGGCCTGGGGGGGGGGGTAACAGGGGAAGGTTGGGTGGGGGGTGTAGAATGGCCTGGGGGGGGTAACGGGGCAGGTTGGGTGGGGGGTGTAGAATGGCGGGGGGGGGGCAGGGGGGGGGGGTAACGGGGCAGGTTGGGTGGGGGGTGTAGAATGGCCTGGGGGGGGGGGTAACGGGGCAGGTTGGGTGGGGGGTGTAGAATGGCCTGGGGGGGGGTAACAGGGGCAGGTTGGGTGGGGGGTGTAGAATGGCCTGGGGGGGGTAACTGGGTGGGGGGTGTAGAATGGCCTGGGGGGGGGTAACAGGGGAAGGTTGGGTGGGGGGTGTAGAATGGCCTGAGGGGGGTAACAGGTGCAGGTTGGGTGGGGGGTGTAGAATGGCCTGAGGGGGGGTAACAGGTGCAGGTTGGGTGGGGGGGTGTCCTGGGGGGGTAACAGGGGCAGGTTGGGTGGGGGGTGTAGAATGGCCTGGGGGGGTAACAGGTGCAGGTTGGGTGGGGGTGTAGAATGGCCTGAGGGGGGTAACAGGTGCAGGTTGGGTGGGGGGTGTAGAATGGCCTGGGGGGCTAACAGGTGCAGGTTGGGTGGGGGGTGTAGAATGGCCTGGGGGGGGGTAACAGGTGCAGGTTGGGTGGGGGTGTAGAATGGCCTGGGGGGGGTAACAGGTGCAGGTTGGGTGGGGGTGTAGAATGGCCTGGGGGGGTAACAGGTGCAGGTTGGGTGGGGGTGTAGAATGGCCGGGGGGGGGTAACAGGTGCAGGTTGGGTGGGGGGTGTAGAATGGCCTGGGGGGGTAACAGGTGCAGGTTGGGTGGAGGGTGTAGAATGGCCTGGGGGGGGTAACGGGGCAGGTTGGGTGGGAGGGTGTAGAATGGCCTGGGGGGGGGGTGGGGGGGGGGTAACAGGGGAAGGTTGGGTGGGGGGTGTAGAATGGCCTGGGGGGGGTAACGGGGCAGGTTGGGTGGGGGTGTAGAATGGCCTGGGGGGGGGTAACGGGGCAGGCTGCAGGTTGGGGGGGGTGTAGAATGGCCTGGGGGGGTAACGGGGCAGGTTGGGTGGGGGGTGGGGGGTGTAGAATGGCCTGGGGTGGGGGTAACAGGGGCAGGTTGGGTGGGGGGTGTAGAATGGCCTGGGGGGGTAACAGGGGCAGGTTGGGTGGGGGGTGTAGAATGGCCTGGGTGGGGGGTGTAGAATGGCCTGGGGGGGGGTAACAGGTGCAGGTTGGGTGGGGGGTAACAGGGGAAGGTTGGGGGGTGGGGGGTGTAGAATGGCCTGAGGGGGGGTAACAGGTGCAGGTTGGGTGGGGGGGGGTGGGGTGAGGGGGGGGGAAGGTTGGGTGGGGGGTGTAGAATGGCCTGAGGGGGTAACAGGTGCAGGTTGGGTGGGGGGTGTAGAATGGCCTGGGGGGGTAACGGGGCAGGTTGGGTGGGGGGTGTAGAATGGCCTGGGGGGGGGGGGGTAACAGGGGAAGGTTGGGTGGGGGGGTGTAGAATGGCCTGAGGGGGGTAACAGGTGCAGGTTGGGTGGGGGGTGTAGAATGGCCTGAGGGGGTAACGGGGCAGGTTGGGTGGGGGTGTAGAATGGCCTGGGGGGGTAACGGGGCAGGTTGGGTGGGGGGTGTAGAATGGCCGGGGGGGGGTAACGGGGCAGGTTGGGTGGGGGGTGTAGAATGGCCTGGGGGGGGTAACAGGGG
Source organism: Pelodiscus sinensis (assembly GCF_052426305.1). Lineage (NCBI taxonomy): Eukaryota > Metazoa > Chordata > Testudines > Trionychidae > Pelodiscus > Pelodiscus sinensis. The sequence continues at coordinate 17,253,347 of NC_143081.1, read as the reverse complement.
CAGGTTGGGTGGGGGGTGTAGAATGGCCTGGGGGGGTAACAGGGGCAGGTTGGGTGGGGGGTAGAATGGCCTGGGGGGGTAACAGGTGCAGGTTGGGTGGGGGGTGTAGAATGGCCTGGGGGGGTAACGGGGCAGGTTGGGTGGGGGGTGTAGAATGGCCTGGGGGGGGTAACAGGGGAAGGTTGGGTGGGGGGTGTAGAATGGCCTGGGGGGGGTAACAGGGGAAGGTTGGGTGGGGGGTGTAGAATGGCCTGGGGGGGTAACAGGGGAAGGTTGGGTGGGGGGTGTAGAATGGCCTGAGGGGGGTAACAGGTGCAGGTTGGGTGGGGGGTGTAGAATGGCCTGGGGGGTAACAGGTGCAGGTTGGGTGGGGGGTGTAGAATGGCCTGGGGGGGTAACAGGTGCAGGTTGGGTGGGGGGTGTAGAATGGCCTGGGGGGGAACGGGGCAGGTTGGGTGGGGGTGTAGAATGGCCTGGGGGGGGGGACGGGGCAGGTTGGGTGGGGGTGTAGAATGGCCTGGGGGGGGGTAACAGGTGCAGGTTGGGTGGGGGGTGTAGAATGGCCTGGGGGGTAACAGGTGCAGGTTGGGTGGGGGGTGTAGAATGGAGCGGGGGATGCAGGTCGGGTGGAGGGGGGTGTAGAATGGAGCGGGGGATGCAGGTCGGGTGGAAGGTGGGGGAGGGGGATGCAGCTCGGGGGGGGGGGTGTGCCGAGCGGGGGGGGGGGCTGAGGACCGCGGGGCGGGGGCAGACAGGGGCGGGGCCTGAGTTGCGCTGCAGGGGCGCCCTACGATGCAGTTGGGGGCGGGGAGAGGCTGGAACACGCGGGGCGTGGCTATGACGGCCGGGGCGGGAGGGGCGTGGCTATGATAGGGGCGGGGCGCACTGAGACACGCCCCGGGAGGCCGCACTGTGGGAACTACAACTCCCAGGATGCATCGCTCACGCTGGGCGTGACACCGCGCGAGACCAACCCCTGGATCAGCGGCTGGATTGTGATGTCACTTGCGCTGCTCCCGCCCAATCGAACAGCCCATGGGAGCTGCGGATTGGGGCACGGAACGTTTCCCACAAGCCACCGCGGCTACTTTCCCTGCTCCCCTCGGCCCCCCCCCCCGCCTCAGAAACCCCCCCCCCCGAAACTGCCCAGCCGGCTTGTCCTGTGGCGTCAGGACCTGCCAACCCCCCACTCTGCCCCCCCACCAAACCGCCCTGTAGTCTGCCCCCCCAACCCCCCCACTCTGCCCCCCGCCAAACCCCCCTGTAGTCTGCCCCCCAACCCCCCACTCTGCCCCCCGCCAAACCTCCCTGTAGTCTGCCCCCCAACCCCCCACTCTGCCCCCCACCAAACCTCCCTGTAGTCTGCCCCCCAGCCCCCCACTCTGCCCCCCGCCAAACCCCCTGTAGTCTGCCCCCCAACCCCCCACTCTGCCCCCCACCAAACCTCCCTGTAGTCTGCCCCCCAGCCCCCCACTCTGCCCCCCACCAAACCCCCCTGTAGTCTGCCCCCCAACCCCCCACTCTGCCCCCCCACCAAACCCCCTGTAGTCTGCCCCCCAACCCCCCACTCTGCCCCCCACCAAACCCCCTGTAGTCTGCCCCCCACCCGCCACTCTGCCCCCCACCAAACCCCCTGTAGTCTGCCCCCCAGCCCCCCACTCTGCCCCCCAAACCCCTCTGTAGTCTGCCCCCCAGCCCCCCACTCTGCCCCCCACCAAACCCCCTGTAGTCTGCCCCCCACCCGCCACTCTGCCCCCCACCAAACCCCCTGTAGTCTGCCCCCCAGCCCCCCACTCTGCCCCCCAAACCCCTCTGTAGTCTGCCCCCCACCCGCCACTCTGCCCCCCACCAAACCCCCTGTAGTCTGCCCCCCAGCCCCCCACTCTGCCCCCCACCAAACCCCCTGTAGTCTGCCCCCCCACCCGCCACTCTGCCCCCCACCAAACCCCCCTGTAGTCTGCCCCCCAGCCCCCCACTCTGCCCCCCAAAACCCTCTGTAGTCTGCCCCCCAGCCCCCCACTCTGCCCCCCACCAAACCCCCTGTAGTCTGCCCCCCAACCCCCCACTCTTCCCCCCAACCCCCCACTCTGCCCCCCGCCACCCCCTGTAGTCTGCCCCCCAGCCCCCCACTCTGCCCCCCACCAAACCCCCTGTAGTCTGCCCCCCAGCCCCCCACTCTGCCCCCCCGCCAAACCCCCTGTAGTCTGCCCCCCAACCCCCCACTCTGCCCCCCGCCAAACCCCCTGTAGTCTGCCCCCCAGCCCCCCACTCTGACCCCCAACCCCCCACTCTGCCCCCCCACCAAACCCCCCTGTAGTCTGCCCCCCAACCCCCCACTCTGCCCCCACCAAACCCCCTGTAGTCTACCCCCCAGCCACCCACTCTGCCCCCCACCAAACTCCCTGTAGTCTGCCCCCAGCCCCCCACTCTGCCCCCCCACCAAACCCCCTGTAGTCTGCCCCCCAACCCCCCACTCTGCCCCCCAGCCCCCCACTCTGCCCCCCCACCAAACCCCCTGTAGTCTGCCCCCCAGCCCCCCACTCTGCCCCCCCACCAAACCCCCTGTAGTCTGCCCCCAGCCCCCCACTCTGCCCCCCCCCACCAAACCCCCTGTAGTCTGCCCCCCAACCCCCACTCTGCCCCCCAACCCCTCACTCTGCCCCCCACCAAACCCCCTGTAGTCTGCCCCCCAGCCCCCCACTCTGCCCCCCACCAATCCCCCCTGTAGTCTGCCCCCCAACCCCCCACTCTGCCCCCCCACCAAACCCCCCAGTCAGCCCCCCACTCTGCCCCCCACCAAACCCCCCTGTAGTCAGCCCCCCACTCTGCCCCCCAACACCCCACTCTGCCCCCCACCAAACCCCCTGTAGTCTGCCCCCCAGCCCCCCACTCTACCCCCCACCAAACCCCCCTTTAGTCTGTCCCCCAACCCCCCACTCTGCCCCCCACCAAACCCCCTGTAGTCTGCCCCCCAGCCCCCCACTCTGCCCCCCAGCCCCCTCCTACTCTGCCCCCCCACCAAACCCCCTGTAGTCTGCCCCCCAGCCCTCCACTCTGCCCCCCACCAAACCCCCTGTAGTCTGCCCCCAACGCCCCACTCTGCCCCCCAACGCCCACTCTTCCCCCACCAAACCCCCTGTAGTCTGCCCCCCACCCGCCACTCTGCCCCCCACCAAACCCCCTGTAGTCTGCCCCCAGCCCCCACTCTGCCCCCCCACCAAACCCCCCTGTAGTCTGCCCCCCACCCCCACTCTGCCCCCCACCAAACCCCCCTGTAGTCTGCCCCCCAGCCCCCCACTCTGCCCCCCAAACCCCTCTGTAGTCTGCCCCCCAGCCCCCCACTCTGCCCCCCCACCAAACCCCTGTAGTCTGCCCCCCAGTCCCCCACTCTGCCCCCCCCACCAAACCCCCTGTAGTCTGCCCCCCAACCCCCACTCTGCCCCCCACCAAACCCCCTGTAGTCTGCCCCCCAACCCCCCACTCTGCCCCCCAACCCCCCACTCTGCCCCCCGCCAAACCCCCTGTAGTCTGCCCCCCAGCCCCCCACTCTGCCCCCCACCAAACCCCCTGTAGTCTGCCCCCCAGCCCCCCACTCTGCCCCCCCACCAAACCCCCTGTAGTCTGCCCCCCAGCCCTCCACTCTGCCCCCCGCCATACCCCCTGTAGTCTGCCCTCCAACCCCCACTCTGCCCCCCCGCCAAACCCCCTGTAGTCTGCCCCCCAGCCCCCCACTCTGACCCCCAACCCCCCACTCTGCCCCCCCACCAAACCCCCCTGTAGTCTTCCCCCCAACACCCCACTCTGCCCCCCACCAAACCCCCTGTAGTCTGCCCCCCAGCCCCCCACTCTACCCCCCCACCAAACCCCCCTTTAGTCTGTCCCCCAACCCCCACTCTGCCCCCCACCAAACCCCCTGTAGTCTGCCCCCCAGCCCCCCACTCTGCCCCCCAGCCCCCACTCTGCCCCCCCACCAAACCCCCTGTAGTCTGCCCCCCAGCCCCCCACTCTGCCCCCCACCAAACCCCCTGTAGTCTGCCCCCAACGCCCCACTCTGCCCCCCAACGCCCCACTCTTCCCCCCACCAAACCCCCTGTAGTCTGCCCCCCACCCGCCACTCTGCCCCCCACCAAACCCCCTGTAGTCTGCCCCTCAGCCCCCCACTCTGCCCCCCCACCAAACCCCCTGTAGTCTGCCCCCCACCCCCCACTCTGCCCCCCACCAAACCCCCCTGTAGTCTGCCCCCCAGCCCCCCACTCTGCCCCCCAAACCCTCTGTAGTCTGCCCCCCAGCCCCCCACTCTGCCCCCCACCAAACCCCCTGTAGTCTGCCCCCCAGTCCCCCACTCTGCCCCCCCACCAAACCCCCTGTAGTCTGCCCCCCAACCCCCCACTCTGCCCCCCACCAAACCCCCTGTAGTCTGCCCCCCAACCCCCACTCTGCCCCCTAACCCCCCACTCTGCCCCCCCCCAAACCCCCTGTAGTCTGCCCCCCAGCCCCCCACTCTGCCCCCCACCAAACCCCCCTGTAGTCTGCCCCCCAGCCCCCCACTCTGCCCCCCCACCAAACCCCCTGTAGTCTGCCCCCCAGCCCTCCACTCTGCCCCCCGCCATACCCCCTGTAGTCTGCCCTCCAACCCCCCACTCTGCCCCCCCGCCAAACCCCCTGTAGTCTGCCCCCCAGCCCCCCACTCTGACCCCCAACCCCCCACTCTGCCCCCCCACCAAACCCCCCTGTAGTCTTCCCCCCAACCCCCCACTCTGCCCCCCCACCAAACCCCCTTTAGTCTGCCCCCCAGCCACCCACTCTGCCCCCCACCAAACTCCCCTGTAGTCTGCCCCCAGCCCCCCACTCTGCCCCCCCCACCAAACCCCCTGTAGTCTGCCCCCCAACCCCCCACTCTGCCCCCCAGCCCCCCACTCTGCCCCCCCGCCAAACCCCCCTGTAGTCTGCCCCCCAGCCCCCCACTCTGCCCCCCCCACCAAACCCCCCTGTAGTCTGCCCCCCAGCCCCCCACTCTGCCCCCCACCAAACCCCCCAGTAGTCTGCCCCCCAGCCCCCCACTCTGCCCCCCAACCCCCCACTCTGCCCCCCCACCAAACCCCCCTGTAGTCTGCCCCCCAGCCCCCCACTCTACCCCCCACCAATACCCGCTGTAGTCTGCCCCCCAACCCCCCACTCTGCCCCCCCACCAAACCCCCCTTTAGTCTGTCCCCCAACCCCCCACTCTGCCCCCCACCAAACCCCCTGTAGTCTGCCCCCCAGCCCTCTACTCTGCCCCCCCACCAAACCCCCCTGTAGTCTGCCCCCCAGCCCCCCACTCTGCCCCCCCACCAAACCCCCTGTAGTCTGCCCCCAATGCCCCACTCTGCCCCCCAATGCCCCACTCTTCCCCCCCACCAAACCCTCCTGTAGTCTGCCCCCCAACTCCCCACTCTGCCCCCCCACCAAACCCCCCTGTAGTCTGCCCCCCAACTCCCCACTCTGCCCCCCTGCTCTCTACTCCACCCCAACCCCCCCTGCAGTCTACTCCAGCACCACCAAACCCCCCCACTCTGCTCCCCCACCAAACTCTTCATTCAGTCTGCTCTGCCCCAAGCCCCCCACTCTGCTCCCCCCACCAAACTCTTCATTCAGTCTGCTCCTCCCCAACCCCCCACTCTGCTCCTCCCTACCCCCAGCAGTCAGCTCCCCCCACCAAATACCCCCCCACACACACACACCCAACTGCCCAGCGGGCTTGTGTGGGACAGGCAGATGCTGCTGCTGCCTTACAAAGTGCAGCGGGGCAGCGTGAGGCGGGTTGGGGGGGGGCTGCCTCGGCTGCGTCCGGTTTGAAAACACTGATGCTGTGTCTGCACTGGCGCCATCTCGCGCCAAAGCGGCCGCTCTTGCGCGGAAACTTGCTGCCTGTCTACACTGGCCGTGTGTGCTTGCGCAAGGAAACTGACCTTCTCCTGTGTACAACCAGGGCTCCTGGCGCAAGAACTAGGATGCTCCTGCTCAGGAAGAAGCCTCTTGCGCAAGAGCCCTTCCCGCACAGGCCAGTGCGGACAGGTAACAGGAATTTCTTGCGCAAGAAAGGCCGACGGTTAAAAGGGCCATCGGAGTTTATTGCGCAAGAGAGCGTCCACACTGGCACGGATGCTCTTGCGTAAAAGCACATGCCAGTGCAGACGCTCTCTCAGAATCCTAGAACCACAGAGCTGGAAGAGACCTCAGAAGGTCAAGTCCAGCCCGCTGCGCTAGGCAGGACCAATCCCAACTAAATCAACCCGGCCAGGGCTGTGTCAAGCCGACACTTAAACACCTCTAGGGATGGAGACTCCACTGCCTCCCTAGGGAACCCATCCCAGTGTTTCCCCACCCGCCTAGGGAAATAGTTTTTCCTAATATCCAACCTGGACCTCTCCCACCGCAACTTGAGACCTTTGCTCCTTGTTCTGCCATCTGTCACCACTGAGAACAGCTTTTCTGCAGCCTCTTTGGAACCTCGCTTCAGGAAGTTGAAGGCTGCTCTCAAATCCCCCCCAATCGACTCCGAGCCCTGTTCCCGGGGGGCGCGATTGGAGCACGTACCTGGACACCTTCCGGTCACGGTTCCCAGTCGGTTGCTGTCAGGCCGTGGACCGAGCAAACGTCACTTCCGGTCCGTGGGACGGGGCGCGGGCGTCCACCGCGCCACACGTGCCGGCACGACGCTACATTGTGAGAGCTCACAGCGCCCACGTGACTGCTGTTTGTTGCCCCGCGAGGGATGTGAGACGCACAGCTCCTGCCTCGTGCCAGAACGCGCCAAGGAGTTACAATCCCCCCGCCCACATCAGTGCATCATGGGAGACCGAGTGGGGTTGCCAGGTGTGAACTGTCAAAACAAGAGACCCCCTGAGAGGGCGCGTGTCCATCTCAGTGTCTGCCAGCTCCCGCTGCAGTCACGGGTGGGGCCCTGAGCCCGAGTCCCTGTCCCGCCTGCCTCTTCCCTCTGGCCCTCTCAGACTGTCTGGGCCATTGCAGGCTCCGGCTGGGGAGGAGAGGGGTGTTGCTCTCCAGGAGTGGGACCCTAGGATCCGCCTGGCACTGCAGCCAGGACACCGTCTGACTGGAATACGTCACGAACACGTGCCCCTGCAAAAGCCACACGCCGCGCCAAATGCTTCCATGCAGGAACGCGCTGCCATGGCCCCGTCTGACTGTCACGCCCCCTCTCTGCACACTCCTCAGGCACAGGCAGCAGCGTGGGCAGGCAGGCAGGCAGCTCTGCGAAGCCAGCACCAGCTCCTGTCTTCCCCTCTTGCCTCTAGAAGAGGCAGCAAGGGGTTTGACAGGTGGGTCCATGAAGCCACCACACACAGTGCTCATGCATATCAGCTCCCGCCTGCCTCCTTCCACCATACTGCTTCCTCTGTATCAGAGGCAGCAGCACAGAGGTGGGGGAACAGGCCGATCCAACGCTTGTGGGGAGCTGATCAACTGTACAACCGCGCCCTCTTGTGACAAGCTGACTTAAAAGCTGGCTTCCCACAGGTATCAGCTCACACCTCCTCCCTCCTCGCTGCCTCTGACAGACAGCGGGTAAGAGGGGAGAATGCGTGTAATCGACAGGATTGACCAATAACTTGAGGCTTATTGGTTAATCGTGTAGTCGTCTGTACGTTGACATTCCAAGAGAAAACCACTAAATCTGGTGTGGAGAGTTTAGCCCCTAACCAGCCAGCAGCGAGCAATACCGCTGAGCTGATAAGTGCGGGGAACAGAACAGCTAAAAAGTCAGTGATAACATCTAACTCTAAAATGGTGAGCAATAAATTAAAACAGAAGCTCTTAAATATGAATAAACTGCAACACCCGTGCAAAAGAATATGAACAGAACACCAGGCATTTAGATTTATTTCCAAAGTAAAAGGCTTGTGTATTTCTAGGGTAAAACATACATAAAAACGTGATGTTCAACTCATTAAGTTATTGCTGGAACATGGATTACAGCAGGGGTTCTCAACATTCGTGATACCACCACCCCCTAAAATGCTAAACGAATTTGTGTGGCCACCCACCCTCACTGCCCTGGGTCCCTTCCTCCTCCCCCTTCTTACCAGACTCCTTGCCCTCCTCGGGTTCCTTCATGGCATGTGCAGTCCTTAACGCCCTCCCCCCTGCAGGCTCCTTTCCCCCATCTCTTTCTCCTCTGTGCCTCTTTTCTGCTCCGCATCCCACTCTCCCGCTGCCTTGCCTCCTCCTGTAGCTGAGCCACGCTCCTGGAGCCCCATTGCCCCGGCCACGCTGTGCGGCTTTCTGGCAGCTGCCTTCCGCCTCCCTGCCGCTCTTCACAGCCGGGGGGAGAGGGGTCGCAAGTGAAATACCTGGTGCCTGCAGGACTAAGTATTTGCTAGGTGATGCTTATAAATTAAGGCAATAATGCATTGAGCCTGTATCGAAGACTGTACTCGAGCCAAATAAAGACACAAGGCGTAAAAAGCCTTAAGCATATGTAACTAAAAATAATCCTAGATAATACCGTCTTAAACACTAAAATGCTGAAATGACTGAAGAGGTGGCAGGTAGCCACGGGATGCTAGTTCATAGCATCTGGAAATAAAACAACAACAACAACAACAACTGGTCTGGTAGCACTTTATAGACTAACAAACAATGTAGCTAGGATCATGAGCTTTTGTGGACTCAGGATACCATCTACGTAAGAACGGCCGTACTGGATCAGACCAAAGGTCCATCTAGCCCAATAGCCTGTCTGCCGACAGTGGCCAGCACCAGGTGCCCCGGAGAGGGTGGACCAAAGACAATGATCAAGCCATTTGTCTCCTGCCATCCTTCTCCATCCTCTGACAAACAGAGGCCAAGGACACCATTGTATCCCCTGGCTAATAGCCATTTATGGACCTAACCTCCATGAAATTATCTAGCTTCTCTTTAAACTCTGTTATAGTGCTAGCCTTCACAGCCTCCTCTGGCAAGGAGTTCCACAGGTTGACTACATGCTGCGTGAAGAAGAACTTTCATTTATTAGTTTTAAACCTGTTACCCGTTAATTTCATTTGGTGTCCTCTAGTTCTTCTATTATGGGAACTAATAAATAACTTTTCTTTATCTGCCCTCTCCACACCACTCATGATTTTATAGACCTCTATCATATCCCCCCTCGGTCTCCTCTTTTCTAAACTGAAAAGTCCCAATCGCTTTAACCTCTCTTCATATGGGACCCGTTCCAAACCCCTAATCATTTTAGTTGCCCTTTTCTGGACCCTTTCCAAGGCCAAAATATCTTTTTTGAGGTGAGGAGACCACATCTGTACACAGTATTCAATATGTGGGCGTACCATAGTTTTATACAGGGGCAGTAAGAGATTCTGGGTCTTATTTTCTATCCCTTTCCTAATAATTCCTAGCATCCTATTTGCCTTTTTGGCCGCCGTTGCACACCGTGTGGAAGTTTTCAAAGAACTGTCCACGATAACTCCAAGATCTCTTTCCTGATTTGTCATAGCCAAAGTAGCCCCCGTCATTCTGTACGTATAGTTGGGGTTATTTTTCCCGATGTGCATTACTTTACACTTATCCACATGAAATTTCATTTGCCATTTTGTTGCCCAATCATTCCATTTGGTGAGATCTTTTTGGAGTCTCTCACAGTCTGCTTCTGTCTTGACTATCCTGAACAGTTTGGTATCATCTGCAAACTTTACCACCTCACTCCTTTCTCCAGATCATTTACGAATAAGTTGAAAAGGATTGGTCCCAGGACTGACCCTTGGGGGACACCACTAGTTACCCCTCTCCAATCTGAAAATTTACCATTTCTTCCAACCCTTTGTTTCCTGCCTTTTAACCAGTTCTCAATCCAAGAAAGGACCTTCCCTCTTCTCCCATGGCCATGGAATTGACACAAGAGCCTTTGGTGAGGGACCTTGTGAGGAACCTCAGGAGGCGGGAAGGGCTCGAGACGCCTCCTGGGCATGCGTGGCTCAACAGGGGAAACTGCTATACAAAGCTCCGATCTGAGGCTCAGGGCGACCCTTCACCTACAGTGGAGCACCCACTGGGACACTACGCGAAGAACTACTACTGGATCCCCCTTGTCTGCATGTTTGTTAACCCCTTCAGAGAACACTAATAGATTAATAAGACATGATTTCCCTTTACAGAAACCATGTTGACTTTTCTCCAACAAACTACGTTCGTCTACATGCCTCACAATTTTATTCTTTACTATTGTTTCAACTAACTTGCCTGCTACCGAAGTCAGACCCGATGGTCTAGCCAGCCTCAGAACCATACTTCCCTTGGGATCTGGCTGTGACGTTACCTTGATAAGGCATATTTACTCTGCTATTTCCAACCCAATAGCAACAGAAATGAAATCCAGGACCCCTACCAGCATATCCCCTTCAAACCCTCCCCATCCAAATCCCCAGCCCGCGCTGACCACAAGGCAAGCAGGGACGTTAGGCAGCCATGAAGTGAATAGTCCTGGAAGCGCACAAAATACTGTCGGTTCCACGACTATTCGATAGTCTCCTGAGGTGGAGCCGGCAGCCAGTGCGCTCCCAGCCCCCACTCCCAGGAAGCCCCCCCACCCCCAGCAGGGACTGCTTCCTTTGACGCTGCCCCGGCATCTCACGCAGCTGCCTCCGTCCGCAGTGAGCCCTGGAGACCCCCACCCCGCCTGCCACTGCTGCCTGCGATAGCTGGCACATGCGGGGAGCTGGCTGGAAAGCTTTGTGCAGGTACCGGCTCCGTCTGCCCCCCACACCCTCCGCGCCACGCCTCTCTATCAGCAGTAAAGTGGGGGGAATGGGAGCCAGTGCCATGGAGAGCCACCTGTGCCCCCGCCCCTCCCTCCTGTGCTCACGCCCCTGCCCCTTCCTGCGGCTGGGCAGGAACTGGGCGGTGAGCGCTCCCCCACCCGGAGGCTAGCGGCTGTGCTGGAACCTGGGGCGGTGAGTGGCTATCCCCCCCCTCCCCCCGCAGGGGAGGTGAAAGGGCGGGGGTGGGGGAAAAGCCCCAAGGCTCCCTGCCGGATCCAACTTGCAAGGAAGAAGCGGAGCTAGAATCGGCTCCGCACACTGCTGCTTCCCTTCCTCCTCCCCCTCCCACAGCAGGGCATGGACCCGCTTCCTGGAGGATTTTCCTGCTACTCCCATTTGCCAATATCCTGCCAATGGGAGCAGCGGGAGGCTGATCCTGGGCCATGGTGCTGGCAGCCCTGTGAAAGAAGTTAGTGGCCCCTCACTCTCCCAGGCTGAGACCCCACGCCCCCAGCCTGCTCACACACACCCTCCACTGAGACCCCTCACACCCAGCCTGCTCCTACACCTCACCCCTGTCCAGACACCCCACCCGCAGCCCGCTCCCCCACCTTCCCTCGCGCCCCCTCCTCCTCCCCCGGGCCAAACACCCCACCCCCAGCCCGCTCCCCCACCTTCCCTCGCGCCCCCTCCTCCTCCCCCGGGCCAGACACCCCACCCCCAGCCCGCTCCCCCACCTTCCCTCGCGCCCCCTCCTCCTCCCCCGGGCCAGACACCCCACCCCCAGCCCGCTCCCCCACCTTCCCTCGCGCCCCCTCCTCCTCCCCCGGGCCAGACACCCCTCCCCCAGCCCGCTCCCCCACCTTCCCTCGCGCCCCCTCCTCCTCCCCCGGGCCAGACACCCCTCCCCCAGCCCGCTCCCCCACCTTCCCTCGCGGCCCCTCCTCCTCCCCCGGGCCAGACACCCCTCCCCCAGCCCGCTCCCCCACCTTCCCTCGCGGCCCCTCCTCCTCCCCCGGGCCAGACACCCCTCCCCCAGCCCGCTCCCCCACCTTCCCTCGCGGCCCCTCCCCCTCCCCCGGGCCAGACACCCCTCCCCCAGCCCGCTCCCCCACCTTCCCTCGCGCCCCCTCCTCCTCCCCCGGGCCAGACACCCCTCCCCCAGCCCGCTCCCCCACCTTCCCTCGCGCCCCCTCCTCCTCCCCCGGGCCAGACACCCCTCCCCCAGCCCGCTCCCCCACCTTCCCTCGCGCCCCCTCCTCCTCCCCCGGGCCAGACACCCCACCCCCAGCCCGCTCCCCCACCTTCCCTCGCGCCCCCTCCTCCTCCCCCGGGCCAGACACCCCACCCCCAGCCCGCTCCCCCACCTTCCCTCGCGCCCCCTCCTCCTCCCCCGGGCCAGACACCCCTCCCCCAGCCCGCTCCCCCACCTTCCCTCGCGCCCCCTCCTCCTCCCCCGGGCCAGACACCCCTCCCCCAGCCCGCTCCCCCACCTTCCCTCGCGCCCCCTCCTCCTCCCCCGGGCCAGACACCCCTCCCCCAGCCCGCTCCCCCACCTTCCCTCGCGCCCCCTCCTCCTCCCCTCCCGGGCTAGACGCCCCTCCCCCAGCCCGCTCCCCCACCTTCCCTCGCGCCCCCTCCTCCTCCCCTCCCGGGCTAGACGCCCCACCCCCAGCCCGCTCCCCCACCTTCCCTCGCGCCCCCTCCTCCCCCGGGCCAGACGCCCCACCCCCAGCCCGCTCCCCCACCTTCCCTCGCGCCCCCTCCTCCCCCGGGGCCAGACACCCCTCCCCCAGCCCGCTCCCCCACCTTCCCTCGCGCCCCCTCCCCCCCGGGGCCAGACGCCCCTCCCCCAGCCCGCTCCCCCACCTTCCCTCGCGCCCCCTCCCCCCCCGGGCCAGACGCCCCTCCCCCAGCCCGCTCCCCCACCTTCCCTCGCGCCCCCTCCTCCCTCGGGCCAGACACCCCTCCCCCAGCCCGCTCCCCCACCTTCCCTCGCGCCCCCTCCTCCCCCGGGCCAGACACCAACAAGGGGCGGGCTGGGGGCGGGGCAGCTTCGCACTCGGACCCAGGATTCGCTCGCGCCCCCGCGCGCTCCTCGGACCTTCCTGTCATGGCGGCGCCGGCCGCCCAGTCAGATAACGCCCCCCTGCGACAGCCCATTGGCCGAACCAGAGGCAGGATCCCCTTTGCTGACAGCCCATTGGGCGACACTATCCTCCGCCAAGGCTGTCTTCCGAAAGCCCATTGGCTGGCACACAGCCAGGAACCACCCCTAAGTCACAGACAATTCGAGGACAGAGCAGTCCATTAAGATCCACCCCGGACAGCCTATTGGTCGAGAGCAGTGGCAGGTCGTTCCCCCTAGTCACACCGCATTCGCAGACAGAGCTGTCCGTTAAGATGCAGCCGGGTCAGCCTATTGGGTGCCTCTGATTCAGAACACGCCCCTTAGTCACAGCCCATTCGCGGACAGAAGAGTCTGTTATAATCCACCCCGGACAACCTATTGGCCGCCAGCAGCCCCAGAACACGCCTTGAGTCACCGCCCATTGGCGCACGGAGCAGTCCGTTAAGATTCACCTCGGACAGCCTCAGATTGGCCGCCACAGATTCCGAACACGCCCTTTACTCTCAGCCCATTCGCGGACAGAACAGTCTGTTACGATCAGTCCGGGACAGTCTCTCGGCCAGCCTTAGTGTAGGGATAACATAGTCAAGTATGAAACATGATTCCCCAAGTGGAAGTGACTCCCCAGAATTTGTTCCCCACAACTAAAAGTCTAAGGAGGAGAAGTCTGTTAAGTAGAAGAAGCATAGAAGTGTTTAGATTTATTCTTGTGAAAGGGTTTAGATTTAGTGTTATCAAGCTTGACAATTATAAATATAAACACTTATTATTATTATTTGTTAGGATTGTTTAACAAATAATACTAATAATACTAATAATAAATCTAAACATTTTTGCCCCTCTAGAATATAATTGGTTAGGAATGTAATATTAGGTCATGTAACTTCAAACTGTTAAAAATATACTACTATGTAGCCAGAAACAGCTCCCCTCGCTGTGTGCCAGGGCACGCTCAAACTTATTGTTACACAATTGACAACCGTTCTCTTCAAAGCATTGTGAAGCACTTAACCCTAATCGCAAAGTGAAGCATTGTAACTATAACAGTAACTAACTCAGCACTCCGAGAGAGAATGTTTTAAGAAATGCCACCCAGAAACTTTTGTAACTTTTTGTAACTACAACTCTTGTATTATTATGCAAAATACTGTATGGGAAACATTACTTCGGGAATGTACGTAAGAGAGAGAGTGCTTGGACGATGAATGAATGGTTCTGACAGGTGCCAGCCTGAGAATGCAGCAACAAAGGGCTGAAGAAGGCGTCAGGTGCCAGTGCAACCAAAAGGTGTCCTTTAAGATCATTCCCGGGTCAGCTTATTGGTCGCCTCAGATAAAGGACACGCCCTTTAATCACAGCCCATTTGCTGACAGAGCAGTCCGTTAAGATCATTCCCGGGTCAGCTTATTGGTCGCCTCAGATAAAGGACGCGCCCTTTAATCACAGCCCATTTGCTGACAGAGCAGTCCGTTAAGATTGACTGGTTGGAGCTGGGCAGGACCACCGGCCATGGCGCAGTTTAGGGGGCGGGGCCGCAGCTGGTCCTGCGGGTGACGGGCGGCAGTGGCCGGCCGGGCTGAAGCGCAGCCTGGGCCCCACTGGGGAGCGAGAGGCAGGTGCCAGGTCCAGGGGAGGGGATGAGGTGATTGCAGAGGAGGAAACTGAGGCACGGGGGGGAGAGCCAGGGAAAGCAGAGCTGGTGGGGCTGAGGCCGGTCCATGTCGGTTCGCAGAGCAGCCGATGGACTCCTGAATTCTCAGCGGCTACTCGATGACGCCGCAGTCCCGGGGCCGGTGTGACGTCACAAACAGCTGCCGTCGCAATTGGCTCCCCGTAGCCGTTTCTAACACACACATGAGCCGCTCTGATTTGGCTTCTAACACTTTTAGCTGCTCAGTTCTGCAAGCGCGGAGAGGAAGCCGCGTCCGATAGATGGAGGTTCTCCGCGACACATTTGGCAGCCTGGACCCCCTGCCTCTGGTCCAAAGGGTCTCAACCAACCCCCGACCCCATGACCCTTGTTCTCAGTGATTCCGCCAGCTGCTTGGTGCCTTTAGTACCCGGCCCCGCTTGCAAAGTCCCCCCCCAGCAGCATGACCCGAGAGCGAAACAAGAGACCCCCCCCCCAGCAGCAAAACCCGAGAGCAGCGCGAAAGAACCCCCCCGGCATTGCGACCCGAGGGCGGCACCAGAGACCCCCCCCAGCAGCGTGACCCGAGATCGAAGCCAGAGACCCTCCCCAGCAGCGTGACCCGAAAACGGTGCCAGAGACCCCCCCCCAGCAGCAAGACCCGAGAGCGGCACCACAGACCCGCCCCCAGCAGTGCGACCCAAGAGTGGCGCCAGAGACCCTCCCCCCAGCAGCATCACCAGAGAACGGCGACAGAGATCTCCCCCCCCCCCCCCAGCAGCACGACCTGAGATGGGAGCCAGAGGCCCCCCTAAGCAGCATCACCCGAGAGCGGCGCCGGAGACCCCCCCAGAAGCATTACCCGAGAGTGGAGACAGAAACCCCACCCCCAGCACCGCTACCGGAGAGCGGCGCCAGAGACCTCCCCGAGCAGCATCACCCGAGAGCGGCCCCAGACACCCACCCAGCAGCAAAACCCGAGAGAGGTGCCAGAGACCCCCCGCAGCAGCATCACCTGATAGCGGGGCCAGTGACACCCCCCGTCTGCAGCATGACCGGAGAGAGGCTCCAGAGACCACCCCCAGTAGTGCGACCCGAGAGCGGCGCCAGAGACCTCCCCCCAGCAGCGCGACCCGAGAGTGGAGACAGAGACCCCACCCCCAGCACCACTACCGGAGAGCGGCACCAGAGACCCCCCCTAACAGCACGACCCGAGAGCGGTAACAAAGACCCCCCCCAGCAGCACGACCAGAGAGCGGAGCCAGAGACCCCCCCCAGCAGCATGATCCCAAGGAGGCGCCGGAGACCCCCCCAGTAGCGCGACTCGAGAGCGGCACCAGAGATTCCCCGCAGCAGCATAACCCGAGAGAGGCGCCAGACTCCCTCCCAGCAGCACGACCTGAGAGTGGCCCCAAAGACCCCTCCCCCCCCAAGCGAGACCAGAGAGCGGCGCTAGAGACACCCCCAAGCTGCACGACCCGAGAGCGGCACCAGAATCCCTCCCTGCAGCGAGACCAGAGAGCGGCGTGACTGAAGAGACCTCTCACTCACTAAGGTCTGTGGCTGTGGGAATTCTATCCTTTAGCCCTTCCCCCCCGCCCCTCGCCTATGTATCGGGTCCTCTACAAGAACACTGAGTCAGTCAGCCATGACGCACCACCGCTCTCCCTTGCGCGACTTGTGTACCTGCAGAATTCCCGTTGGCTCCTGAGCCCTTAACCCGTGGAGATGCTCACCTGGAATGCCTGCACGTGAGCTATACAAGGACACGGCAGAAGGACAGCAAGGAAAAAGACACAGACAGAAACAGACAGAACGTATTGGCCAATACGAGAGAGCAACAAGAGAGAAACACATGAGAGGCAGCCGGAAACCTTACCGCCTTGCGTCTTCCCCCTCGAGCCAAGCGTCTGCTGAGAAGGACGCCGTGTTCCAGAGAAACCAGCACCCCTGACAAACGGAAGCCCTGACAAACGGGAGCTACCAAGGAAGCACCTCGGGAACCTCCGCTCGGACTCGCTGTCTAAGCAACGTGACTTCCCTTCCTAGACCCGAGTGGGCCGTAAGCTGAGAGATTTCCAGACCCGACACTTATCTCCCGGTCAGCGATGGCTGCTCCGCTTCCAGCAGGACGGTTCTCGCCTCACTTCGACCAAGCTCCCGAGCTCGCTGTTCTCCTTTCCGTTCCATCCCCAGACGGGAGGACTCCGGGACGGTTGACTTCTTCTCGCTTGCTACCGAACCCAGCAAAGGGGGGGGGGGGAGGGGGAAAACAAAACAAACGAACAACTTAGCGTTTCAGGCCGCAAGGACGTGGCACCGCTTCTCCTCCTCCTTAACACACCGCAGCCTCCCACCATCGGCCACCCCCTCCCGCTGCCACTGCAGGAACACGGAGAGAAATGAGGCCTTGAATCTCTATCAACACTCCGTTGAAACGACTACTGTCCCTTCACCAGCCCCTAGGCCACCAGGCTCCGTGCCCCAGCAGGAAGCTGTCTGCTTCAGAAGAAACCGACTGCCAGGACGGTCGAAGATTTCAAAGCACGCATCTCTTACTCACACAGAGCCACGGGAAGGACGTACGCTGAGGACCCTTCACGTGTCCCGAGAATCACGTCCAGGCAGCTCTAGTGCATCTCGGACCGTTTCTTCTCTGACCGTGGCCCCGCATTCAGTTCTCTGCAAGCGCGCCAGAAAAAGACCAGCGTCAGCTCTCACTCGCTAAGGTCTGTGGCTGCGGGAATTCTATCCTTTAGCCCTTTCCCCCTCTCCCCTCTGTATCGGGCCCACTACAAGAATACTGAGTCAGTCAGCCACGACACAGCACCGCTCTACCTTGCGCGACTGCCGTACCTGCATAATTACCGTCGGCTGCCGAGCCCTTGGCCCGTGGAAATTCTCACCTGGAATGCCTGCAAGTGTCCTGTAGAAGGACACGGCAGAAGCAGAGCAAGGACAAAGACACAGACAGACAGAACGTATTGGCCAATACGAGAGACAACAAGAGAGAAACACAGGAGAGGCAGCAGGAAACCTTACCGCCTTGCGTCTTCCTCCACACTCCATGCGTCTGCCGAGGAGGACACCGGGTGCCGGAGAAACGAGCGCCCCTGACAAACGGAAGCCCTGTTTCTCCCACAACCAAGGCGGCACCTCGGGAACCTCCGCTCGGACTCGCCGTCTAAGCAAACGTGACTTCCCTTCCTAGAACCGAGCGGGCCGTAAGCCGAGAGATTTCCAAACCCGACACTTATCTCCGTGACGGCGTCGGCTGCTTCGCTCCCAGCCGGATGGCTCTCGCCTCGCTTCGAGCGAGCGCCTCAGCTCACTGTTCTCCTTTAAGTTCCATCCGCACACCGGAGGACTCCGGGACAGGGCAGAAGCTGAGCAAGGACAAAGACAGAGACAGAAAGTATTGGCCAATATGAGAGAGCAACAAGAGGAATAATGGCTTCTCGTTAGCTATCATCCAGTCATTAGGTACGGAAACTGATTTAAAGAGTAGGTTACAATCCAAAGTTAATAGTTCTACAATTTCAAATTTGAGTTCTTTCAGAACTCTTGGGTTAATGTCATCCTTGTCCCTGTGACTTGCTACTGTTAAGTTTATCAATGTGTTCCAAAACCTCCTCTAATGAAAGGACACCTCAGTCTGGGACAATTCCTCAGATTTGTCACCTAAAGAGAATGGCTCAGGTTTGGGAATCTCCCCAATATCCTCAGATTTAAAGACTGATGCCAAGAATTCATTTAACTTCTCCAGAATGATTTTTTTTTTAAATCTTTCAGTGCTCCTTTAACAACTCAATTGTTCAAGGGCCTCACTGGTTGTTTAGCCAGCTTCTTGCTTCTGTTGTACTTAAACATTTTGCTAATTATTTTTGAGTTTTTGGCTAACTGTTCTTCAAACTTCTTTTTGGCTTTTCTTATTATATTTTTACACTTAGTGTATGCTCTTTTCTATTTTCCTCACTAGGATTTGACTTCCATTTTTTAAAATATTTCTTTTGATCTCCCACTGCTTATTTTATTTAGTTAAGCCAAGCCAGGGTGGCACATTTTTAGTTTGCTTACTGTGTTTTTTAATTTGGGGTATACATTGAAGCTGGGCCTCTATTATGGTGTCTTTGAAAAGTTTCCATACAGCTTGCAGAGATTTTACTTTTCTCGCTGTTCCTTTTAAAGTCTGTTTAACTAACCTCCTCATTTGTGCAATTCCTCTTCCTGAACTTAAATGCCACAGTGTTGGGCTGCTGAGGTGTTTTTCCCACCACAGGGATGTTAAATTTTATTACATTATGGTCACTATTTCCAAGCAGTCCAGTTAGATTTACCTCTTGGACCAGATCCTGCACTCCACTTAGGACTAAATGAAGAACTGCCTCTCCCTTTGTGGGTTCCAGAACCAACTGCTCCAAGAAGCAGTCATTTAAGGTATCAAGACATTTTATCTCTGCATCTCATACTGAGTCAACACGAGGATAGTTGAATTCCCTAATATTATTGAGTTTTTTACTTTGATAGCCTCTCTAATCTCCCTTAGCATTTCATAGTCACTATCTCTGTCCTGATCAGGTGGTTGTTAATATATCCCTAAGGCTATCACCATCAGGCACTCCCTTTCTCTGCCACTGCAGGAATACAACTAGAAAGGAGCCCGTTGAACCTACATCCAAAACAGTCACTATGTAGAGCCGAATACGGCCCCTTCTCCAGCCTCAATACCACAGGGCTCTATGCCCAAGCAGGAAGCTAGAAGTCTGTGAAAAAGCCTACTGCCAGTACAGAAGAGGAATTCAAAGCACTCCTTGCTTACTCACACACAGCGATGTGAAGGCCAAAGGTGAGGATCATTCAGAACCATGCCCAACCTGCTCAAGTCCATCTCTGCCAATTTCCTCGCTGGCCGTGGCCCCTGAATAGATTCCTCTGCAAGCGCACCAGAAAAAGCCCAGCATGAGCTGTCGCTACACTAAGCTCTATTGCTAGGCAAATATCCCTTGATCCCTGCCCCCCTCTACTATCTATATGGGTCCCACTTCATGAACACTCAGGGCAGGGTAGAGGAGTGTTTGAGGCACAGCACCATTCCCACATCCTCTATCTTGCGCCTTTTATGTGCCACCATAATTCCTGTTGGCTCCCGACACTTAACCTGTGGGGATGCACACCTAGAATGCCTGCGAGGGTTCTGTAGAAGGAGACGACAGAAACAGAGAAGGACAAAGACACAGACAGAGACAGACAGACAGAACTTGCTGGCCAACACAACAGAATGAGGAGAGAGAAACACGTGGGAGGAAGGCAAACAACTCACCACTGAGCATCATCATCCTCAATCCAGGTCTCTGCTAAGGTGGACACACTGTTCCCCAAAGAAATGAGCAGCACTTACAAATGGAAACCCCGTTTCTCTCATAACCAAAGTTGCTAGTCGGGAACCTCAGCTAGGGCTGGCTTCCTAAGCAAACAGCACGTCACTACCTGCATCCAGGTGGGCCATAAGCTCAGATTTCTCTAAATTAAACACTTATCTCAGTGACAGCGGTGGTAGCTCTGCTCTCAACTGGACAGTTCTTGCCTCCCATTCATCATTCTCCCAACCTTACTGCTCTCATTCATGCTGTCTTTCCTTCGCGTGATGGGAAGAGACTCGAATGGCTGACTTCTTATGCCTTGATATTGAAGTCAGCACAAGGGGGAAAGAACAAACAAGTTAGCAGCTCAGTCAGCAATGGTGCATAACCTCTTCTTCTCGCATATAAGATATCACAGACTCCTACCACCAGCCATGCCCTTTCATGGCCACTGCAGGAATACAGCTAGAGTAGAAAGGTATCCAAATTAGTAACGCTAGAGTAGACTACATTGAGCCGGTATCCAAATCAGTGCCTCTACAGAGTAGACTACTGTCCCTTTCCCAGCCTCAATGCCACAGGGCCCCATGCCATAAAAGAAGCTCATGGCCTGTGAAGAAATCTACTGCCAGATGTGCCCTACTTTTTTGTGGTTCCTGAGACCACCTCTGTGGGGAATGCATGCCAAGCAAACTCCCCCCTGTTCTGTGGAGGGAGACAGCAGGACAGGAAAGGGGAGAGTCTTAGCTGGGCTGAACAATGGAGACGTTCAATAAGCAATTTAGGTTCCCCACATCAATATGTCTATCTTGAATTTATGGTATTGGCGGCTATATTGTTGCGTGGAGGGATCTAAGTACACAAGGGCACTGAGGGATTGGGGTGATTTAGAGGCCCCATGATGAAGGGCAGGGTGGAGGAGTGTTTGAGGACCCCACATTGGCAGGGAAGGTGAACTTGGCAAGGAGGAACAAGAATTGGGGAGCGTTGGGGGTTAAGGGATCCCATGAATGGAGGGATCCACTAGAGGCAGATTAGGGAAGGATATGGCAGGCTGGAGGATGTCCGGGAGGAAGAGGAGGACTGACGGGGGAAGTTCAGGGTGCTAGGAACAGAATGAATAAGGGAGGCTGACAGGTCCCATGGCTGGTAGGATAGGAGCGTGGGAGGAGGGACTGTGGGTTGGGAAAGAAGCAAATTAGACCAAGGGGGTCCTACGAACAGGGGAAACGTAGGGACAGAGCTAGGGTGCAGGTTAAGGTGAGCTGGGGGATGTCGTAGGGAGGAAAAGGGCCGATGGGGGCATGGACTGGGGGTGCATGTGGGGCTGGGTGTTGTGGAGAGGAAGGGAAACGGAGGGGCCCCTGGGATAAGAGTATGGACTGGAGCCTTCACGCTAGGGGGCAGGCTCGGCGCTGGCAGCATCAGGCTCTGATCCTGGCTGCGCCTTGCGCTTCTTCGACCTTCCACCCATGGCGGCACCGCCCGCCCAGCGCCGCATGCGCAGCCACACCCTGCCACGCGGAGCCCCACAACTCCCACGGTGCCATGCGGCTGCAGGGGCTGACGGGATACAGGCCCAGCGGCACTACAACTCCCACGGTGCCGTGCGGCTGCAGGGGCTGACGGGATACAGGCCCAGCGGCACTACAACTCCCACGGTGCCGTGCGGCTGCAGGGGCTGACGGGATACAGGCCCAGCGGCACTACAACTCCCACGGTGCCGTGCGGCTGCAGGGGCTGACGGGATACAGGCCCAGCGGCACTACAACTCCCACGGTGCCGTGCAGCTGCAAGGCCTGATGGGATACAGGCCCAGCGGCACTACAACTCCCACGGTGCCGTGCGGCTGCAGGGGCTGACGGGATACAGGCCCAGCGGCACTACAACTCCCACGGTGCCGTGCGGCTGCAGGGGCTGACGGGATACAGGCCCAGCGGCACTACAACTCCCACGGTGCCGTGCGGCTGCAGGGGCTGACGGGATACAGGCCCAGCGGCACTACAACTCCCACGGTGCCGTGCGGCTACAGGGGCTGACGTGATACAGGAACAGCGGCACTACAACTCCCATGGTGCCATTTGGACTCTGCATGAAGGCAGTGCACTATCTGGTCCTTCCTCCCACCATCAGCCCTGCAAAACTGACTCTCAGCCCCTGTGTATTGGTGAGTGATTAATCCTCTGACAGTAATCTCATGGGAGTGACATTACACCATATTCTTTATGGAAAATAACTTCCACAAAGTTTACTGAGTACAATTTTCCTAGTTGCATGACTAGGTCATAAGTCAGGAATATTGACTAATGTCTCTTATTTCAGCTATGCTGTTTTGGGTGATGGCCACTGCTAACCTTTCAGGTGCAACAATGGAAAAGCCAGACGGGGCTGATAGCCCATCAGCAAGGATAATGAATCGTGAAAAGGTTTGGACTTCTGTAGACACTCCATACTGCCACTGACTCATGGATAATGCTACAATCAGGTGATCTAGTCACCTGACACTAACCTGCATCTTAGACTGCTGAACTCTTCCACTGGAAGGTGGGGGGAATTGAACAAGTGATTACTGCCTTCTGGAAATCCTATGGAAGGGTGGGGAGCAAAACAATCAGGGTCTTCACTTTGCTTCTCCCCCAGCTCCCCACGCAAAGCGATACTTGAAATCACCTGGAGAGACAAAAGAGACAAACTGAGGGAGTACTGGGAAAGGCTGCTGGACACAAACTAAAAAGATACCCTGAGCCTGTGAAGGAATCTATTTAAAACAGCATCTAGGGTGGGGAATTATTTCTTGTAACCAATTTGTGTAGTGAATCCAGCTTAGTTTGCATGCTTTGTATTATTTTGGTTGTAACCTGCTGTGTTCTGTTTGCTTTTTCTTTAACCACTTAAATACACCTTTGGAGCTAACACACTTATTTCTGGTGTGCGATATAACCCCATTTATATAATTTCTAACTGGAAAGAGGGGGCAGGAAGTTGGCATACTTTCCTCCACACACAGAGGCAAATTTCATATAATGTTAGGTTTGCACACCCAAGGCAGGTGAACACCTGGGGCTGGGGCAAGTCCCTTAAGATGAGTCTTCCTAGAGCTGATCTCAGTGTCTATACAAGGGGTGGGCAATAATTTTTGATGGGGGGGGGGCAACTCCAAGGTTTTGGAAAGAGGTCGAGAGCTGCACTCTTCCATGATATTAATGGAGGACATGCAGAGTCTGTGAAGGAGGTTGGGTGCAAAAGAGAGACTGGGGTGCAGGAGGGAGACTGGAGTCTGGGAGGGAGTTTGAGTGAAGGAGGCAGTTGTGACTAGGGCAAGGGACTGGAGTGCAGGGGTTTGGGATGTAACCTAAGGTAGGAGGGTATTGTGATTGAGAGGGGGTGTGGGTGTCAGAGAGGGACAGAGGGTTTGGGTATGTTGAGGGGGGGTGGGAAAGGGCTGGGGTGCCAGAAGTAGGCTGTGGCCAAGAGACTTACCTGCCAGCTGCCAAACTTAGCCTGTAGCGCTAAGGCTTGCAGAGTTTAAAACCTTTCCCAGACAGACTGCTTGCTTACCTGGCCATGTGCTTCATTGAATAACTAGAGAAGGGGCGTGGTTCTTTTTGGCTGTCTGTTATTCCAACAAGCAGCTCCCATTGGCTGGTTTCTGGCCAGAAACTGACCAGTGGGATTGTGTTGGGTGCAGAGCAGCTCCTGAAACTTCCCCCTCCCCTCCAGTTTTAAAACAGAAATGGAGCCATGCAGACATGTGTCTGCACAGAGCACAGGGCTGCGGGGCAAGTAGGGGAGCCTGCCTGGGGCTCCCTGCTGCCTCTGTAGGCCAGATCTGGTGGTTTCGTAAGCCGCATCCAGCCTGCGAGCTGCATCCAGCCCGTGGGCCGTATTTAGGGTTACCAGATGGTTTAACCAAAAATACCGAACGCCCCTCTTCCCCCCAAAAAAAACACCAGGGAAAAAATTCTGTTGAGGGGGAAAAAAAGGGGGAGAGAGGGAACCAAAGTTGTTAAGGAAAAAAAACCAAGGACCCTGAGAGTTACTAAGCAAAATATATATATATATTTTAAAATAGCATGGCCCCTTTAACAAATGCTTTTGAGGCTTTTTAGCCCTAAGAGGCTACTGGTGGCCACTGGCCGCCCTCCACCATCTCGTCTTCCTGCTCCAGCCCAGACAGCTCCCCTGCAGAACCAGGTAAGCACCCGGTATTTTCGCCTTCTGGCTGGGACATTTTAGGTGTCCGGTATTTTCTGAATTTTTTTACCAGACAGGTGGCAAAAATACTGGATTGTCCGAACCTTAGCTGTACTTTGCCCAGACCTGGTCTATACATTTCTGCAGTTGGGTGTGGCCATGCCAGGGTGCTTGGTTACTCTTTGAGAGTTTCTGTCCAGAGGCTCTTGGAGATAGTTTATTGCTCATCCGCCCTGGCAGTCACTTCTCCCCAGTTGGTCCCAATAGGCTTTCTCCACTGCATTTTCTATCAGGTTCTTACTGGTCATTATCTCCACCGTACCTCGGTGCAGCCATCTGTTCAAACATCTTTTCAGTCCTAAAACAGTCTTGGCACCATCCCTCAGTTGTGCAATCCTTTTAAAAATGTATCCCCCTAACACACTGGTGTCTGAAACCAGACCACTTCATGGGAGGGTGTGGAAGTGACAGCCAATTCAGCTCCAGCCATGGCATCCAGGTGGGCTAGAGGGGATACAGCCATATTGTTCCCATCCTGCCTATCAGCTGCTTATAGGGAGAGAGTTCCCTTTAAGCCTCTTAGTCAATGCAGATTTTGGCCTTCACCAGCCAGATGAAGGGCTATATAGGGGAGGGGATGTCATACAGAGTATCACCAACATCAAGAGGAGCCGACACACCAAAAAGCCCAGGCATGGGTAGAAGTGTGCAGGGATAGATTGGCATTGGGGCAGCTTTAAGACATATGGTACTTAGAACGGCTCTACTGGATCAGACTAATGATTGCTCCAGTCTTGTATCCTGTCTTGCAGCAGTGACTAGTGCTCGATACTTCAGAGGGAATTAACAATCCAGGCAGACAATGATGCATCCCACAATCAAATCCCAGATTCTGGCAATCAAAGGGTTAGGGCCGTGGTCACCAACAGGTCGATCACGAGGCCTCGACCAGTCGATCATGAAGCACGCAGACCGCCCCCCCATTTTCCTCCCAGCCCCGAGGAGCCCCACTACCTACCGCCAGCGAAAATGGAGGTAGTGCCAGCTCCCCGCAGGTGGACGGAAGTCCCGCAGCTTAGCGCCACTTCCGGGGGTTCTGGAAGTTCACTGGCTGCTCTGCCGGGCACACTGTGGGAGGGGGCGTCGGCCCCAGAGGAGGAGCACAGTGACTTCCCTGCACCGGCGCAAATGATTTGTGCAAGAGGGCTTTTGCCCGAACAGGAACAGCACAGTATTTCCGCAAGGACACTGACGATCTTACATGAGATCGTCAGTGTTCTTGCGGAAATTCAAGCAGCCAGTGTAGACAGCTGGCAAGTTTTTCCGCAAAAGCAGATGATTTTGCGGAAAAACTTGCCAGTCTAGACTCAGCCCAGGAGTTTTTCAGGATTCTGGAAATATCCCAGAAAAACTCTTCTGCATCCAGGGATGCATTTGTTCTTCTGCTTTTTTTAGTGGAAGAGCAAACATGCTCTTTTGGTCACCCCTATATTCCTCTTTCCACGAGGAATAAGGGAGCTTCCAAAAGAAGGGTTTTTTCTGACATTTGGTCCAGTCTAGACAGGCCAAATGTTGGAAAAACCTCTTCCTACAGAAGAATTGGAAAAAAAAAAAGCAGCAGTATAAGGGTTGGGGATAGCAAGTGATGGAGAGGAGGAGAATAGAGAGGGCAAGGCTTCAAGGAAGGGGCAAGACGGTAGATCTTGGCTTGTTCTGTCATTTAAAAAGTGATCTTGGGTGTAAAAAGGTTGGAGACCACTGCCCTACATCATCCCACTCACACATCCAAAGAGGCTCACCAGGGCCAGGAAACCAGCGTTGCAGGGGATGGAAGGGGGGTAGTGACATCACAAAGGCCTGTTGCAGGATCTCAGCCTACTGGGAGATAGTGATAGGTCGGTGGTGACCTCACAGAGAGACCCTAACCTGACATCAGCCAATCAGAAGAGAGGTGCAAGGCAGGGACAAGCTCAGAGATTCTAATGGCTTTGCAGCAGCAAGGCTCCTTCTCAAGGTCTCTCGTCGAGGGCGGAGAAAGAATTAGGATTAATTATGGGAGCACGAGGAGGAATCTCGTCAGAGTTTTCTCCTTCCCTACCCACGGAGTTGATGTTACCTGTTCAGAAGGTAAGAGCCGCAGAGAGGTTTGGAGCCTGTTCTGTCTGATCCACCTGAGCTCTAGGCATAGAAATCACTAAGTTAAGGTTGAGCAGGATCCTGTGGGTGGAATTGCTCTAGCGCTCATTAACCCGTTACCCCTTTCCATGTCTATCTGAGAGTACTGTATTCTTATCAGTCAGTGTGTCCCGAGGGGCAGGGCCGGACGAGGGGCAGAACGCCATCCTTGCAGGAGACGGTCGGGGTGGGGGGGCGATGACATCTCAAAGGCCTGTTGTAGAATCTCAGTCTATTGGGGAAAGGCGATGGGGAGGCGGTGACCTCGTAGAGAGATCCTGACATCAGACACACGGGACAGAGGTGCAAGGTGGGGGCAACCTCAGAGACCCCGCCTTCTGGCTTTGTGGGAGGCTCTCCCAAAGAGGCAGGGCTGGAATTGCTCTGAGACTGATCCCCTCAGATGGTGAGCTGGCCCATCCTTTAGGACATCTGCTGTGACCTCTCAGCCTCCCATCAAGTCTCAATGCTGATTGGGAAGACTTCTGCTCCCTGTCATTAGCCCCCTGCCCAGCCAGTTTCCCAGCTGTTACCCAGTCTGGAGTCAGCAAAGCCCTCGGGCAGGAGTGACAGCAAAGGGCTAGGACCCAGAAGCCGTGCCCGGGGTCAGTCTGGAGTGCTGTACAAAGCCCAGGACCATCCACATATCCTGTGTGGTGCAACCTGCTGAGTGGAGACAAAGGCTCAGGGCTGCTCTCATACCCTGATCAGACACTTTACTGAATGTGGTGCAGGGAAAAGGTGGACTGATGGCTCCCATGAATGGGGGTGCAGACTGGAGTGAGGAAGGGCCCCGGGATAAGAGTATGGACCGGGGGGTGCAGGCTGGGGAGAGGAAGGGCCCCGGGATAAGAGTATGGACGGGGGGTGCAGGCTGGGGTGAGGAAGCAGAAGGGGAGAGGGCTGAGCGGAGCCTGGAGTGCGGGATGAGGGGGCCGTGGGCAGCAGGGGAGAGGGCTGCGCGGAGCCTGGTGTGCGGGATGAGGGGGCCGTGGGCAGGAGGGGAGGGGGCTGCGTAGAGCCTGGTGTGTGGGATGAGGGGGCAGGAGGGGAGAGGGCTGCGCAGAGCCTAGAGTGCGGGATGAGGGGGCCGTGGGCAGGAGGGGAGGGGGCTGCGTAGAGCCTGGTGTGCGGGATGAGGGGGCAGGAGGGGAGAGGGCTGCGCAGAGCCTGGTGTGCGGGATGAGGGGGCCGGGGGCAGGAGGGGAGAGGGCTGCGCAGAGCCTGGAGTGCGGGATGAGGGGGCCGGGGGCAGGAGGGGAGAGGGCTGCGCAGAGCCTGGAGTGCGGGATGAGGGGGCCGGGGGCAGGAGGGGAGAGGGCTGCACGGAGGCTGGTGTGCGGGATGAGGAGGCCGGGGGCAGGAGGGGAGAGGGCTGCGCGGAGCCTGGTGTGCGGGATGAGGGGGCCGTGGGCAGGAGGGGAGGGGGCTGCGTAGAGCCTGGTGTGCGGGATGAGGGGGCAGGAGGGGAGAGGGCTGCGCAGAGCCTAGAGTGCGGGATGAGGGGGCTGTGGGCAGGAGGGGAGAGGGCTGCACGGAGGCTGGTGTGCGGGATGAGGGGGCCGGGGGCAGGAGGGGAGAGGGCTGCACGGAGGCTGGTGTGCGGGATGAGGAGGCCAGGGGCAGGAGGGGAGAGGGCTGCGCGGAGCCTGGAGTGCAGGATGAGGGGGCCGGGGGCAGGAGGGGAGAGGGCTGCGCGGAGCCTGGAGTGCGGGATGAGGGGGCCGGGGGCAGGAGGGGAGAGGGCTGCGCAAAGCCTGGAGTGCGGGATGAGGGGGCCGGGGGCAGGAGGGGAGAGGGCTGCGCGGAGCCTGGAGTGCAGGATGAGGGGGCCGGGGGCAGGAGGGGAGAGGGCTGCGCGGAGCCTGGAGTGCGGGATGAGGGGGCCGGGGGCAGGAGGGGAGAGGGCTGCGCAAAGCCTGGAGTGCGGGATGAGGGGGCCGGGGGCAGGAGGGGAGAGGGCTGCGCGGAGCCTGGAGTGCGGGATGAGGGGGCCGGGGGCAGGAGGGGAGAGGGCTGCGCAGAGCCTGGAGTGCGGGATGAGGGGGCCGGGGGCAGGAGGGGAGAGGGCTGCGCGGAGCCTGGTGTGCGGGATGAGGGGGCCGTGGGCAGCAGGGGAGAGGGCTGCGCGGAGCCTGGTGTGCGGGATGAGGGGGCCGGGGGCAGGAGGGGAGAGGGCTGCGCGGAGCCTGGAGTGCAGGATGAGGGGGCCGGGGGCAGGAGGGGAGAGGGCTGCGCGGAGCCTGGTGTGCGGGATGAGGGGGCCATGGGCAGGAGGAGAGAGGGCTGCGGAGAGCCTGGAGTGCGGGATGAGGGGGCCGGGGGCAGGAGGGGAGAGGGCTGCGCGGAGCCTGGTGTGCGGGATGAGGGGGCAGGAGGGGAGAGGGCTGCGCAGAGCCTGGAGTGCGGGATGAGGGGGCCGTGGGCAGGAGGGGAGAGGGCTGCGCGGAGCCTGGAGTGCGGGATGAGGGGGCCGGGGGCAGCAGGGGAGAGGGCTGCACGGAGGCTGGTGTGCGGGATGAGGAGGCCGGGGGCAGGAGGGGAGAGGGCTGCGCGGAGCCTGGAGTGCGGGATGAGGGGGCCGGGGGCAGGAGGGGAGAGGGCTGCGCGGAGCCTGGAGTGCGGGATGAGGGGGCCGGGGGCAGGAGGGGAGAGGGCTGCGCGGAGCCTGGAGTGCGGGATGAGGGGGCCGGGGGCAGAAGGGGAGAGGGCTGCGCGGAGCCTGGAGTGCGGGATGAGGAGGCCGGGGGCAGGAGGGGAGAGGGCTGCGCGGAGCCTGGAGTGCGGGATGAGGAGGCCGGGGGCAGGAGGGGAGAGGGCTGCGCGGAGCCTGGAGTGCGGGATGAGGAGGCCGGGGGCAGGAGGGGAGAGGGCTGCGCGGAGCCTGGAGTGCGGGATGAGGGGGCCGGGGGCAGAAGGGGAGAGGGCTGCGCGGAGCCTGGAGTGCGGGATGAAGGGGCTGTGGGCAGGAGGGGAGAGGGCTGCGCGGAGCCTGGTGTGCGGGGTGAGGGGGCCGTGGGCAGGAGGGGAGGGGGCTGCGCGGAGCCTGGAGTGCGGGATGAGGGGGCCGGGGGCAGGAGGGGAGGGGGCTGCGCAGAGCCTGGAAATAACGAGCTTCTTACTTTGCCTGCTGTAAAAGGGCAAGACTGGGGCCACGTGGGGTGCGGAGGAGGGACAGCAGCTGGGGGCGATGGAATTACACGTGCATTACCCGCAATGACCACCGAGTGGCACTGTGGAGGCGCTACGGAATTACACGTGCATTACCCGCAATGACCACCGAGCGGCACTGTGGAGGCGCTACGGAATTACACGTGCATTACCGGCAATGACCACCGAGCGGCACTGTGGAGGCGCTGCAGAATTACACGTGCATTACCCGCAATGACCACCGAGCGGCACTGTGGAGGCGCTACGGAATTACACGTGCATTACCGGCAATGACCACCGAGTGGCACTGTGGAGGCGCTACGGAATTACACGTGCATTACCGGCAATGACCACCGAGCGGCACTGTGGAGGCGCTACGGAATTACACGTGCATTACCGGCAATGACCACCGAGCGGCACTGTGGAGGCGCTACGGAATTACACGTGCATTACCGGCAATGACCACCGAGCGGCACTGTGGAGGCGCTACGGAATTACACGTGCATTACCGGCAATGACCACCGAGTGGCACTGTGGAGGCGCTACGGAATTACACGTGCATTACCGGCAATGACCACCGAGCGGCACTGTGGGGGCGCTACGGAATTACACGTGCATTACCGGCAATGACCACCGAGCGGCACTGTTGCTCTGCTAAGGGCCGTTATTTCCAAATAAAAAAGATTGTTCTTAGGGTAGAAATGCCCCATTCCGAACTAAGACCCTCTGAGCATAGACACTGAATCCATGTCACACAGGAAATGGTATTTCAATGGAAATGTTCCACAGCACAAGCCTTACAAAGTACGTACTCCCCGCAGTCACTCCCAATGGAGTCCCGGGAAGCACTGGGGAGTAACTCACAGCACCTCTATAAGACATCACTTTAGAAAAGTGGTAACGTGAGCATCCAGAGGGGAAGCCCGTTATTTTGAACGTATTTCAGAATAACAGGCTTCTTATTTTTTGTGACATGAGAGTTTATTGTTCCAGAATAATGCCATTGTAGAAATTGCTCTTTTTAAATAGCAATATTGTGTGTGCTCCACTGTCGCTCTTTACAAATAGCTTCTTCCTAGGGCCAATAAAGTAATTACGCTCTAGCGTTTCCTGGGGCTCTAAATGAGGCAGGCTTCCCTAAAGTGGCTGTGCTACCTTGAGAGTAATTAAAACCAGCCAAAATATCTGAGAAGCCTTGTATTCTGAAATAGCATTTCCCCATTACAATTTCAGAATACACTGCACATTTGTTTGAGTCAAAGTATGTCTAGCATATTCTAAAAGTAGCATGTCCTTACTAAGGGAGCCTACCTCTCACAAATTTTGATGCTTCCCTGTTGTGGGAACACACTATTTTGAAACATATTTTCAAATACTTTAACCCCCAAAATACCTTATTTGAAATAATTCCCCAGTGTGAACATAGCCAAACATTACAGCTACACTGCAATGCTATTTCCATATATCCAAGCAACTGCAGCACGATTGCTAAGGGCCGTCGAGTGCCCAGAGGCAGCTCTAGCTCCACGACTGGCAAGCTGAGGTGTCTGCAAGGGCAACCAGAGCTGTCAGAGCAAAGGCTTTGCTGTCCCTCCAGGAGGTAGGGAAAGGAGAAGAACCCGGGAAATGGCTGTACGGAGGGGGAGGGGGGTCACTTTGCTACCTTCACAGCAGTGTTTTCCAATTTTATTTGGCCACAGAACCCTTTTAAATTTGAAAGAATTTTGTGGAACCCCTAATAACAGTCTTATATATGAAGTTGAAAAAATAGACCACAAATAAGTAAGGATAATAATAAACACATGCTAAACAAGATCATGAGATCAACATTTAGTTTAATTGCACGTATTTAAAAACAAAAATAATAAATATTATTTACTATTTTTTATGTTAAGTAATAAAATGTTGCTGTAATGGAATTTTCTCACGGAACCCTTATTTTCACTTTGTGGAACCCCGGGGTTCTGCGGAACACCATCTGGGAAACACTGCTCCAGAGGGTCCCTTATCCTGCTTTCCTAGCACAGGACCTAGGTCCATCCCTGGGGCAGATGGTGTTGTCTGCCCAGCCACTGACTGTGTGGGCAGAGGGGGGTGGGATCAAGCTCACCATCCTGTGCTCCCCCGGCAAATCCCTGCCCTATCCCTGAGTTCACTGGAGATCCCACTCTGTCTCCCTGCCTTCAGCGGGTCCCTTATCCTGCCTTCCTAACGTGGGAGCCAGCTCCATCCCTGAGGTGTCTATGTTGGCTGTTTGGCCGCTCCCAGGATGGGTGGGACTTAGGCCCACCAGCCTGCCATGCCCAGGCGAAAAGGTCTCAGATAGCCTCAAGCAGCAGCTCCCAGCAGTAATTGCTGACCCAATCCCCTGCCTGAAGTAGTTCTGAGTGGCCTTAAATGCAATTCTGCATCCAGTCAGTCTGGACGCTCTAGTTTGAAATAGCTAAGTGCTTTTCAAAATAAGCCTGCAATGTAAACATACCCTAAGGATACGTCTACACTGCAAGTTTCGTTCAGGAAAAGCTATTCTGGAAGATATCTTCTGGAAAAGCTGATTTTGGAAATAAACTCCCCTAATGTGGGTGTGCTATCTCAGACTAATGTTGAGGCTTCCCAGTAGTGTGGACACTATCTCGATTTAGCGCCCCAGGATGCACTGGAAAGGAATATCTTTAGAATGAGGAGCTATTTAAGGGGTTAAGGAGCCTAGGCTCAATGACCTCTCAAGGTCCCTGCCAGCGCTAGGAGATAATCTCACTGCTATAATACATATATTATTAATAAAAGCAACTCTCCCTAATCGACTCTGTCTTGAAGTGAATCTACACCCTGTTGGGCCCTGGCCCTGTGATTTGACTGCTCCCCCAGCACAAAGAGCTCGAGGTGAGTCAATGGAAGAATCTTTAAAAGCGGCGAGAAGTCCTGTGGCACCTTATAGACTAACTAAAGTGCTGGAGCATCAGCTTTCGTGGGCAAAGACCTACTTCGTTAGATGCATCTGACAAAGCGGGTCTTTGCCCACGAAAGCTGATGCTCCAATACTTCGGTTACTCTATAAGGTACCACAGGACTCCTCGCCGCTTTTGCAGATTCAGACTAACATGGCTATCTCTCTGATACTGGAAGAATCTTTCTGTAAGTGAAGTACCAAAGGAGGACAGTGAATTTCCATGTGCTCTCACTCTGCATATCACTATCTGGCTTCCATCCCTAGCAATGGGCTCAGGGCAGCAGCTCCTTCTTTGCTCTCTGCTACAGGTCGGCCATTTCTTTCCATCCGCCCAATCCCTTTAGGGACAGAAAAGAGAACGGGAGAACACTTGGAAGGGAAGCCGCCACACATGGTTGAAACACACACACACAGATGCATCGCCTGGCTGCTGCTCACTGGAGAGCCCTTCTTTATTCCTCTCCAGACTATCCAGGGAGCTAAAATGCTGACCATGGAGGAGAAACTACAGTCCTCCCCCTCTCACAGCACCCTCAGTCCACAACAACCTCGCCCTACCCAGAATGCTCTGGGCCGCTGAGGGATTGTTCAAAGGCACCATAACACATGCCCAACTTAAATGTATACCCCAAATTAAAAAACACAGTTAAAGAACTCAAAAAGAGCCACCGTGGCTTAACAACCAAGTAAAAGGAGCAGTGAGAGATAAAAAGGCATCTTTTAAAATGTGGAAGTCAAATCCTAGTGAGGAAAATAGAAAGGAGCATATACACTGCCAAATTAAGTGTAAAAATGTAATGAGGCGTTTGAAGAATAGCTAGCCAAAAACTCAAAGGCTACGTCTACACTGCACTCTTTTTGAGCAAGAACAGCCATTCTTGCACAAAAGCTTGCGGAGCGTCTATACTGCACACACGTTCTTGCACAAGTAAATTTACAGTAAAGCATCAGAAAAGAGGGCTTTTTGTGCAAGAGTTATTCCTCTCCCCATGAGGAATAAGCCCTCTTGTGCAAGAGCTCTTGCCCAAGAAGGTAGTGTGGATGGGCAACAGGGGTTTCGTGGGCAAGAAACCCCTACGGTTAAAATGGCCATCAGAGCTTTCTTGCACAAGAGAGCATCCACACAGCCATTGATGCTCTTGGGCAAAAGCACATGTCTTGCGCAAAAGCATATGGCAGTGTGGATGCGCTCTTGCGCAAGTACTTTTGTGCAAAACAGTTCTTGTGCAAAAAGCCCGCAGAGTAGAAGTAGCCAAAAGGTATAACAAAATGTTTTTTAAGTACATTAGAAGCAGGAAGCCTGCTAAACTGCACCTGGACGATCAAGATATAAATGGAACACTTTATCATCTTTAAGTCATTGCGGAGAAACTAAATGAATTCTTTGCTTCAGTCTTCACTGCTGAGGATGTTAGGGAGATTCCCAAACCTGAGCCGTCCTTTGTAGGTGACAAATCTGAGGAATTGTCACAAACTGAAGTATCATTAGAGGAAGTTTTGGAACTAATTGATAAACTTAACAGTAACAAGTCACAGAGACCAGATGGCATTCACCCAAGAGTTCTGAAAGAACTCAAACATGAAATTGCAGAACTATTAAAGGCTAGGTTACAAACCATCATTAAAACAGCTTCTGTACCCAATGACTGGAAGATAGTTAATGTAACGCCAACATTTAGAAAGGGCTCTAGAGGCGATTCCAGGAATGACAGACCAGTAAATCTAACGTCAGTACCAGGCAAATTAGTTGAAACAATAATAAAGACTAACGTTGTCAGACACATAGAAGAACATAATTTGTTGGGCAAAAGTCAACATGGTTTCTGCAAAGGGAAATCATGTCTCACTAATCTATTAGAGTTCTTTGAAGGGGTCAACAAACATATGGACAAGGGGGATCCAGCAGACATAGTGTACTTAATTTACGTAAGAACCTTTGGTGAGGGATCTTGTCAAAGGCTTTCTGGAAATCTAAGTAGTCATAGGATAAGAGGGAAGATCCTTTCATGGATTGAGAACTGGTTAAAAGACAGGAAACAAAGGGTAGGAAAAAATGGTAAATTGTCAGACTGGAGAGGGGTAACTAGTGGTGTTCCCCAAGGGTCAGTCCTAGGACCCATCCTATTCAACTTATTCATAAATGATCTGGAGAAAGGGGTAAACAGTGAGGTGGCAAAGTTAAATTAAATTAAATTTAGTTTGCAGATGACACTAAACTGCTCAAGGTAGTTAAGACCAAAGCAGACTGTGAAGAACTTAAAAAATATCTCATCAAACTAAGTGATTGGGCAACAAAATGGCAAATGAAATTCAATGTGGATAAATGTAAAGTAATGCACATTGGAAAAAATAACCCCAATTATACATACAAGACTATGGGGGATTAGTTGTAGTTAAAATTATCAGGAAAGAGATCTTGGAGTCATTGTGGATCGTTCTCTAAAGATGTCCATGCAGGGTACATCGAGACTACAGGCTTTCGTCAACAAAAGTTTTGTCCACATACTGTTGACAAAGCTTCTGTCAACAAAGACTGTCTAGACTACATCCAGTTCTGTCGACAAAGCAAGCCATTTTGTCGACATGAGAGTGTAGACGCAAAGGACAGCGTACATGCAATAACGCCTTCTGTCAACAGAACTCTATCGACAAAAGGTGTTATTCCTCGTAGAATGAGGTTTACCGCCGTCGACAAAACTGCCGAGTTCTGTCGATGTTATGTCGACAGAACTCGGCGGTAGTGTAGATGCAGGTATAGTTTTGTCGACAAAAGTCCACTTTTGTCAACAAAACCCTGTAGTCTAGACACACCCGCAGTGTGCAAAGGCAGTCAAAAAAGCAAACAGGATGTTAGGAATCTTTTAAAAAGGGATAGAGAATAAGTCAGAGAATATCTTACTGCCCTTATATAAATCCATGGTACGCCCACATCTAGAATACTGTGTACAGATGGGGTCTCCTCATCTCAAAAAGATATAGTGGCATTAGAAAAAGTTCAGAGAATGGCAACTAAAATGATGAGGGGTTTGGAACAGGTCTCATATGAGGAGAGATTAAAGAGAGTAGGACTTTTAGCTTGGAAAAGAGGTGACTAAGGGCAGATAGGATAGAGGTATATCAAATCATGAGTGGTGTGGAGAAAGTGAATAAGTTCTTTACTTATATTATGGGAACAAGAACTAGGGGCCAACAAATGAAATTATGGGGCATCAGGTTTAAAATAAATAAAAGGAAGTTCTTCTTCACATGGCGCACAGTCAACCTGTGGAACTCCTTGCCTGAGGAGGTTGCGAAGGCTAGGACTATAACAGGGTTTAAAAGAAAACTAGATAAATTCATGGAGGTAAGTCCATCAGTGCCTATTACCCAGGCTGGGTAAGGATTAGTGTCCCCATCCTCTGTTTGTCGGAGGGTGGAGATGGATGGCAGGAGAGAGGTGGCTTGATCATTACCTGTTTAGTTCACTCCCTCTAGGGCACCTGGCATTGGTCACTGTCGGCAGCCAGGACACTGGGCTGGATTGAGCTTTGGTCTGACCCAGTCTGGCCGTTCTTACGTTAAGTTCTCCGGTCTCAGCTCAGTGTGACGTCCCGTGACGCAAAACCAGAGATGCGGTGAGTGGGACTGAAAACTACGGAGCATCTCTCTAAGTGAAGGAGGGTGCCCTGCGTGCAGCTAGTCATGGGGAGGAAAGGACAATCCCAGACAATGCCCATCAGCAGGCACAGCTCTGCCTTCCCCAGGACCCATCCCATGGAAATCACAGGCGTCTGCTCGCAAGGAGGCGCCTCACTGCACAGACACTGGCTAAAGAGAATTTCACAGAACTTGCACCAGCTCCAGCACCATCACCAGAGCGCTCCTCAGCTCCACGGCCAAGTGGGACGTGCGGATGGCTCAGGCTCATTTCCTGCAGATGCTCTTCATCCAGCTGGGGCTCCAGAGTGCCTCCACGGACCTGCAGCAGCCTCGTAAGAACAGCTACTAGCCCACAGAAGAACCATGTCACAATCATGCTACAGCCACACTGGCCCTTCCAACGCCTGCCTCCCTCTCCAAACCTTCCACAACACGGCCATTCCAGCACGAGACACCGACTGGACACCAACGGGTCAACTGGACGTAGATCCCCCCTGACATGGGGACACCCATCCCATCCTACTCATCCTCCATGCACTAGAGTCCAAGCCAGAGAGATGCACAACCACCACCCACCCCACTTCCTGGGGAGTGAAACAACACCAGGAGAGGCCCTAAGACAGAGCACACACAGTGTGTTGGCCACCAGTAGAAAGAGGAGAGAGGGAGAGAGACAAACACAGGAGAAAGGCAGCCAGCTCCCCACCTAGAGCACTGCTCCTGGAGACACCTGCTACCAAGGACCCACCATCCTGAGCAGGGAAGAGAGCAGCACTTAAAATTGTGGACTTCAGATCCCTAGTAACCACTGATGCTACTCAGCAACCTCTGCTCTCAAACCCTGCCCTAGGCACAATGGAGTCTCTAACTACAGCCAAGTGAGCTGCAGGCAGAGCCCTCACCAACCAGACACTTACCTCAGTGACAGCGATGGCTGCTCCGCTCCCAGCCGGACGGTTCTCGCTTCGCTTCGAGCAAGCTCCCCGAGCTCGCTGTTCTCGTTTTCGTTCCATCCCCGGACGGGAGGACACCGGGAGGATTGACTTCTTATCGCTTGCTACCGAACCCAGCAAAGGGGGAAAAAACAAACAAACAACTTAGCATTTCAGAAACGCACCAGAGCCTCCCAACATCGGCCACCCCCTCCCGCTGCCGCTGCAGGAACACGGAGAGAAAGGAGGCCTTGAATCTCTATCCACACACTGTTGAAACGACTACTGCCCCTTCACCAGTCCCCAAACCATCAGGCCCCGTGCCCCAGCAGGAAGCTCTCTGCCTCAGAAGAAACCTACTGCCAGGACGCTTGAAGATTTCAAAGCACCCATCTCCTACTCACGCAGAGCCACGGGAAGTCCGAACGCTGAGGACCCATCACGTAATCCGAGAATCGCGTCCAGGCAGCTCAAGTCCATCACGGACGGTTTCTTCTCTGGCCATGGCCCCGCATTGATTACTCTGCAAGCGTGCCAGAAAAAGCCCAGAGTCAGCTCTCACTCACTAAGATCTGTGGCTGCGGGAATTCTATCCTTTAGCCTTTTCCCCCTCTCACCTCTGTATCGGGCCCACTACACGAACACTGAGTCAGCCAGTCATGACACACCACCTCTCTACCTTGCGCGACTGGCCTACCTGAATAATTCCCGTCGGCTGCTGAGCCCTTAACCCATGGAGATGCTCACCTGCAACGTCTGCAAGTGTGCTGTACAAGGAGACGGCAGAAGAAGAGCAAGGACAAAGACACAGACAGAAACAGACAGACAGAACGTATTGGCCAATACGAGAGAGCAACAAGAGAGAAACACACGAGAGGCAGCCAGAAACCTTACCACCTTGCGTCTCCCTCCTCGAGCCGAGCGTCTGCTGAGAAGGACACCGTGGTCCAGAGAAACCAGCACCACTGACAAACGGGAGAGCTCTTTCT
This sequence comes from Pelodiscus sinensis, assembly GCF_052426305.1. Lineage (NCBI taxonomy): Eukaryota > Metazoa > Chordata > Testudines > Trionychidae > Pelodiscus > Pelodiscus sinensis. The sequence continues at coordinate 17,215,440 of NC_143081.1, read as the reverse complement.
CCCACAACCAAGGCAGCACCTCGGAAACCTCCGCTCGGACTCGCTGTCTCAGGAAACGTGACTTCCCTTCCTAGAACCGAGCGGGCCGTAAGCCGAGAGATCTCCAGACCCGACACTTATCTCCGTGACAGCGATGGCTGCTCCGCTCCCAGCCGGACGGTTCTCGCCTCGCTTCGACCAAGCTCCCGAGCTCGCTGTTCTCCTTTTCGTTCCATCCCCAGACGGGAGGACACCGGGACGACTGACTTCTTATCGCTCGCTACCGAACCCAGCAAAGAGGGAAAAAACAAACTTAGCCCTTCAGTCCGCAAGGACGCGGCATCGCTTTTCCTCCCCTATAATCCACCGCAGCCACCCCCTCCCGCTGCAACTGTAGAAACACGGAGAGAAAGGAGGCCTTGAATCTCTATCCACGCTCTGTTGAACCCACTACTGCCCCTTCCCCAGTCCCCAAGCCACCGGGCTCCGTGCCCCAGCAGGAAGCTCTCTGCCTCAGAAGAAACCTACTGCTAGGACGCTTGAAGATTTCAAAGCAGCCATCTCCTACTGACGCAGAGCCATGGGAAGGCCGAACGCTGAGAACCCCTGCTGTGTCCCAAAAATCACGTCCAGGCAGCTCCAGTCCATCTCGGACGGTTTCTTCTCCGGACACGGCCCCGCGCCGATTCGTCTGCAAGCGCGGAAGAAAAACCCCAGCGTGAGCTCTCACTCACTAAGGTCTCTGGCTGCGGGACTTCTATCCTTTAGACCTTGCCCCTCCCTCCCCTCTCTATCGGGACCGCTACAAGAACACTGAGTCAGTCACCCCTGATGCACCACCACTTTCCCTTTCTCTACCTTGCGTACCTGCATGATTCCCGTTGGCTCCGGAGCCCTTAACCCGTGGAGATGCTCACCTGGAATGCCTGCAAGTGTTCCGTAGAAGGACACGGAAGAAGCAGAGCAAGGACAGAGACACAGACAGAAACAGACAGACAGGACGTACTGGCCAATCCGGGAGAGCAACAAGAGAGAAACACACGAGAGGCAGCCAGAAACCTTACCACCTTGCGTCTCCCTCCTCGAGCCGAGCGTCTGCTGAGAAGGACACCGTGGTCCAGAGAAACCAGCACCACTGACAAACGGGAGAGCTCTTTCTCCCACAACCAAGGCAGCACCTCGGAAACCTCCGCTCGGACTCGCTGTCTCAGAAAACGTGACTTCCCTTCCTAGAACCGAGCGGGCCGTAAGCCGAGAGATTTCCAGACCCGACACTCATCTCCGTGACAGCGATGGCTGCTCCGCTCCCAGCCGGACGGTTCTCGCCTCGCTTCGACCAAGCTCCCGAGCTCGCTGTTCTCCTTTTCGTTCCATCCCCAGACGGGAGGACACCGGGACGACTGACTTCTTATCGCTTGCTACCGAACCCAGCAAAGAGGGAAAAAACAAACTTAGCCCTTCAGTCCGCAAGGACGCGGCATCGCTTTTCCTCCCCTATAACCCACCGCAGCCACCCCCTCCCGCTGCAACTGTAGAAACACGGAGAGAAAGGAGGCCTTGAATCTCTATCCACGCTCTGTTGAACCGACTACTGCCCCTTCCCCAGTCCTCAAGCCACCAGGCTCCGTGCCCCAGCAGGAAGCTCTCTGCCTCAGAAGAAACCTACTGCCAGGACGCTTGAAGATTTCAAAGCACCCATCTCCTACTCACGCAGAGCCATGGGAAGGCCGAACGCTAAGAACCCCTGCTGTGTCCCAAAAATCACGTCCAGGCAGCTCCAGTCCATCTCGGACGGTCTCTTCTCCGGACACAGCCCCGCGCCGATTCGTCTGCAAGCGCGGAAGAAAAACCCCAGCGTGAGCTCTCACTCACTAAGGTCTCTGGCTGCGGGACTTCTATCCTTTAGACTTTGCCCCTCCCTCCCCTCTCTATCGGGACCGCTACAAGAACACTGAGTCAGTCACCCCTGATGCACCACCACTTTCCCTTGCTCTACCTTGCGTACCTGCATGATTCCCGTTGGCTCCGGAGCCCTTAACCCGTGGAGATGCTCACCTGGAATGCCTGCAAGTGTCCCGTAGAAGGACACGGCAGAAGCAGAGCAAGGACAGAGACACAGACAGAAACAGACAGACAGGACGTACTGGCCAATACGGGAGAGCAACAAGAGAGAAACACACGAGAGGCAGCCAGAAACCTTACCACCTTGCGTCTCCCTCCTCGAGCCGAGCGTCTGCTGAGAAGGACACCATGGTCCAGAGAAACCAGCACCACTGACAAACGGGAGAGCTCTTTCTCCCACAACCAAGGCAGCACCTCGGAAACCTCCGCTCGGACTCACTGTCTCAGAAAACGTGACTTCCCTTCCTAGAACCGAGCGGGCCGTAAGCCGAGAGATTTCCAGACCCGACACTTATCTCCGTGACAGCGATGGCTGCTCCGCTCCCAGCCGGACGGTTCTCGCCTCGCTTCGACCAAGCTCCCGAGCTCGCTGTTCCCCTTTTCGTTCCATCCCCAGACGGGAGGACACCGGGACGACTGACTTCTTATCGCTTGCTACCGAACCCAGCAAAGAGGGAAAAAACAAACTTAGCCCTTCAGTCTGCAAGTACGCGGCATCGCTTTTCCTCCCCTATAACGCACCGCAGCCACCCCCTCCCGCAGCAACTGTAGAAACACGGAGAGAAAGGAGGCCTTGAATCTCTATCCACGCTCTGTTGAACCCACTACTGCCCCTTCCCCAGTCCCCAAGCCACCGGGCTCCGTGCCCCAGCAGGAAGCTCTCTGCCTCAGAAGAAACCTACTGCTAGGACGCTTGAAGATTTCAAAGCAGCCATCTCCTACTCACGCAGAGCCATGGGAAGGCCGAACGCTAAGAACCCCTGCTGTGTCCCAAAAAACACGTCCAGGCAGCTCCAGTCCATCTCGGACGGTCTCTTCTCCGGACACGGCCCCGCGCCGATTCGTCTGCAAGCGCGGAAGAAAAACCCCAGCGTGAGCTCTCACTCACTAAGGTCTCTGGCTGCGGGACTTCTATCCTTTAGACCTTGCCCCTCCCTCCCCTCTCTATCGGGACCGCTACAAGAACACTGAGTCAGTCACCCCTGATGCACCACCACTTTCCCTTTCTCTACCTTGCGTACCTGCATGATTCCCATTGGCTCCGGAGCCCTTAACCCGTGGAGATGCTCACCTGGAATGCCTGCAAGTGTTCCGTAGAAGGACACGGAAGAAGCAGAGCAAGGACAGAGACACAGACAGAAACAGACAGACAGGACGTACTGGCCAATCCGGGAGAGCAACAAGAGAGAAACACACGAGAGGCAGCCAGAAACCTTACCACCTTGCGTCTCCCTCCTCGAGCCGAGCGTCTGCTGAGAAGGACACCGTGGTCCAGAGAAACCAGCACCACTGACAAACGGGAGACCTCTTTCTCCCACAACCAAGGCAGCACCTCGGAAACCTCCGCTCGGACTCGCTGTCTCAGAAAACGTGACTTCCCTTCCTAGAACCGAGCGGGCCGTAAGCCGAGAGATTTCCAGACCCGACACTCATCTCCGTGACAGCGATGGCTGCTCCGCTCCCAGCCGGACGGTTCTCACCTCGCTTCGACCAAGCTCCCGAGCTCGCTGTTCTCCTTTTCGTTCCATCCCCGGACGGGAGGACACCGGGACGACTGACTTCTTATCGCTTGCTACCGAACCCAGCAAAGAGGGAAAAAACAAACTTAGCCCTTCAGTCCGCAAGGACGCAGCATCGCTTTTCCTCCCCTATAACCCACCGCAGCCACCCCCTCCCGCTGCAACTGTAGAAACACGGAGAGAAAGGAGGCCTTGAATCTCTATCCACGCTCTGTTGAACCGACTACTGCACCTTCCCCAGTCCCCAAGCCACCAGGCTCCGTGCCCCAGCAGGAAGCTGTCTGCCTCAGAAGAAACCGACTGCCAGGACGGTCGAAGATTTCAAAGCATGCAACTCTTACTCACACAGAGCCACGGGAAGGACGTACGCTGAGGACCCTTCACGTGTCCCGAGAATCACGTCCAGGCAGCTCTAGTGCATCTCGGACCGTTTCTTCTCTGTCCGTGGCCCCGCATTCAGTTCTCTGCAAGCGCGCCAGACAAAGACCAGCGTCAGCTCTCACTCGCTAAGGTCTGTGGCTGCGGGAATTCTATCCTTTAGCCCTTTCCCCCTCTCCCCTCTGTATCGGGCCCACTACAAGAACACTGAGTCAGTCAGCCATGACACAGCACCGCTCTACCTTGCGCGACTGGCGTACCTGCATAATTCCCGTTGGCTGCCGAGCCCTTGGCCCGTGGAAATGCTCACCTGGAATGCCTGCAAGTGTCCTGTAGAAGGACACGGCAGAAGCAGAGCAAGGACAAAGACACAGACAGACAGAACATATTGGCCAATACGAGAGAGCAACAAGAGAGAAACACAGGAGAGGCAGCAGGAAACCTTACCGCCTTGCGTCTTCCTCCACGCTCCCTGCGTCTGCCGAGGAGGACACCGGGTGCCAGGGAAACGAGCGCTCCTGACAAACGGGAGCCCTGTTTCTCCCACAACCAAGGCGGCACCTCGGGAACCTCCGCTCGGACTCGCCGTCCAAGGAAACGTGACTTCCCTTCCTAGAACCGAGCGGGCCGTAAGCCGAGAGATTTCCAAACCCGACACTTATCTCCGTGACAGCGATGGCTGCTCTGCTCCCAGCCGGACGGTTCTCGCCTCGCTTCGACCAAGCTCCCGAGCTCGCTGTTCTCGTTTCCGTTCCATCCGCAGACGGGAGGACTCCGGGACGGTTGCCTTCTTCTCGCTTGCTACCGAACCCAGCAAAGGGGGGGAGAGGGGGGAAACAAAACAAACGAACAACTTAGCATTTCAGGCCGCAAGGACGCGGCACCGCTTCTCCTCCGCTTTAACACACCGCAGCCTCCCACCATCGGCCACCCCCTCCCGCTGCCACTGCAAGAACACGGAAAGAAAGGAGGCCTTGAGTCTCTATCAACACTGCGTTGAAACGACTACTGTCCCTTCACCAGCCCCTAGGCCACCAGGCTCCGTGCCCCAGCAGGAAGCTGTCTGCCTCAGAAGAAACCGACTGCCAGGACGGTCGAAGATTTCAAAGCACGCATCTCTTACTCACACAGAGCCACGGGAAGGACGTACGCGGAGGACCCTTCAGGTGTCCCAAGAATCACGTCCGGGCAGCTCTAGTGCATCTCGGACCGTTTCTTCTCTGTCCGTGGCCCCGCATTCAGTTCTCTGCAAGCGCGCCAGAAAAAGACCAGCGTCAGCTCTCACTCGCTAAGGTCTGTGGCTGCGGGAATTCTATCCTTTAGCCCTTTCCCCCTCTCCCCTCTGTATCGGGCCCACTACAAGAACACTGAGTCAGTCAGCCACGACACAGCACCGCTCTACCTTGCGCGACTGGCGTACCTGCATAATTCCCGTTGGCTGCCGAGCCCTTGGCCCGTGGAAATGCTCACCTGGAATGCCTGCAAGTGTCCTGTAGAAGGACACGGCAGAAGCAGAGCAAGGACAAAGACACAGACAGACAGAACGTATTGGCCAATACGAGAGAGCAACAAGAGAGAAACACAGGAGAGGCAGCAGGAAACCTTACCGCCTTGCGTCTTCCTCCACGCTCCCTGCGTCTGCCGAGGAGGACACCGGGTGCCAGGGAAACGAGCGCCCCTGACAAACGGGAGCCCTGTTTCTCCCACAACCAAGGCGGCACCTCGGGAACCTCCGCTCGGACTCGCCGTCTAAGCAAACGGGACTTCCCTTCCTAGAACCGAGCGGGCCGGAAGCCGAGAGATTTACAAACCCGACACTTATCTCCGTGACGGCGACGGCTGATACGCTCCCAGCCTGGCGGCTCTCGCCTCACTTCGAGCGAGCGCCTCAGCTCGCTGTTCTCGTTTCCGTTCCATCCGCACACGGGAGGACTCCGGGACACGGCAGAAGCTGAGCAAGGACAAAGACAGAGACAGAAAGTATTGGCCAATATGAGAGAGCAACAAGAGAAATAATGGCTTCTCGTTAGCTATCATCCAGTCATTAGGTACGGAAGCTGATTTAAAGAGTAGGTTACAATCCAAAGTTAATAGTTCTACAATTTCAAATTTGAGTTCTTTCAGAACTCTTGGGTTAATGTCATCCTTGTCCCTGTGACTTGCTACTGTTAAGTTTATCAATGTGTTCCAAAACCTCCTCTAATGAAAGGACACCTCAGTCTGGGACAATTCCTCAGATTTGTCACCTAAAGAGAATGGCTCAGGTTTGGGAATCTCCCCAATATCCTCAGATTTAAAGACTGATGCCAAGAATTCATTTAACTTCTCCAGAATGATTTTTTTTTTTAATCTTTCAGTGCTCCTTTAACAACTCAATTGTTCAAGGGCCTCACTGGTTGTTTAGCCAGCTTCTTGCTTCTGTTGTACTTAAACATTTTGCTAATTATTTTTGAGTTTTTGGCTAACTGTTCTTCAAACTTCTTTTTGGCTTTTCTTATTATATTTTTACACTTAGTGTATGCTCTTTTCTATTTTCCTCACTAGGATTTGACTTCCATTTTTTAAAATATTTCTTTTGATCTCCCACTGCTTATTTTATTTAGTTAAGCCAAGCCAGGGTGGCACATTTTTAGTTTGCTTACTGTGTTTTTTAATTTGGGGTATACATTGAAGTTGGGCCTCTATTATGGTGTCTTTGAAAAGTTTCCATACAGCTTGCAGAGATTTTACTTTTCTCGCTGTTCCTTTTAAAGTCTGTTTAACTAACCTCCTCATTTGTGCAATTCCTCTTCCTGAACTTAAATGCCACAGTGTTGGGCTGCTGAGGTGTTTTTCCCACCACAGGGATGTGAAATTTTATTACATTATGGTCACTATTTCCAAGCAGTCCAGTTAGATTTACCTCTTGGACCAGATCCTGCACTCCACTTAGGACTAAATGAAGAACTGCCTCTCCCTTTGTGGGTTCCAGAACCAACTGCTCCAAGAAGCAGTCATTTAAGGAATCAAGACATTTTATCTCTGCATCTCATACTGAGTCAACACGAGGATAGTTGAATTCCCTAATATTATTGAGTTTTTTACTTTGATAGCCTCTCTAATCTCCCTTAGCATTTCATAGTCACTATCTCTGTCCTGATCAGGTGGTTGTTAATATATCCCTAAGGCTATCACCATCAGGCACTCCCTTTCTCTGCCACTGCAGGAATACAACTAGAAAGGAGCCCGTTGAACCTACATCCAAAACAGTCACTATGTAGAGCCGAATACGGCCCCTTCTCCAGCCTCAATACCACAGGGCTCTATGCCCAAGCAGGAAGCTAGAAGTCTGTGAAGAAGCCTACTGCCAGTACAGAAGAGGAATTCAAAGCACTCCTTGCTTACTCACACACAGCGATGTGAAGGCCAAAGGTGAGGATCATTCAGAACCATGCCCAACCTGCTCAAGTCCATCTCTGCCAATTTCCTCGCTGGCCGTGGCCCCTGAATAGATTCCTCTGCAAGCGCACCAGAAAAAGCCCAGCATGAGCTGTCGCTACACTAAGCTCTATTGCTAGGCAAATATCCCTTGATCCCTGCCCCCCTCTACTATCTATATGGGTCCCACTTCATGAACACTCAGGGCAGGGTAGAGGAGTGTTTGAGGCACAGCACCACTCCCACATCCTCTATCTTGCGCCTTTTATGTGCCACCATAATTCCTGTTGGCTCCCGACACTTAACCTGTGGGGATGCACACCTAGAATGCCTGCGAGGGTTCTGTAGAAGGAGACGACAGAAACAGAGAAGGACAAAGACACAGACAGAGACAGACAGACAGAACTTGCTGGCCAACACAACAGAATGAGGAGAGAGAAACACGTGGGAGGAAGGCAAACAACTCACCACTGAGCATCATCATCCTCAATCCAAGTCTCTGCTAAGGTGGACACACTGTTCCCCAAAGAAATGAGCAGCACCTACAAATGGAAACCCCGTTTCTCTCATAACCAAAGTTGCTAGTCGGGAACCACAGCTAGGGCTGGCTTCCTAAGCAAACAGCACGTCACTACCTGCATCCAGGTGGGCCATAAGCTCAGATTTCTCTAAATTAAACACTTCTCTCAGTGACAGCGGTGGTAGCTCTGCTCTCAACTGGACAGTTCTTGCCTCCCATTCATCATTCTCCCAACCTTACTGCTCTCATTCATGCTGTCTTTCCTTCGCGTGATGGGAAGAGACTCGAATGGCTGACTTCTTATGCCTTGATATTGAAGTCGGCACAAGGGGGAAAGAACAAACAAGTTAGCAGCTCAGTCAGCAATGGCGCATAACCTCTTCTTCTCGCATATAAGATATCACAGACTCCTACCACCAGCCATGCCCTTTCATGGCCACTGCAGGAATACAGCTAGAGTAGAAAGGTATCCAAATTAGTAACGCTAGAGTAGACTACATTCAGCTGTCCCAAAACAGTGACTCTACAGAGTAGACTACTGTCCCTTTCCCAGCCTCAATGCCACAGGGCCCCATGCCATAAAAGAAGCTCATGGCCTGTGAAGAAATCTACTGCCAGATGTGCCCTACTTTTTTGTGGTTCCTGAGACCACCTCTGTGGGGAATGCATGCCAAGCAAACTCCCCCCTGTTCTGTGGAGGGAGACAGCAGGACAGGAAAGGGGAGAGTCTTAGCTGGGCTGAACAATGGAGACGTTCAATAAGCAATTTAGGTTCCCCACATAAATATGTCCATCTTGAATTTATGGTATTGGCGGCTATATTGTTGCGTGGAGGGATCTAAGTACACAAGGGCACTGAGGGATTGGGGTGATTTAGAGGCCCCATGATGAAGGGCAGGGTGGAGGAGTGTTTGAGGACCCCACATTGGCAGGGAAGGTGAACTTGGCAAGGAGGAACAAGAATTGGGGAGTGTTGGGGGTTAAGGGATCCCATGAATGGAGGGATCCACTAGAGGCAGATTAGGGAAGGATATGGCAGGCTGGAGGATGTCCGGGAGGAAGAGGAGGACTGAGGGGGGAAGTTCAGGGTGCTAGGAACAGAATGAATAAGGGAGGCTGACAGGTCCCATGGCTGGTAGGATAGGAGCGTGGGAGGAGGGACTGTGGGTTGGGAAAGAAGCAAATTAGACCAAGCGGGTCCTACGAACAGGGGAAACGTAGGGACAGAGCTAGGGTGCAGGTTAAGGTGAGCTGGGGGATGTCGTAGGGAGGAAAAGGGCTGATGGGGGCATGGACTGGGGGTGCATGTGGGGCTGGGTGTTGTGGAGAGGAAGGGAAACTGAGGGGCCCCTGGGATAAGAGTATGGACTGGAGGGAAGGACACTGATGTGGGTGCAGGCGGGACTGGGGGTTATTAGAAATGGACTGGAGAAGAGGGGGGGATTGGGATGCAGGCTGGGCGGGGGTTGGCTAAGGAAGGGAGGGGTCGGATGGAGCCAGCCTGTGATGCAGTTTGTGGGCAGGGCTGGGCTGTCATGCTGGGTGGGGTGGGGGCTGCAACACACTAGTGACGCTCGGATCCGAGGAACCAGCATTGTCAAAACTACAACTCCCGGCATGCACCGCTCATGCAGGGAGTGACTCACGCACAATGAGACCAAGCCCCTAGCGTTCCAGGCTTGGCATCCAGACTGCTGATGTCATTTCCTCTTCCACCACCCCCTTGTCATAGCCTGGAATGGCAAAAACCTCCCCCCGCAGACGGTTACTGGAGAGGGCCCCCGAGGATGTTCAGCCCCCTCACCGCCGCGACGTGGGGCCGTGCTGTGCGGAGCTCCCCGGGCGCCTAAAGGCTGAGACCCAGGCGGGGCAGGGCGCGCAGAACCGGAGCCTTCACGCTAGGGGGCAGGCTCGGCGCTGGCAGCATCAGGCTCTGATCCTGGCTGCGCCTTGCGCTTCTTCGACCTTCCTCCCATGGCGGCACCGCCCGCCCAGCGCCGCGTGCGCGGCCACACCCTGCCGCGTGGAGCCCCACGACGCCCATAGTGCCATGCGGCTGCAGGGGCTGACGCGATACAGGCCCAGCGGCACTACAACTGCCACGGTGCCGTGCGGCAGCAGGGGCTGACGGGATACAGGCCCAGCGGCACTACAACTCCCACGGTGCCGTGCGGCTGCAGGGGCTGACGGGATACAGGCCCAGCGGCACTACAACTCCCACGGTGCCATGTGGCTGCAGAGGCTGACGGGATACAGGCCCAGCGGCACTACAACTCCCACGGTGCCATGCGGCTGCAGAGGCTGACGGGATACAGGCCCAGCGGCACTACAACTCCCACGGTGCCGTGCGGCTGCAGAGGCTGACGGGATACAGGCCCAGCGGCACTACAACTCCCACGGTGCCGTGCGGCTGCAGGGGCTGACGGGATACAGGCCCAGCGGCACTACAACTCCCACGGTGCCATGTGGCTGCAGGGGCTGACGGGATACAGGCCCAGCGGCACTACAACTCCCACGGTGCCATGTGGCTGCAGAGGCTGACGGGATACAGGCCCAGCGGCACTACAACTCCCACGGTGCCATGCGGCTGCAGAGGCTGACGGGATACAGGCCCAGCGGCACTACAACTCCCACGGTGCCGTGCGGCTGCAGGGGCTGACGGGATACAGGCCCAGCGGCACTACAACTCCCACGGTGCCGTGCGGCTGCAGAGGCTGACGGGATACAGGCCCAGCGGCACTACAACTCCCACGGTGCCGTGCGGCTGCAGAGGCTGACGGGATACAGGCCCAGCGGCACTACAACTCCCACGGTGCCGTGCGGCTGCAGAGGCTGACGGGATACAGGCCCAGCGGCACTACAACTCCCACGGTGCCGTGCGGCTGCAGGGGCTGACGGGATACAGGCCCAGCGGCACTACAACTCCCACGGTGCCGTGCGGCTGCAGGGGGCTGATGGGATACAGGCCCAGCGGCACTACAACTCCCATGGTGCCGTGCGGCTGCAGGAGCTGATGGGATACAGGCCCAGCGGCACTACAACTCCCATGGTGCCGTGCGGCTGCAGGGGCTGAATGGATACAGGTCCAGCGGCACTACAACTCCCATGGTGCCGTGCGGCTGCAGAGGGTGACGGGATACAGGCCCAGCGGCACTACAACTCCCATGGTGCCATTTGGACTCTGCATGAAGGCAGTGCACTATCTGGTCCTTCCTCCCACCATCAGCCCTGCTAGTGCCCTGCAAAACTGACACTCAGCCCCTGCTAGCCATGCCCTGGCTCCTCTGACCTCTTCCTATGCCTGACAAATTCAACCCACAGCCCCCTCGTAGCCCAGCAATGGCCCCTGGCTGTGTCTAGACTGCATCCCTTTTCCGTAAAAGGGATGCAAATTAGACACATCGCAATTACAAATTTAAATGCCCCCCGCTTCATTTGCATAAACATGGCTGCCGCTTTTTCCCGGCTCGGAGCTTTGCCAGCAAAAAACGCCAGTCTAGATGGGGATCTTTCGGAAAATAAAGCCTTTTTCGAAAGATCCCTTATTCCTTCTTTTAAGAGGAAAACGCTTTATTTTCCGAAAGATCCGCGTCTAGACTGGCGCTTTTTTCTGGCAAAGCTCCAAGCCGGAAAAAAGCGGCAGCCATATTTATGCAAATGAAGCAGGGGGGATTTAAATCCCTGCTTCATTTGCAATTGCGATGTGTCTAATTTGCATCCCTTTTACGGAAAAGGGATGCAGTCTAGACACAGCCCCTGTGTATTGGTGAGTGATTAATCCTCTGACAGTAATCTCATGGGAGTGACATTACACCATATTCTTTATGGAAAATAACTTCCACAAAGTTTACTGAGTACAATTTTCCTAGTTGCATGACTAGGTCATAAGTCAGGAATATTGACTAATGTCTCTTATTTCAGCTATGCTGTTTTGGGTGATGGCCACTGCTAACCTTTCAGGTGCAACAATGGAAAAGCCAGACGGGGCTGATAGCCCATCAGCAAGGATAATGAATCGTGAAAAGGTTTGGACTTCTGTAGACACTCCATACTGCCACTGACTCATGGATAATGCTACAATCAGGTGATCTAGTCACCTGACACTAACCTCCATCTTAGACTGCTGACCTCTTCCACTGGAAGGTGGGGGGAATTGAACAAGTGATTACTGCCTTCTGGAAATCCTAGGGAAGGGTGGGGAGCAAAACAATCAGGGTCTTCACTTTGCTTCTCCCCCAGCTCCCCACGCAAAGTGATACTTGAAATCACCTGGAGAGACAAAAGAGACAAACTGAGGGAGTAGTGGGAAAGGCTGCTGGACACAAACTGAAAAGATACCCTGAGCCTGTGAAGGAATCTATTTAAAACAGCATCTAGGGTGGGGAATTATTTCTTGTAACCAATTTGTGTAGTGAATCCAGCTTAGTTTGCATGCTTTGTATTATTTTGGTTGTAACCTGCTGTGTTCTGTTTGCTTTTTCTTGAACCACTTAAATACACCTTTGGAGCTAACAAACTTATTTCTGGTGTGCGATAGAACCCCATTTATATAATTTCTAACTGGAAAGAGGGGGCAGGAAGTTGGCATACTTTCCTCCACACACAGAGGCAAATTTCATATAATGTTAGGTTTGCACACCCAAGGCAGGTGAACACCTGGGGCTGGGGCAAGTCCCTTAAGATGAGTCTTCCTAGAGCTGATCTCAGTGTCTATACAAGGGGTGGGCAATAATTTTTGATGGGAGGGGGGCAACTCCAAGGTTTTGGAAAGAGGTCGAGAGCTGCACTCTTCCATGATATTAATGGAGGAAATGCAGAGTCTGTGAAGGAGGTTGGGTGCAAAAGAGAGACTGGGGTGCAGGAGGGAGACTGGAGTCTGGGAGGGAGTTTGAGTGAAGGAGGCAGTTGTGACTAGGGCAAGGGACTGGAGTGCAGGGGTTTGGGATGTAACCTAAGGTAGGAGGGTATTGTGATTGAGAGGGGGTATGGGTGGCAGAGAGGGACAGAGGGTTTGGGTATGTTGAGGGGGGGGGGTGGGAAAGGGCTGGGGTGCCAGAAGTAGGCTGTGGCCAAGAGACTTACCTGCCAGCTGCCAAACTTAGCCTGTAGAGCTAAGGCTTGCAGAGTTTAAAACCTTTCCCAGACAGACTGCTTGCTTACCTGGCCATGTGCTTCATTGAATAACTAGAGAAGGGGCGTGGTTCTTTTTGGCTGTCTGTTATTCCAACAAGCAGCTCCCATTGGCTGGTTTCTGGCCAGAAACTGACCAGTGGGATTGTGTTGGGTGCAGAGCAGCTCCTGAAACTTCCCCCTCCCCTCCAGTTTTAAAACAGAAATGGAGCCCTGCAGACATGTGTCTGCACAGCGCACAGGGCTGCGGGGCAAGTAGGGGAGCCTGCCTGGGGCTCCCTGCTGCCTCCGTAGGCCAGATCTGGTGGTTTCGTAAGCCGCATCCAGCCTGCGAGCTGCATCCAGCCCATGGGCCGTATTTAGGGTTACCAGATGGTTTAACTAAAAATACCGAACGCCCCTCTCCCCCCCCAAAAAAAACACCAGGGAAAATATTGTTGAGGGGAAAAAAAAGGGGGAGAGAGGGAACCAAAGTTGTTGAGGAAAAAAAACCAAGGACCCCGAGAGTTACTAAGCAAAAAACAAAACAAAACAAAACAAAAATATATATATAATATATATATTTTTAAAATAGCATGGCCCCTTTAACAAATGCTTTTGAGGCTTTTTAGCCCTAACAGGCTGCTGGTGGCCACTGGCCGCCCTCCACCATCTCGTCTTCCTGCTCCAGCCCAGACAGCTCCCCTGCGGAACCAGGTAAGCACCCGGTATTTTCGCCTTCTGGCCAGGAAAAAAATCAGAAAATACCGGACATTTTAGGTGTCCGGTATTTTCTGAATTTTTTTACCAGACAGGCGGCAAAAATACTGGATTGTCCGAACCTTAGCTGTACTTTGGCCAGACCTGGTCTATACATTTCTGCAGTTGGGTGTGGCCATGCCAGGGTGCTTGGCTGCTCCTTGAGAGTTTCTGTCCAGAGGCTCTTGGAGATAGTTTATTGCTCATCCGCCCTGGCAGTCACTTCTCCCCAGTTGGTCCCAATAGGCTCTCTCCACTGCATTTTCTATCAGGTTCTTACTGGTCATTATCTCCACCGTACCTCGGTGCAGCCATCTGTTCAAACATCTTTTCAGTCCTAAAACAGTCTTGGCACCATCCCTCAGTTGTGCAATCCTTTTAAAAATGTATCCCCCTAACACACTGGTGTCTGAAACCAGACCACTTCATGGGAGGGTGTGGAAGTGACAGCCAATTCAGCTCCAGCCATGGCATCCAGGTGGGCTAGAGGGGATACAGCCATATTGTTCCCATCCTGCCTATCAGATGCTTCTAGGGAGAGAGTTCCCTTTAAGCCTCTTAGTCAATGCAGATTTTGGCCTTCACCAGCCAGATGAAGGGCTATATGGGGGAGAGGCTGTCATACAGAGTATCACCAACATCAAGAGGAGCCGACACACCAAAAAGCCCAGGCATGGGTAGAAGTGTGCAGGGATAGCTTGGCATTGGGGCAGCTTTAAGACATATGGTACTTAGAACGGCTCTACTGGATCAGACTAATGATTGATCCAGTCTTGTATCCTGTCTTGCAGCAGTGACTAGTGCTCGATACTTCAGAGGGAATTAACAATCCAGGCAGTCAATGATGCATCCCACAATCAAATCCCAGATTCTGGCAATCAAAGGGTTAGGGCCGTGGTCACCAACAGGTCGATCACGAGGCCTCGACCAGTCGATCATGAAGCACGCAGACCGCCCCCCCATTTTCCTCCCACCCCCGAGGAGCCCCACTACCTACCGCCAGCGAAAATGGAGGTAGTGCCAGCTCCCCGCAAGTGGACGGAAGTCCCGCAGCTTAGCGCCACTTCCGGGGGTTCCGGAAGTTCACTGGCTGCTCTGCCGGGCACACTGTGGGAGGGGGCGTCGGCCCCGGAGGAGGAGCACAGCCACTTCCCTGCACCGGCACAGGAGGGAGGAGTCGGCCCTGGGGCAGGCGCGCGCGGGGGTTTCGGCCCCGGGGCAGGCGTGTGCGGGGGTTTCCCTGTGCTGCAAGGGGGTTCTCTGCGCCCCAGGGCAGGCACGCGAGGGTTTCCCTGCGCCGCAGGGGGGGGAAGGGGAGTTGGGCCCGGAGGAGGCACGTGCTGGCTTCCCTCAGGGGGAGGAATCCTGGGAGGAGGCAGATGCAGGGGACTCTCTGTCTCCACTGGCACCCTGTCCCCACTCCCCTCTCCCCAGCCACAGAACTCTGTCCCCACTCTCCTGCCGTAGAACTCTGTCCCCATTCCCATCCCCACTCCCCGAACTCTGTCCCCACTCCTCTGTCCCGAGCCACAGAACTCTGTCCCACTGGAACTCTGTCCCCTGCTGCAGAACCGTCCTCTGTCCTCCCAGCACCCTGTCCCCACTCCCCTGCCCCCGCTGACACCCTGTCCCCACTCCCCTCTCCCCAGCCCCTACTTGCCAGTTCCCTCTCCCCAGCCACAGAACTCTGTCCCCACTCCTCTGTCCCGAGCCACAGAACTCTGTCCCACTGGAACTCTGTCCCCTGCTGCAGAACCGTCCTCTGTCCTCCCAGCACCCTGTCCCCACTCCCCTGCCCCCGCTGGCACCCTGTCCCCACTCCCCTCTCCCCAGCCCCTACTTGCCAGTTCCCTCTCCCCAGCCACAGAACTCTGTCCCCACTCTCCTGCCATAGAACTCTGTCCCCATTCCCGTCCCCACTCCCCGGTCCCGAGCCACAGAACTGTCCCCACTGGCACCCTGTCCCCTGCCAAAGCACCCACTACCACCCTTCCCCAGTACTATGTCCCCTGCTCCCACCAACACAGTTGGGGCCACATTAGTGAAGCTTGGGGGGGGGGGAGTGTTGGAGGAGGTTTTCTTTGCATCTCACTTGTGTGGCCCCAACTGACTTTTCTTGGGTCAGTGACCCCTGACTCAAAACAGGTTCCCTGCCCTTCTCAGAAATAAAGACAACGCAGAAAGTTTTTGTGTTTGACAGTATTTTATTTAAAAATGAAGCCTGGCCAACAAACCCCCAGTTGGGGCCAAGACCCCATCTGGCCACAGCATCATAACACTCCTGCACTCCCCCTTCCACCAGACCCCAGATCTGAGCCGATCATACACTGAAACCCCCTGCCCTGAGCCCCTCAGATACCCCAAACCAAATTCCTGAACCCTCACATCCACAAGCCTGTAGCTTGCTTAGTACCCCAACCCTCCATCTGACCCCAACACCGCCCGGCCTAGAGCCCCCTCCCCGAGCCAGCGTCCCCTTCTCCACCTCCTCCTGCGTCCAGATTTCCTCCCAGAGCTTGCACCTCTAACCCCTTCCCACACTCAAATCCTACACATCCTGTCTCAACCCAGCAAGTGTACGGCTAGACTGCAGGGCTACGTCTACACTGGCATGATTTTCCAGAAATGCTTTTAACGGAAGAGTTTTCCGTTAAAAGCATTTTCGGAAAAGCGCGTCTAGATTGGCAGGACGCTTTTCCGGAAAAGCACTTTTTGCGGAAAAGCGTCTGTGGCCAATCTAGACGTGGTTTTGCGCAAAAAAGCCCCAATCGCCATCTTAGCCATCGGGGCTTTTTTGCGCAAAACAGTACTGTGCTGTCTACACTGGCCCTCTTGCGCAAATGATTTGTGCAAGAGGGCGTTTGCCCGAACGGGAGCAGCACAGTATTTCCGCAAGGACACCGACGATCTTCCATGAGATCGTCAGTGTTCTTGCGGAAATTCAAGCAGCCAGTGGAGACAGCTGGCAAGTTTTTCCACAAAAGCAGATGATTTTGCGGAAAAACTTGCCAGTCTAGACACAGCCCAGGAGTTTTTCAGGATTCTGGAAATATCCCAGAAAAACTCTTCTGCATCCAGGGATGCATTTGTTCTTCTGCTTTTTTTAGTGGAAGAGCAAACATGCTCTTTTGGTCACCCCTATATTCCTCTTTCCACGAGGAATAAGGGAGCTTCCAAAAGAAGGGTTTTTTCTGACATTTGGTCCAGTCTAGACAGGCCAAATGTTGGAAAAACCTCTTCCTACAGAAGAATTGAAAAAAAAAAAAGCAGCAGTATAAGGGTGGGGGATAGCAAGTGATGGAGAGGAGGAGAATAGAGAGGGCAAGGCTTCAAGGAAGGGGCAAGACGGTAGATCTTGGCTTGTTCTGTCATTTAAAAAGTGATCTTGGGTGTAAAAAGGTTGGAGACCACTGCCCTACATCATCCCACTCACACATCCAAAGAGGCTCACCAGCGCCAGGAAACCAGCGTTGCAGGGGATGGAAGGGGGGTAGTGACATCACAAAGGCCTGTTGCAGGATCTCAGCCTACTGGGAGATAGTGATAGGTCGGTGGTGACCTCACAGAGAGACCCTAACCTGACATCAGCCAATCAGAAGAGAGGTGCAAGGCAGGGACAAGCTCAGAGATTCTAATGGCTTTGCAGCAGCAAGGCTCCTTCTCAAGGTCTCTCATTGAGGGCGGAGAAAGAATTGAGATTCCTCCTCGTGCTCCCATAATTAATCCTGTCAGAGTTTTCTCCTTCCCTACCCACGGAGTTGATGTTACCTGTTCAGAAGGTAAGAGCCGCAGAGAGGTTTGGAGCCTGTTCTGTCTGATCCACCTGAGCTCTAGGCATAGAAATCACTAAGTTAAGGTTGAGCAGGATCCTGTGGGTGGAATTGCTCTAGCGCTCATTAACCCGTTACCCCTTTCCATGTCTATCTGAGAGTACTGTATTCTTATCAGTCAGTGTGTCCCGAGGGGCAGGGGCGGACTAGGGGCAGAACGCCATCCTTGCAGGAGACGGTTGGGGTGGGGGGCGATGACATCTCAAAGGCCTGTTGTAGAATCTCAGGCTATTGGGGAAAGGCGATGGGGAGGCGGTGACCTCGTAGAGAGATCCTGACATCAGACACACGGGACAGAGGTGCAAGGTGGGGGCAACCTCAGAGACCCCGCCTTATGGCTTTGTGGGAGGCTCTCCCAAAGAGGCAGGGCTGGAATTGCTCGGAGACTGATCCCCTCAGATGGTGAGCTGGCCCATCCTTTAGGACATCTGCTGTGACCTCTCAGCCTCCCATCAAGTCTCAATGCTGATTGGGAAGACTTCTGCTCCCTGTCATTAGCCCCCTGCCCAGCCAGTTTCCCAGCTGTTACCCAGTCTGGAGCCAGCAAAGCCCTCGGGCAGGAGTGACAGCAAAGGGCTAGGACCCAGAAGCCGTGCCCGGGGTCAGTCTGGAGTGCTGTACAGAGCCCAGTGAATGTGGTGCAGGGAAAAGGTGGACTGATGGCTCCCATGAATGGGGGTGCAGACTGGGGTTAGGAAGGGCCCCAGGATAAGAATATGGATGGGGGTGCAGGCTGGGGAGAGGAAGGGCCCCGGGATAAGAATATGGACGGGGGGGTGCAGGCTGGGGTGAGGAAGGGCCCCGGGATAAGAGTATGGACGGGGTGCAGGCTGGGGTGAGGAAGCAGGAGGGGAGGGGGCTGCGCGGAGTCTGGAGTGCAGGATGAGGGGGCCGTGGGCAGGAGGGGAGAGGGCTGCGCGGAGCCTGGAGTGCGGGATGAGGGGGCCGGGGGCAGGAGGGGATAGGGCTGCGCAGAGCCTGGAGTGCGGGATGAGGGAGCCGGGGGCAGGAGGGGAGAGGGCTGCGCGGAGCCTGGAGTGCGGGATGAGGGGGCCGTGGGCAGCGGGGGAGAGGGCTGCGCGCAGCCTGGAGTGCGGGATGAGGTGGCCATGTGCAGCAGGGGAGAGGGCTGCGCGGAGCCTGGAAATAACGAGCTTCTTACTTTGCCTGCTGTAAAAGGGCAAGACTGGGGCCACGTGGGGTGCGGAGGAGGGACAGCAGCTGGGGGCGATGGAATTACACGTGCATTACCCGCAATGACCACCGAGCGGCACTGTGGAGGCGCTACGGAATTACACGTGCATTACCGACAATGACCACCGAGTGGCACTGTGGAGGCGCTACGGAATTATACGTGCATTACCGGCAATGACCACCGAGTGGCACTGTGGAGGCGCTACGGAATTACACGTGCATTACCGGCAATGACCACCGAGTGGCACTGTGGAGGCGCTACGGAATTACACGTGCATTACCGGCAATGACCACCGAGCGGCACTGTTGCTCTGCTAAGGGCCGTTATTTCCAAATAAAAAAGATTGTCCTTAGGGTAGAAATGCCCCGTTCCGAACTAAGACCCTCTGAGCATAGACACTGAATCCATGTCACACAGGAAATGGTATTTCAATGGAAATGTTCCACAGCACAAGCCTTACAAAGTACGTACTCCCCGCAGTCACTCCCAATGGAGTCCCGGGAAGCACTGGGGAGTAACTAACCGCACCTCTATAAGACGTTCGAAATAACGGGCTTGCCTTGTGGATGCTCACGTTATCACTTTTCTAAAGTGATGTATTTCAGAATAACAGGCTTCTCATTTTTTGTGACATGAGAGTTTATTGTTCCAGAATAATGCCATTGTAGAAATTGCTCTTTTTAAATAGCAATATTGTGTGTGCTCCACTGTCGCTATTTACAAATAGCTCCTTCCTAGGGCCATTAAAGTAATTACGCTCTAGTGTTTCCTGGGGCTCTAAGTCAAGGTAGCACAGCCACTTAAGGGAAGCCTGCCTCAGAGTAATTAAAACCAGCCAAAATATCTGAGAAGCCTTGTATTCCGAAATAGAATGACTCAATTTCAGAATAGCATAAAGTATGTCTACACTACACACTTGTTTTAGCATTTCCCCATTACAAAGTAGCATGTCCTTACTAAGGGAGCCTACCTCTCACAAATGTTGATGCTTCCCTGTTGTGGGAACACGCTATTTTGAAAAACATTTTCAAATACTTTAACCCCCAAAATACCTTATTTGAAATAATTCCCCAGTGTGAACATAGCCAAGCATTACATTGTAGCTGTAATGTTTGGCTATTTCCATAGACCCAAGAATCCCAAAATATCAATCCATGCTTTTCTTTCTTCTATTAATAAACCTTTAGATTTTAGATTCTAAAGGATTGGCCCTGCGTGATCTTGTGGGTAAGATCCAAAGTGTAAACTGACCGGGGATTTGTGGCTGGTTCTTTGGGACTGGAAAGACCCGTTCGGGGAAGGTGAGATTGGGTTCTACAACCCCCTCACCTGTGTGCAGGCCCGGGGCTAATTGTGGCACAGGGAGAGCTGGGGTGTCTGAGGGGTTTTGCTCCTGAGGCTTCTGGCTGGCCAGATTGGCAGCTAAAGCACTCAGTGTGACCGGTTTATGGCCTATTTGGGAAAGGCTTCCAGTCTGGGGCTGTAAGGAGCCCCGAGTTTTGAGCAATTCGCCCTGAGCGGACGCCCTCAGCTGTGCCCAGACCTGGCCCGGTCCGTCACAGCCACCTTCCCAGCTCACCTCAACCCTCACCCTACCTTCTCCCCAGTCATCTTTCAACACATAGGGAGGAAGAGGAGGGTGGGTGAGGGGGTCCTTAACGGCCCCCAGCCCAACACGCTCTTGATCAAAGAAGTTTTTCCGACACTGATAGACCTCATTCCATGAGGAATAAGCCCTCCATTGTTTCAATTGTTTCCATTTTCTTTTGAAATAATGCAATTGCTGTGTGGATGCTACTGTTGTTCTGCCAGAATAATGTCCCTTATTCCAGAAAAATGGTACAGTGTAGACACACCCTTAGTTCAAATTAGTGCTGCAGTGTAGACATACCCTAAGCTAATTCGAATTAGTGCATCTAGACCTAAAAACTAATTCGAATTAGCATTTTGCTAATTGGAAATAGCGTATCCACATTGAGTGGACCCTGAACCGAAGTTAAGGCTGGCCAGAACCAGTGCCTGCAGGGCATCAGGTTAGGACTTAGAGTGTGGAGCTGCTGCCTCCGTCTAGCCGAGGGCTGTGCTTAAAGGAACCCGACCCCCACCCCGGACAGACAGTTCTCAGGGTTCCCCACTTGCTTGTCTACCTCGATAAGGGACGGCAAAGCAGTCCTGTCTTGGAGTGCCCACACTCGGCACATCAAAGCACTTGGCCATCAGCCCGGCTGCACTTGCCGCAGGCTGCCATCCAAGGGGATCAATTGGGAGGCTGTCAGGATCCAGGAGGCCCTGCAGGACAGCTTCCACCCCGAGGAGCCCGCAGAGCCACCCCAGTCCTCCCCATCGGGGGCTCATGCCCCATTCCTCCCTAACCTCCTTCCACTTACCCTTCCCTAGCCCCCTTCCTGATGTAAAAAATAAATGACACGTGTGTTGTTAAATAAAGAGAGTTTCAATTTTTGAAAACTGAGGGGTGGGGATTAACCTCTGGGGAGACTGGTAAAAGGTGGTGGGAGAGGGGAGGTGGAAACCTGGGAGGAGGGAGCTGGAACGGGGAAGCCAGGGGAAGGAGGAGGAGGGAGCTGGAAGGGGGAAGCCAGGGGAAGGAGGAGAAGGGGAAGTATAAAACTATGGTACGCCATATCTTCAGTACTGTGTACAGATGTGGTCTCCTCACCTCAAAAAAGATATTTTGGCCTTGGAAAGGGTTCAGAAAAGGGCAACTACAATGATTAGGGGTTTGGAGCAGGTCCCATATGAAGAGAGGCTAAAGAGACTGGGACTTTTCAGCTTAGAAAAGAGGAGACTGAGGGGGATATGACAGAGGTCTATAAAATCATGAGTGGTGTGGAGAGGGTGAATATAGAAAAGTTCTTTACTTGTTCCCATAATATAAGAACTAGAGGACACCAAATGAAATTAATGGGTAGCAGGCTTAAACCTAATACAAGAAAGGTCTTCACACAGCGCACAGTCAACCTGTGGAACTCCTTGCCAGAGGATGCTGTGAAGGCTAGGACTATAACAGAGTTTAAAAAACAACTAGATAAATTCATGGAGGTTAGGTCCATAAAAGGCTATTAGCCTGGGGGAAGGAAGAAATGGTGCCCCTGGCCTCTGTTTGTCAGAGGCTGGAGAAGGATGGCAGGAGACAAATTGCTTGATCACTGTCTTCGGTCCACCCCCTCTGGGGCACCTGGCACTGGCCACTGTTGGCAGACAGGCTACTGGGCTAGATGGCCCTTTGGTCTGACCCAGTATAGCCATTCTTATGTTCTTATCAGTATCAGAAGTGCACCGATGGATACGGAGCACGTAGCTCCGCGGGATCTGGTGCTTCTGGGGCGATGACTTAAAAGCCAGCTCCCCACGCGCACAGGCTCTCACCTCCCCCCAGCCCTTGCTGACTCTGTATTAGAGACAGCAAGGGGGAGGGAAGCGTGTGTAGTTGTCAGGATTAACCGATAAGCCCAGGCTTATCAGATAGTCGTGTATACGATTAAACGCTAACATCCCATTCACCGAGTGTCACTGTTAGCATTTCTGTAACGCAGTAAGTGCACTGCCGGGAGCAGGTACGCCTTGAGAGGCCTCCAAGCTTACCCAGTACATGGAGAGACCTTTTTTCAAAGGCCCAGCTTCTGATGGGTTTGGTCCTCCTTCTGGGATGCCACCGGATGTGCTGGGATTTCACTGAGACTACTTGCTCCACTAGCCTTGGCTGCCTCTCCCTGTTTTGCTGACTTAGGCTCTCTGGCCTCTGGGAGCCCACGCAGGTTGGGAAGCACCAAGTGTAGAAACACAGAGTCTGCAAACAGCTCTATACCGTAAGGCTTAGCTAGAAAATCGTCCAGCACTCAATTGCAGTTCCCCTCCGGAAAGTACACCCAAAATAATATTATCTGACGCAAGAGAGAAATCACTACAATGCAAGCTCATACGTTTGCCCATCCCCTCAATGAGGAGTAACATACGCACAACTTCTCCCGCTCCCCTCCTGCTGTTAGAAATTACACAAACTACATTTGTTTAATTAAAATCTAGCTTTTACAGTTGAGAGATTGCTGTCGTTTATCAAAACAAACTAAAGCACGCATACCGTGTATGGGTGTAGGCATGCATGGAGGAAGGGCAGCGTTAGGAGTGCAGGTTGCTATGGGATGTGGGTGTAGAAAGGAAGAGAAGGGGGGTGGGACCCAATGGATGGGAGCATGGATTGGAAGGGTCTGGAGTGTGGGATGGCTTGGGATGGGGGCTTGTTGAGGAGGAAGAGGAGAGTGGTTGAGGGAGTCCTTACGTGTGGAAGGAGGCCTGGGGGGAAGGTAGTGATGGGGGTCACATGGCAGGCGGGATGGGAGTGTGGGGGGAGGGAATGTGGGTTGGGAAGGAAAGAAACGGGGTTTAAGGGTCCTATAGACGGGGAAAGGTAGGGATAGGGATAGACTGCGGGATGGGGGAGTGTTCTAGGGAGGAAAAAGAGGGGCTGATGGGCCCTGTGAAGGGAGGGATGCTCTGGGGTTGCACGTTGCTCTGAGTCTGTGGAGAGAAGAAGTGAAACTGAGGGACACCAGGAATAGGGGGTATGGGCTAGGGAAGAGCACTGGTGGGGGTGCAGCTTGTGTGAGGGGGATGTTGAAATGTACTGCGGGAGTGGAACCTCCGCTCGGACTCGCTGTCTCAGCAAACGTGACTTCCCTTCCTAGACCCGAGTGGGCCGTAAGCCGAGAGACTTCCAGACCCGACACTTATCTCCGTGTCAGCGATGGCTGCTCCGCTCCCAGCCGGACGGTTCTCGCCTCGCTTCGACCAAGCTCCTGACCTCGCTGTTCTCGTTTCCGTTCCCTCCCCAGACGGGAGGACACGGGGAGGGTTGACTTCTTATCGCTCGCTACCGAACACAGCAGAGGGGGAACGAACAAACAAACAAACAACTTAGCGTTTCAGTCCGCAAGGACGCGGCATCGCTTCTTCTCCCACCATCGCGCCACAGCCTCCCACCATCGGCCACCCCCTCCCGCTGCCACTACTGGAACGCGGAGAGAAAGGAGGCCTTGAATCTCTATCCACGCTCTGTTGAACCGACTACTGCCCCTTCCCCAGTCCCCAAGCCACCAGGCTCCGTGCCCCAGCAGGAAGCTCTCTGCCTCAGAAGAAACCTACTGCCAGGACGCTTGAAGATTTCAAAGCACCCATCTCCTACTCACGCAGAGCCATGGGAAGGCCGAACGCTGAGAACCCCTCCTGTGTCCCAAAAATCACGTCCAGGCAGCTCCAGTCCATCTCGGACGGTCTCTTCTCCGGACACGGCCCCGCGCCGATACGTCTGCAAGCGCGGAAGAAAAACCCCAGCGTGAGCTCTCACTCACTAAGGTCTCTGGCTGCGGGACTTCTATCCTTTAGACCTTGCCCCTCCCTCCCCTCTCTATCGGGACCGCTACAAGAACACTGAGTCAGTCACCCCTGATGCACCACCACTTTCCCTTGCTCTACCTTGCGTACCTGCATGATTCCCGTTGGCTCCGGAGCCCTTAACCCGTGGAGATGCTCACCTGGAATGCCTGCAAGTGTCCCGTAGAAGGACACGGAAGAAGCAGAGCAAGGACAGAGACACAGACAGAAACAGACAGACAGAACGTATTGGCCAATACGAGAGAGCAACAAGAGAGAAACACACGAGAGGCAGCCAGAAACCTTACCACCTTGCGTCTCCCTCCTCGAGCCGAGCGTCTGCTGAGAAGGACAGCGTGGTCCAGAGAAACCAGCACCACTGACAAACGGGAGAGCTCTTTCTCCCACAACCAAGGCAGCACCTCGGAAACCTCCGCTCGGACTCGCTGTCTCAGAAAACGTGACTTCCCTTCCTAGAACCGAGCGGGCCGTAAGCCGAGAGATTTCCAGACCCGACACTTATCTCCGTGACAGCGATGGCTGCTCCGCTCCCAGACGGACGGTTCTCGCCTCGCTTCGACCAAGCTCCCGAGCTCGCTGTTCTCCTTTTCGTTCCATCCCCGGACGGGAGGACGCCGGGACGACTGACTTCTTATCGCTTGCTACCGAACCCAGCAAAGAGGGAAAAAACAAACTTAGCCCTTCAGTGCGCGGCATCGCTTTTCCTCCCCTATAACCCACCGCAGCCACCCCCTCCTGCTGCAACTGTAGAAACACGGAGAGAAAGGAGGCCTTGAATCTCTATCCACGCTCTGTTGAACCGACTACTGCCCCTTCCCCAGTCCCCAAGCCACCAGGCTCCGTGCCCCAGCAGGAAGCTCTCTGCCTCAGAAGAAACCTACTGCCAGGACGCTTGAAGATTTCAAAGCACCCATCTCCTACTCACGCAGAGCCATGGGAAGGCCGAACGCTGAGAACCCATCCTGTGTCCCAAAAATCACGTCCAGGCAGCTCCAGTCCATCTCGGACGGTCTCTTCTCCGGACACGGCCCCGCGCCGATACGTCTGCAAGCGCGGAAGAAAAACCCCAGCGTGAGCTCTCACTCACTAAGGTCTCTAGCTGCGGGACTTCTATCCTTTAGACCTTGCCCCTCCCTCCCCTCTCTATCGTGACCGCTACAAGAACACTGAGTCAGTCACCCCTGATGCACCACCACTTTCCCTTGCTCTACCTTGCGTACCTGCATGATTCCCGTTGGCTCCGGAGCCCTTAACCCGTGGAGATGCTCACCTGGAATGCCTGCAAGTGTCCCGTAGAAGGACACGGAAGAAGCAGAGCAAGGACAGAGACACAGACAGAAACAGACAGACAGAACGTATTGGCCAATACGAGAGAGCAACAAGAGAGAAACACACGAGAGGCAGCCAGAAACCTTACCACCTTGCGTCTCCCTCCTCGAGCCGAGCGTCTGCTGAGAAGGACAGCGTGGTCCAGAGAAACCAGCACCACTGACAAACGGGAGACCTCTTTCTCCCACAACCAAGGCAGCACCTCGGAAACCTCCGCTCGGACTCGCTGTCTCAGAAAACGTGACTTCCCTTCCTAGAACCGAGCGGGCCGTAAGCCGAGAGATTTCCAGACCCGACACTTATCTCCGTGACAGCGATGGCTGCTCCGCTCCCAGCCGGACGGTTCTCGCCTCGCTTCGACCAAGCTCCCGAGCTCGCTGTTCTCCTTTTCGTTCCATCCCCGGACGGGAGGACGCCGGGACGACTGACTTCTTATCGCTTGCTACCGAACCCAGCAAAGAGGGAAAAAACAAACTTAGCCCTTCAGTGCGCGGCATCGCTTTTCCTCCCCTATAACCCACTGCAGCCACCCCCTCCTGCTGCAACTGTAGAAACACGGAGAGAAAGGAGGCCTTGAATCTCTATCCACGCTCTGTTGAACCGACTACTGCCCCTTCCCCAGTCCCCAAGCCACCAGGCTCCGTGCCCCAGCAGGAAGCTCTCTGCCTCAGAAGAAACCTACTGCCAGGACGCTTGAAGATTTCAAAGCACCCATCTCCTACTCACGCAGAGCCATGGGAAGGCCGAACGCTGAGAACCCCTCCTGTGTCCCAAAAATCACGTCCAGGCAGCTCCAGTCCATCTCGGACGGTCTCTTCTCCGGACACGGCCCCGCGCCGATACGTCTGCAAGCGCGGAAGAAAAACCCCAGCGTGAGCTCTCACTCACTAAGGTCTCTGGCTGCGGGACTTCTATCCTTTAGACCTTGCCCCTCCCTCCCCTCTCTATCGGGACCGCTACAAGAACACTGAGTCAGTCACCCCTGATGCACCACCACTTTCCCTTGCTCTACCTTGCGTACCTGCATGATTCCCGTTGGCTCCGGAGCCCTTAACCCGTGGAGATGCTCACCTGGAATGCCTGCAAGTGTCCCGTAGAAGGACACGGAAGAAGCAGAGCAAGGACAGAGACACAGACAGAAACAGACAGACAGAACGTATTGGCCAATACGAGAGAGCAACAAGAGAGAAACACACGAGAGGCAGCCAGAAACCTTACCACCTTGCGTCTCCCTCCTCGAGCCGAGCGTCTGCTGAGAAGGACAGCGTGGTCCAGAGAAACCAGCACCACTGACAAACGGGAGACCTCTTTCTCCCACAACCAAGGCAGCACCTCGGAAACCTCCGCTCGGACTCGCTGTCTCAGAAAACGTGACTTCCCTTCCTAGAACCGAGCGGGCCGTAAGCCGAGAGATTTCCAGACCCGACACTTATCTCCGTGACAGCGATGGCTGCTCCGCTCCCAGCCGGATGGTTCTCGCCTCGCTTCGACCAAGCTCCCGAGCTCGCTGTTCTCCTTTTCGTTCCATCCCCGGACGGGAGGACGCCGGGACGACTGACTTCTTATCGCTTGCTACCGAACCCAGCAAAGAGGGAAAAAACAAACTTAGCCCTTCAGTCCGCAAGGACGCGGCATCGCTTTTCCTCCCCTATAACCCACCGCAGCCACCCCCTCCCGCTGCAACTGTAGAAACACGGAGAGAAAGGAGGCCTTGAATCTCTATCCACGCTCTGTTGAACCGACTACTGCCCCTTCCCCAGTCCCCAAGCCACCAGGCTCCGTGCCCCAGCAGGAAGCTCTCTGCCTCAGAAGAAACCTACTGCCAGGACGCTTGAAGATTTCAAAGCACCCATCTCCTACTCACGCAGAGCCATGGGAAGGCCGAACGCTGAGAACCCCTCCTGTGTCCCAAAAATCACGTCCAGGCAGCTCCAGTCCATCTCGGACGGTTTCTTCTCCGGACACGGCCCCGCGCCGATTCGTCTGCAAGCGCGGAAGAAAAACCCCAGCGTGAGCTCTCACTCACTAAGGTCTCTGGCTGCGGGACTTCTATCCTTTAGACCTTGCCCCTCCCTCCCCTCTCTATCGGGACCGCTACAAGAACACTGAGTCAGTCACCCCTGATGCACCACCACTTTCCCTTGCTCTACCTTGCGTACCTGCATGATTCCCGTTGGCTCCGGAGCCCTTAACCCGTGGAGATGCTCACCTGGAATGCCTGCAAGTGTCCCGTAGAAGGACACGGAAGAAGCAGAGCAAGGACAGAGACACAGACAGAAACAGACAGACAGAACGTATTGGCCAATACGAGAGAGCAACAAGAGAGAAACACACGAGAGGCAGCCAGAAACCTTACCACCTTGCATCTCCCTCCTCGAGCCGAGCGTCTGCTGAGAAGGACAGCGTGGTCCAGAGAAACCAGCACCACTGACAAACGGGAGACCTCTTTCTCCCACAACCAAGGCAGCACCTCGGAAACCTCCGCTCGGACTCGCTGTCTCAGAAAACGTGACTTCCCTTCCTAGAACCGAGCGGGCCGTAAGCCGAGAGATTTCCAGACCCGACACTTATCTCCGTGACAGCGATGGCTGCTCCGCTCCCAGCCGGACGGTTCTCGCCTCGCTTCGACCAAGCTCCCGAGCTCGCTGTTCTCCTTTTCGTTCCATCCCCGGACGGGAGGACGCCGGGACGACTGACTTCTTATCGCTTGCTACCGAACCCAGCAAAGAGGGAAAAAACAAACTTAGCCCTTCAGTACGCAAGGACGCGGCATCGCTTTTCCTCCCCTATAACCCACCGCAGCCACCCCCTCCCGCTGCAACTGTAGAAACACGGAGAGAAAGGAGGCCTTGAATCTCTATCCACGCTCTGTTGAACCGACTACTGCCCCTTCCCCAGTCCCCAAGCCACCAGGCTCCGTGCCCCAGCAGGAAGCTCTCTGCCTCAGAAGAAACCTACTGCCAGGACGCTTGAAGATTTCAAAGCACCCATCTCCTACTCACGCAGAGCCATGGGAAGGCCGAACGCTGAGAACCCCTCCTGTGTCCCAAAAATCACGTCCAGGCAGCTCCAGTCCATCTCGGACGGTTTCTTCTCCGGACACGGCCCCGCGCCGATTCGTCTGCAAGCGCGGAAGAAAAACCCCAGCGTGAGCTCTCACTCACTAAGGTCTCTGGCTGCGGGACTTCTATCCTTTAGACCTTGCCCCTCCCTCCCCTCTCTATCGGGACCGCTACAAGAACACTGAGTCAGTCACCCCTGATGCACCACCACTTTCCCTTGCTCTACCTTGCGTACCTGCATGATTCCCGTTGGCTCCGGAGCCCTTAACCCGTGGAGATGCTCACCTGGAATGCCTGCAAGTGTCCCGTAGAAGGACACGGAAGAAGCAGAGCAAGGACAGAGACACAGACAGAAACAGACAGACAGAACGTATTGGCCAATACGAGAGAGCAACAAGAGAGAAACACACGAGAGGCAGCCAGAAACCTTACCACCTTGCGTCTCCCTCCTCGAGCCGAGCGTCTGCTGAGAAGGACAGCGTGGTCCAGAGAAACCAGCACCACTGACAAACCGGAGACCTCTTTCTCTCACAACCAAGGCAGCACCTCGGAAACCTCCGCTCGGACTCGCTGTCTCAGAAAACGTGACTTCCCTTCCTAGAACCGAGCGGGCCGTAAGCCGAGAGATTTCCAGACCCGACACTTATCTCCGTGACAGCGATGGCTGCTCCGCTCCCAGCCGGACGGTTCTCGCCTCGCTTCGACCAAGCTCCCGAGCTCGCTGTTCTCCTTTTCGTTCCATCCCCGGACGGGAGGACGCCGGGACGACTGACTTCTTATCGCTTGCTACCGAACCCAGCAAAGAGGGAAAAAACAAACTTAGCCCTTCAGTGCGCGGCATCGCTTTTCCTCCCCTAAAACCCACTGCAGCCACCCCCTCCCGCTGCAACTGTAGAAACACGGAGAGAAAGGAGGCCTTGAATCTCTATCCACGCTCTGTTGAACCGACTACTGCCCCTTCCCCAGTCCCCAAGCCACCAGGCTCCGTGCCCCAGCAGGAAGCTCTCTGCCTCAGAAGAAACCTACTGCCAGGACGCTTGAAGATTTCAAAGCACCCATCTCCTACTCACGCAAAGCCATGGGAAGGCCGAACGCTGAGAACGCCTCCTGTGTCCCAAAAATCACGTCCAGGCAGCTCCAGTCCATCTCGGACGGTTTCTTCTCCGGACACGGCCCCGCGCCGATTCGTCTGCAAGCGCGGAAGAAAAACCCCAGCGTGAGCTCTCACTCACTAAGGTCTCTGGCTGCGGGACTTCTATCCTTTAGACCTTGCCCCTCCCTCCCCTCTCTATCGGGACCGCTACAAGAACACTGAGTCAGTCACCCCTGATGCACCACCACTTTCCCTTGCTCTACCTTGCGTACCTGCATGATTCCCGTTGGCTCCGGAGCCCTTAACCCGTGGAGATGCTCACCTGGAATGCCTGCAAGTGTCCCGTAGAAGGACACAGAAGAAGCAGAGCAAGGACAGAGACACAGACAGAAACAGACAGACAGAACGTATTGGCCAATACGAGAGAGCAACAAGAGAGAAACACACGAGAGGCAGCCAGAAACCTTACCACCTTGCGTCTCCCTCCTCGAGCCGAGCGTCTGCTGAGAAGGACACCGTGGTCCAGAGAAACCAGCACCACTGACAAACGGGAGACCTCTTTCTCCCACAACCAAGGCAGCACCTCGGAAACCTCCGCTCGGACTCGCTGTCTCAGAAAACGTGACTTCCCTTCCTAGAACCGAGCGGGCCGTAAGCCGAGAGATTTCCAGACCCGACACTTATCTCCGTGACAGCGATGGCTGCTCCGCTCCCAGCCGGACGGTTCTCGCCTCGCTTCGACCAAGCTCCCGAGCTCGCTGTTCTCCTTTTCGTTCCATCCCCGGACGGGAGGACGCCGGGACGACTGACTTCTTATCGCTTGCTACCGAACCCAGCAAAGAGGGAAAAAACAAACTTAGCCCTTCAGTGCGCGGCATTGCTTTTCCTCCCCTATAACCCACTGCAGCCACCCCCTCCCGCTGCAACTG
Organism: Pelodiscus sinensis; assembly: GCF_052426305.1. NCBI lineage: Eukaryota > Metazoa > Chordata > Testudines > Trionychidae > Pelodiscus > Pelodiscus sinensis. The sequence goes on along the minus strand of NC_143081.1, from coordinate 17,184,790 downwards.
TAGAAACACGGAGAGAAAGGAGGCCTTGAATCTCTATCCACCCTCTGTTGAACCGACTACTGCCCCTTCCCCAGTCCCCAAGCCACCAGGCTCCGTGCCCCAGCAGGAAGCTCTCTGCCTCAGAAGAAACCTACTGCCAGGACGCTTGAAGATTTCAAAGCACCCATCTCCTACTCACGCAGAGCCATGGGAAGGCCGAACGCTGAGAACCCCTCCTGTGTCCCAAAAATCACGTCCAGGCAGCTCCAGTCCATCTCGGACGGTCTCTTCTCCGGACACGGCCCCGCGCCGATACGTCTGCAAGCGCGGAAGAAAAACCCCAGCGTGAGCTCTCACTCACTAAGGTCTCTAGCTGCGGGACTTCTATCCTTTAGACCTTGCCCCTCCCTCCCCTCTCTATCGGGACCGCTACAAGAACACTGAGTCAGTCACCCCTGATGCACCACCACTTTCCCTTGCTCTACCTTGCGTACCTGCATGATTCCCGTTGGCTCCGGAGCCCTTAACCCGTGGAGATGCTCACCTGGAATGCCTGCAAGTGTCCCGTAGAAGGACACGGAAGAAGCAGAGCAAGGACAGAGACACAGACAGAAACAGACAGACAGAACGTATTGGCCAATACGAGAGAGCAACAAGAGAGAAACACACGAGAGGCAGCCAGAAACCTTACCACCTTGCGTCTCCCTCCTCGAGCCGAGCGTCTGCTGAGAAGGACAGCGTGGTCCAGAGAAACCAGCACCACTGACAAACGGGAGACCTCTTTCTCCCACAACCAAGGCAGCACCTCGGAAACCTCCGCTCGGACTCGCTGTCTCAGAAAACGTGACTTCCCTTCCTAGAACCGAGCGGGCCGTAAGCCGAGAGATTTCCAGACCCGACACTTATCTCCGTGACAGCGATGGCTGCTCCGCTCCCAGCCGGACGGTTCTCGCCTCGCTTCGACCAAGCTCCCGAGCTCGCTGTTCTCCTTTTCGTTCCATCCCCGGACGGGAGGACGCCGGGACGACTGACTTCTTATCGCTTGCTACCGAACCCAGCAAAGAGGGGAAAAAACAAACTTAGCCCTTCAGTCCGCAAGGACGCGGCATCGCTTTTCCTCCCCTATAACCCACCGCAGCCACCCCCTCCCGCTGCAACTGTAGAAACACGGAGAGAAAGGAGGCCTTGAATCTCTATCCACGCTCTGTTGAACCGACTACTGCCCCTTCCCCAGTCCCCAAGCCACCAGGCTCCGTGCCCCAGCAGGAAGCTCTCTGCCTCAGAAGAAACCTACTGCCAGGACGCTTGAAGATTTCAAAGCACCCATCTCCTACTCACGCAGAGCCATGGGAAGGCCGAACGCTGAGAACCCCTCCTGTGTCCCAAAAATCACGTCCAGGCAGCTCCAGTCCATCTCGGACGGTTTCTTCTCCGGACACGGCCCCGCGCCGATTCGTCTGCAAGCGCGGAAGAAAAACCCCAGCGTGAGCTCTCACTCACTAAGGTCTCTGGCTGCGGGACTTCTATCCTTTAGACCTTGCCCCTCCCTCCCCTCTCTATCGGGACCGCTACAAGAACACTGAGTCAGTCACCCCTGATGCACCACCACTTTCCCTTGCTCTACCTTGCGTACCTGCATGATTCCCGTTGGCTCCGGAGCCCTTAACCCGTGGAGATGCTCACCTGGAATGCCTGCAAGTGTCCCTTAGAAGGACACGGAAGAAGCAGAGCAAGGACAGAGACACAGACAGAAACAGACAGACAGAACGTATTGGCCAATACGAGAGAGCAACAAGAGAGAAACACACGAGAGGCAGCCAGAAACGTTACCACCTTGCGTCTCCCTCCTCGAGCCGAGCGTCTGCTGAGAAGGACAGCGTGGTCCAGAGAAACCAGCACCACTGACAAACCGGAGACCTCTTTCTCTCACAACCAAGGCAGCACCTCGGAAACCTCCGCTCGGACTCGCTGTCTCAGAAAACGTGACTTCCCTTCCTAGAACCGAGCGGGCCGTAAGCCGAGAGATTTCCAGACCCGACACTTATCTCCGTGACAGCGATGGCTGCTCCGCTCCCAGCCGGACGGTTCTCGCCTCGCTTCGACCAAGCTCCCGAGCTCGCTGTTCTCCTTTTCGTTCCATCCCCGGACGGGAGGACGCCGGGACGACTGACTTCTTATCGCTTGCTACCGAACCCAGCAAAGAGGGAAAAAACAAACTTAGCCCTTCAGTGCGCGGCATCGCTTTTCCTCCCCTAAAACCCACTGCAGCCACCCCCTCCCGCTGCAACTGTAGAAACACGGAGAGAAAGGAGGCCTTGAATCTCTATCCACGCTCTGTTGAACCGACTACTGCCCCTTCCCCAGTCCCCAAGCCACCAGGCTCCGTGCCCCAGCAGGAAGCTCTCTGCCTCAGAAGAAACCTACTGCCAGGACGCTTGAAGATTTCAAAGCACCCATCTCCTACTCACGCAAAGCCATGGGAAGGCCGAACGCTGAGAACGCCTCCTGTGTCCCAAAAATCACGTCCAGGCAGCTCCAGTCCATCTCGGACGGTTTCTTCTCCGGACACGGCCCCGCGCCGATTCGTCTGCAAGCGCGGAAGAAAAACCCCAGCGTGAGCTCTCACTCACTAAGGTCTCTGGCTGCGGGACTTCTATCCTTTAGACCTTGCCCCTCCCTCCCCTCTCTATCGGGACCGCTACAAGAACACTGAGTCAGTCACCCCTGATGCACCACCACTTTCCCTTGCTCTACCTTGCGTACCTGCATGATTCCCGTTGGCTCCGGAGCCCTTAACCCGTGGAGATGCTCACCTGGAATGCCTGCAAGTGTCCCGTAGAAGGACACAGAAGAAGCAGAGCAAGGACAGAGACACAGACAGAAACAGACAGACAGAACGTATTGGCCAATACGAGAGAGCAACAAGAGAGAAACACACGAGAGGCAGCCAGAAACCTTACCACCTTGCGTCTCCCTCCTCGAGCCGAGCGTCTGCTGAGAAGGACACCGTGGTCCAGAGAAACCAGCACCACTGACAAACGGGAGACCTCTTTCTCCCACAACCAAGGCAGCACCTCGGAAACCTCCGCTCGGACTCGCTGTCTCAGAAAACGTGACTTCCCTTCCTAGAACCGAGCGGGCCGTAAGCCGAGAGATTTCCAGACCCGACACTTATCTCCGTGACAGCGATGGCTGCTCCGCTCCCAGCCGGACGGTTCTCGCCTCGCTTCGACCAAGCTCCCGAGCTCGCTGTTCTCCTTTTCGTTCCATCCCCGGACGGGAGGACGCCGGGACGACTGACTTCTTATCGCTTGCTACCGAACCCAGCAAAGAGGGAAAAAACAAACTTAGCCCTTCAGTGCGCGGCATTGCTTTTCCTCCCCTATAACCCACTGCAGCCACCCCCTCCCGCTGCAACTGTAGAAACACGGAGAGAAAGGAGGCCTTGAATCTCTATCCACCCTCTGTTGAACCGACTACTGCCCCTTCCCCAGTCCCCAAGCCACCAGGCTCCGTGCCCCAGCAGGAAGCTCTCTGCCTCAGAAGAAACCTACTGCCAGGACGCTTGAAGATTTCAAAGCACCCATCTCCTACTCACGCAGAGCCATGGGAAGGCCGAACGCTGAGAACCCCTCCTGTGTCCCAAAAATCACGTCCAGGCAGCTCCAGTCCATCTCGGACGGTCTCTTCTCCGGACACGGCCCCGCGCCGATACGTCTGCAAGCGCGGAAGAAAAACCCCAGCGTGAGCTCTCACTCACTAAGGTCTCTAGCTGCGGGACTTCTATCCTTTAGACCTTGCCCCTCCCTCCCCTCTCTATCGGGACCGCTACAAGAACACTGAGTCAGTCACCCCTGATGCACCACCACTTTCCCTTGCTCTACCTTGCGTACCTGCATGATTCCCGTTGGCTCCGGAGCCCTTAACCCGTGGAGATGCTCACCTGGAATGCCTGCAAGTGTCCCGTAGAAGGACACGGAAGAAGCAGAGCAAGGACAGAGACACAGACAGAAACAGACAGACAGAACGTATTGGCCAATACGAGAGAGCAACAAGAGAGAAACACACGAGAGGCAGCCAGAAACCTTACCACCTTGCGTCTCCCTCCTCGAGCCGAGCGTCTGCTGAGAAGGACAGCGTGGTCCAGAGAAACCAGCACCACTGACAAACGGGAGACCTCTTTCTCCCACAACCAAGGCAGCACCTCGGAAACCTCCGCTCGGACTCGCTGTCTCAGAAAACGTGACTTCCCTTCCTAGAACCGAGCGGGCCGTAAGCCGAGAGATTTCCAGACCCGACACTTATCTCCGTGACAGCGATGGCTGCTCCGCTCCCAGCCGGACGGTTCTCGCCTCGCTTCGACCAAGCTCCCGAGCTCGCTGTTCTCCTTTTCGTTCCATCCCCGGACGGGAGGACGCCGGGACGACTGACTTCTTATCGCTTGCTACCGAACCCAGCAAAGAGGGAAAAAACAAACTTAGCCCTTCAGTCCGCAAGGACGCGGCATCGCTTTTCCTCCCCTATAACCCACCGCAGCCACCCCCTCCCGCTGCAACTGTAGAAACACGGAGAGAAAGGAGGCCTTGAATCTCTATTCACGCTCTGTTGAACCGACTACTGCCCCTTCCCCAGTCCCCAAGCCACCAGGCTCCGTGCCCCAGCAGGAAGCTCTCTGCCTCAGAAGAAACCTACTGCCAGGACGCTTGAAGATTTCAAAGCACCCATCTCCTACTCACGCAGAGCCATGGGAAGGCCGAACGCTGAGAACCCCTCCTGTGTCCCAAAAATCACGTCCAGGCAGCTCCAGTCCATCTCGGACGGTTTCTTCTCCGGACACGGCCCCGCGCCGATTCGTCTGCAAGCGCGGAAGAAAAACCCCAGCGTGAGCTCTCACTCACTAAGGTCTCTGGCTGCGGGACTTCTATCCTTTAGACCTTGCCCCTCCCTCCCCTCTCTATCGGGACCGCTACAAGAACACTGAGTCAGTCACCCCTGATGCACCACCACTTTCCCTTGCTCTACCTTGCGTACCTGCATGATTCCCGTTGGCTCCGGAGCCCTTAACCCGTGGAGATGCTCACCTGGAATGCCTGCAAGTGTCCCGTAGAAGGACACGGAAGAAGCAGAGCAAGGACAGAGACACAGACAGAAACAGACAGACAGAACGTATTGGCCAATACGAGAGAGCAACAAGAGAGAAACACACGAGAGGCAGCCAGAAACCTTACCACCTTGCGTCTCCCTCCTCGAGCCGAGCGTCTGCTGAGAAGGACAGCGTGGTCCAGAGAAACCAGCACCACTGACAAACGGGAGACCTCTTTCTCCCACAACCAAGGCAGCACCTCGGAAACCTCCGCTCGGACTCGCTGTCTCAGAAAACGTGACTTCCCTTCCTAGAACCGAGCGGGCCGTAAGCCGAGAGATTTCCAGACCCGACACTTATCTCCGTGACAGCGATGGCTGCTCCGCTCCCAGCCGGACGGTTCTCGCCTCGCTTCGACCAAGCTCCCGAGCTCGCTGTTCTCCTTTTCGTTCCATCCCCGGACGGGAGGACGCCGGGACGACTGACTTCTTATCGCTTGCTACCGAACCCAGCAAAGAGGGAAAAAACAAACTTAGCCCTTCAGTGCGCGGCATCGCTTTTCCTCCCCTATAACCCACTGCAGCCACCCCCTCCCGCTGCAACTGTAGAAACACGGAGAGAAAGGAGGCCTTGAATCTCTATCCACCCTCTGTTGAACCGACTACTGCCCCTTCCCCAGTCCCCAAGCCACCAGGCTCCGTGCCCCAGCAGGAAGCTCTCTGCCTCAGAAGAAACCTACTGCCAGGACGCTTGAAGATTTCAAAGCACCCATCTCCTACTCACGCAGAGCCATGGGAAGGCCGAACGCTGAGAACCCCTCCTGTGTCCCAAAAATCACGTCCAGGCAGCTCCAGTCCATCTCGGACGGTCTCTTCTCCGGACACGGCCCCGCGCCGATACGTCTGCAAGCGCGGAAGAAAAACCCCAGCGTGAGCTCTCACTCACTAAGGTCTCTAGCTGCGGGACTTCTATCCTTTAGACCTTGCCCCTCCCTCCCCTCTCTATCGGGACCGCTACAAGAACACTGAGTCAGTCACCCCTGATGCACCACCACTTTCCCTTGCTCTACCTTGCGTACCTGCATGATTCCCGTTGGCTCCGGAGCCCTTAACCCGTGGAGATGCTCACCTGGAATGCCTGCAAGTGTCCCGTAGAAGGACACGGAAGAAGCAGAGCAAGGACAGAGACACAGACAGAAACAGACAGACAGAACGTATTGGCCAATACGAGAGAGCAACAAGAGAGAAACACACGAGAGGCAGCCAGAAACCTTACCACCTTGCGTCTCCCTCCTCGAGCCGAGCATCTGCTGAGAAGGACAGCGTGGTCCAGAGAAACCAGCACCACTGACAAACGGGAGACCTCTTTCTCCCACAACCAAGGCAGCACCTCGGAAACCTCCGCTCGGAATCGCTGTCTCAGAAAACGTGACTTCCCTTCCTAGAACCGAGCGGGCCGTAAGCCGAGAGATTTCCAGACCCGACACTTATCTCCGTGACAGCGATGGCTGCTCCGCTCCCAGCCGGACGGTTCTCGCCTCGCTTCGACCAAGCTCCCGAGCTCGCTGTTCTCCTTTTCGTTCCATCCCCGGACGGGAGAACGCCGGGACGACTGACTTCTTATCGCTTGCTACCGAACCCAGCAAAGAGGGAAAAAACAAACTTAGCCCTTCAGTCCGCAAGGACGCGGCATCGCTTTTCCTCCCCTATAACCCACCGCAGCCACCCCCTCCCGCTGCAACTGTAGAAACACGGAGAGAAAGGAGGCCTTGAATCTCTATCCACGCTCTGTTGAACCGACTACTGCCCCTTCCCCAGTCCCCAAGCCACCAGGCTCCGTGCCCCAGCAGGAAGCTCTCTGCCTCAGAAGAAACCTACTGCCAGGACGCTTGAAGATTTCAAAGCACCCATCTCCTACTCACGCAGAGCCATGGGAAGGCCGAACGCTGAGAACCCCTCCTGTGTCCCAAAAATCACGTCCAGGCAGCTCCAGTCCTTCTCGGACGGTTTCTTCTCCGGACACGGCCCCGCGCCGATTCGTCTGCAAGCGCGGAAGAAAAACCCCAGCGTGAGCTCTCACTCACTAAGGTCTCTGGCTGTGGGACTTCTATCCTTTAGACCTTGCCCCTCCCTCCCCTCTCTATCGGGACCGCTACAAGAACACTGAGTCAGTCACCCCTGATGCACCACCACTTTCCCTTGCTCTACCTTGCGTACCTGCATGATTCCCGTTGGCTCCGGAGCCCTTAACCCGTGGAGATGCTCACCTGGAATGCCTGCAAGTGTCCCGTAGAAGGACACGGAAGAAGCAGAGCAAGGACAGAGACACAGACAGAAACAGACAGACAGAACGTATTGGCCAATACGAGAGAGCAACAAGAGAGAAACACACGAGAGGCAGCCAGAAACCTTACCACCTTGCGTCTCTCTCCTCGAGCCGAGCGTCTGCTGAGAAGGACACCGTGGTCCAGAGAAACCAGCACCACTGACAAACCGGAGACCTCTTTCTCCCACAACCAAGGCAGCACCTCGGAAACCTCCGCTCGGACTCGCTGTCTCAGAAAACGTGACTTCCCTTCCTAGAACCGAGCGGGCCGTAAGCCGAGAGATTTCCAGACCCGACACTTATCTCCGTGACAGCGATGGCTGCTCCGCTCCCAGCCGGACGGTTCTCGCCTCGCTTCGACCAAGCTCCCGAGCTCGCTGTTCTCCTTTTCGTTCCATCCCCAGACGGGAGGACACCGGGACGACTGACTTCTTATCGCTTGCTACCGAACCCAGCAAAGAGGGAAAAAACAAACTTAGCCCTTCAGTGCGCGGCATCGCTTTTCCTCCCCTAAAACCCACTGCAGCCACCCCCTCCCGCTGCAACTGTAGAAACACGGAGAGAAAGGAGGCCTTGAATCTCTATCCACGCTCTGTTGAACCGACTACTGCCCCTTCCCCAGTCCCCAAGCCACCAGGCTCCGTGCCCCAGCAGGAAGCTCTCTGTCTCAGAAGAAACCTACTGCCAGGACGCTTGAAGATTTCAAAGCACCCATCTCCTACTCAAGCAGAGCCATGGGAAGGCCGAACGCTAAGAACCCCTGCTGTGTCCCAAAAATCTCGTCCAGGCAGCTCCAGTCCATCTCGGACGGTCTCTTCTCCGGACACGGCCCCGCGCCGATTCGTCTGCAAGCGCGGAAGAAAAACCCCAGCGTGAGCTCTCACTCACTAAGGGCTCTGGCTGTGGGACTTCTATCCTTTAGACCTTGCCCCTCCCTCCCCTCTCTATCGGGACCGCTACAAGAACACTGAGTCAGTCACCCCTGATGCACCACCACTTTCCCTTGCTCTACCTTGCGTACCTGCATGATTCCCGTTGGCTCCGGAGCCCTTAACCCGTGGAGATGCTCACCTGGAATGCCTGCAAGTGTCCCGTAGAAGGACACGGAAGAAGCAGAGCAAGGACAGAGACACAGACAGAAACAGACAGACAGAACGTATTTGCCAATACGAGAGAGCAACAAGAGAGAAACACACGAGAGGCAGCCAGAAACCTTACCACCTTGCGTCTCCCTCCTCGAGCCGAGCGTCTGCTGAGAAGGACAGCGTGGTCCAGAGAAACCAGCACCACTGACAAACGGGAGACCTCTTTCTCCCACAACCAAAGCAGCACCTCGGAAACCTCCGCTCGGACTCGCTGTCTCAGAAAACGTGACTTCCCTTCCTAGAACCGAGCGGGCCGTAAGCCGAGAGATTTCCAGACCCGACACTTATCTCCGTGACAGCGATGGCTGCTCCGCTCCCAGCCGGACGGTTCTCGCCTCGCTTCGACCAAGCTCCCGAGCTCGCTGTTCTCCTTTTCGTTCCATCCCCGGACGGGAGGACGCCGGGACGACTGACTTCTTATCGCTTGCTACCGAACCCAGCAAAGAGGGGAAAAAACAAACTTAGCCCTTCAGTCCGCAAGGACGCGGCATCGCTTTTCCTCCCCTATAACCCACCGCAGCCACCCCCTCCCGCTGCAACTGTAGAAACACGGAGAGAAAGGAGGCCTTGAATCTCTATCCACGCTCTGTTGAACCGACTACTGCCCCTTCCCCAGTCCCCAAGCCACCAGGCTCCGTGCCCCAGCAGGAAGCTCTCTGCCTCAGAAGAAACCTACTGCCAGGACGCTTGAAGATTTCAAAGCACCCATCTCCTACTCACGCAGAGCCATGGGAAGGCCGAACGCTGAGAACCCCTCCTGTGTCCCAAAAATCACGTCCAGGCAGCTCCAGTCCATCTCGGACGGTTTCTTCTCCGGACACGGCCCCGCGCCGATTCGTCTGCAAGCGCGGAAGAAAAACCCCAGCGTGAGCTCTCACTCACTAAGGTCTCTGGCTGCGGGACTTCTATCCTTTAGACCTTGCCCCTCCCTCCCCTCTCTATCGGGACCGCTACAAGAACACTGAGTCAGTCACCCCTGATGCACCACCACTTTCCCTTGCTCTACCTTGCGTACCTGCATGATTCCCGTTGGCTCCGGAGCCCTTAACCCGTGGAGATGCTCACCTGGAATGCCTGCAAGTGTCCCGTAGAAGGACACAGAAGAAGCAGAGCAAGGACAGAGACACAGACAGAAACAGACAGACAGAACGTATTGGCCAATACGAGAGAGCAACAAGAGAGAAACACACGAGAGGCAGCCAGAAACTCATACTCATAGACTCATAGACTTTAAGGTCAGAAGGGACCATTATGATCATCTAGTCTGACCCCCTGCACAGTGCAGGCCACAGAATCTCGCCCACCCCTCTTAGAATAATCCTCTCACCTATGTCTCAGATATTGAAGCCTTCCAATACTTTGAAGGCCCCAACATGCAGAGAGTCCTTCAGCTGTGATCTGTGCCCAATGCTACAGAGGAAGGCGAAAAACCTCCAGGGCCTCTGCCAATCCACCCTGGAGGAAAATTCCTTCCTGACCCCAAATATGGCGATCAGCTAAACCCTGAGCATGTGGGCAAGACTCACCAGCCAGACACCCAGAAAGTTCCCTATAGCAACTCCTATCATCCCTCCATTGACCTATTTCCAACTGGAAATGAATGGTCAATTAGTTACCAAGATCATGTTATTTCATCCAACCATCCCCTTATCATAGAATCAGAACTGGAAGAGACCTCAGAAGGTCGTCAAGTCCAGCCCTCCGCTCTAGGCAGGACCAATCCCATCTAAATCAACCCGGCCAGGGCTTTGTCAAGCCGAGACTTAAACACCTCTAGCAATGGAGACTCCACTACTTCCCTAGGTAACCCATTCCAATGCTTCACTACCCTCCTAGTAAAATAGTTTTTCCTAATATCCAATCTGGACCTCTCCCACCACAACTTGAGACCATTGCTCCTTGTTCTGCCATGTGTCACTACTGAGAACAGCCTCTCTCCATCCTCTTTGGAACCTCCCTTCAGGAAGTTGAAGGCTGCTATCAAGTCCCCCCTCACTCTTCGCTTCTGCAGACTAAACAGACCCAAGTCCCTCAGCCTCTCCTCGTAGGTCATATGCTCCAGACCCCTAATCATTTTGGTTGCCCTCCGCTGGACCCTCTCCAATGCGTCCGCATCCTTTTTGTAGTGGGGGGCCCAGAACTGGACACAGTACTCCAGATGTGGCCTCACCAAAGCCGAATAAAGGGGGATAATGACATCTCTGGATCTGCTGGCAATGCTCCTCTTAATGCATCCTAATATGCCATTAGCCTTCTTGGCTACAAGGGCACACTGTTGACTCATATCTAGCTTCTCATCCACTGTAACCCCCAGGTCCTTTTCTGCAGAACTACTACTTAACTGGTTGGTCCCCAGCCTGTAACTATGCTTGGGATTCTTCCGTCCCAAGTGCAGGACTCTACACTTGTCTTTGTTGAATCTCATGAGATTTCTAGTGGCCCAATCCTCCAATTTGTCTAAGTCACTCTGGACCCTATCTCTGCCCTTAAGCGTATCTACCTCTCCCCCTAGCTTAGTGTCATCTGCAAACTTGCTGAGGGTGCAATCTATCCCCTCATCCAGGTCATTAATAAAGATATTGAACAAAACCGGTCCCAGAACAGAACCTTGGGGCACTCCACTAGAAACAGACCGCCATCCTGACATCGAACCGTTGATCACTACCCGCTGGGCCCGGCCTTCTAGCCATCTTTCTATCCATCTTACCGTCCATTTATCCAATCCGCATTCCCTTAACTTGCTGGCAAGAATATCGTGGGAGACCTTACCACCTTGCGTCTCCCTCCTCGAGCCGAGCGTCTGCTGAGAAGGACACCGTGGTCCAGAGAAACCAGCACCACTGACAAACCGGAGACCTCTTTCTCCCACAACCAAGGCAGCACCTCGGAAACCTCCGCTCGGACTCGCTGTCTCAGAAAACGTGACTTCCCTTCCTAGAACCGAGCGGGCCGTAAGCCGAGAGATTTCCAGACCCGACACTTATCTCCGTGACAGCGATGGCTGCTCCGCTCCCAGCCGGACGGTTCTCGCCTCGCTTCGACCAAGCTCCCGAGCTCGCTGTTCTCCTTTTCGTTCCATCCCCAGACGGGAGGACACCGGGACGACTGACTTCTTATCGCTTGCTACCGAACCCAGCAAAGAGGGAAAAAACAAACTTAGCCTTTCAGTGCGCGGCATCGCTTTTCCTCCCCTAAAACCCACTGCAGCCACCCCCTCCCGCTGCAACTGTAGAAACACGGAGAGAAAGGAGGCCTTGAATCTCTATCCACGCTCTGTTGAACCGACTACTGCCCCTTCCCCAGTCCCCAAGCCACCAGGCTCCGTGCCCCAGCAGGAAGCTCTCTGCCTCAGAAGAAACCTACTGCCAGGACGCTTGAAGATTTCAAAGCACCCATCTCCTACTCACGCAAAGCCATGGGAAGGCCGAACGCTGAGAACCCCTCCTGTGTCCCAAAAATCACGTCCAGGCAGCTCCAGTCCATCTCGGACGGTTTCTTCTCCGGACACGGCCCCGCGCCGATTCGTCTGCAAGCGCGGAAGAAAAACCCCAGCGTGAGCTCTCACTCACTAAGGTCTCTGGCTGCGGGACTTCTATCCTTTAGACCTTGCCCCTCCCTCCCCTCTCTATCGGGACCGCTACAAGAACACTGAGTCAGTCACCCCTGATGCACCACCACTTTCCCTTGCTCTACCTTGCGTACCTGCATGATTCCCGTTGGCTCCGGAGCCCTTAACCCGTGGAGATGCTCACCTGGAATGCCTGCAAGTGTCCCGTAGAAGGACACAGAAGAAGCAGAGCAAGGACAGAGACACAGACAGAAACAGACAGACAGAACGTATTGGCCAATACGAGAGAGCAACAAGAGAGAAACACACGAGAGGCAGCCAGAAACCTTACCACCTTGCGTCTCCCTCCTCGAGCCGAGCGTCTGCTGAGAAGGACAGCGTGGTCCAGAGAAACCAGCACCACTGACAAACCGGAGACCTCTTTCTCCCACAACCAAGGCAGCACCTCGGAAACCTCCGCTCGGACTCGCTGTCTCAGAAAACGTGACTTCCCTTCCTAGAACCGAGCGGGCCGTAAGCCGAGAGATTTCCAGACCCGACACTTATCTCCGTGACAGCGATGGCTGCTCCGCTCCCAGCCGGACGGTTCTCGCCTCGCTTCGACCAAGCTCCCGAGCTCGCTGTTCTCCTTTTCGTTCCATCCCCGGACGGGAGGACACCGGGACGACTGACTTCTTATCGCTTGCTACCGAACCCAGCAAAGAGGGAAAAAACAAACTTAGCCCTTCAGTCCGCAAGGACGCGGCATCGCTTTTCCTCCCCTATAACCCACCGCAGCCACCCCCTCCCGCTGCAACTGTAGAAACACGGAGAGAAAGGAGGCCTTGAATCTCTATCCACGCTCTGTTGAACCGACTACTGCCCCTTCCCCAGTCCCCAAGCCACCAGGCTCCGTGCCCCAGCAGGAAGCTCTCTGCCTCAGAAGAAACCTACTGCCAGGACGCTTGAAGATTTCAAAGCACCCATCTCCTACTCACGCAGAGCCATGGGAAGGCCGAACGCTGAGAACCCCTCCTGTGTCCCAAAAATCACGTCCAGGCAGCTCCAGTCCATCTCGGACGGTTTCTTCTCCGGACACGGCCCCGCGCCGATTCGTCTGCAAGCGCGGAAGAAAAACCCCAGCGTGAGCTCTCACTCACTAAGGTCTCTGGCTGCGGGACTTCTATCCTTTAGACCTTGCCCCTCCCTCCCCTCTCTATCGGGACCGCTACAAGAACACTGAGTCAGTCACCCCTGATGCACCACCACTTTCCCTTGCTCTACCTTGCGTACCTGCATGATTCCCGTTGGCTCCGGAGCCCTTAACCCGTGGAGATGCTCACCTGGAATGCCTGCAAGTGTCCCGTAGAAGGACACGGAAGAAGCAGAGCAAGGACAGAGACACAGACAGAAACAGACAGACAGAACGTATTGGCCAATACGAGAGAGCAACAAGAGAGAAACACACGAGAGGCAGCCAGAAACCTTACCACCTTGCGTCTCCCTCCTCGAGCCGAGCGTCTGCTGAGAAGGACAGCGTGGTCCAGAGAAACCAGCACCACTGACAAACGGGAGACCTCTTTCTCCCACAACCAAGGCAGCACCTCGGAAACCTCCGCTCGGACTCGCTGTCTCAGAAAACGTGACTTCCCTTCCTAGAACCGAGCGGGCCGTAAGCCGAGAGATTTCCAGACCCGACACTTATCTCCGTGACAGCGATGGCTGCTCCGCTCCCAGCCGGACGGTTCTCGCCTCGCTTCGACCAAGCTCCCGAGCTCGCTGTTCTCCTTTTCGTTCCATCCCCGGACGGGAGGACGCCGGGACGACTGACTTCTTATCGCTTGCTACCGAACCCAGCAAAGAGGGGAAAAAACAAACTTAGCCCTTCAGTCCGCAAGGACGCGGCATCGCTTTTCCTCCCCTATAACCCACCGCAGCCACCCCCTCCCGCTGCAACTGTAGAAACACGGAGAGAAAGGAGGCCTTGAATCTCTATCCACGCTCTGTTGAACCGACTACTGCCCCTTCCCCAGTCCCCAAGCCACCAGGCTCCGTGCCCCAGCAGGAAGCTCTCTGCCTCAGAAGAAACCTACTGCCAGGACGCTTGAAGATTTCAAAGCACCCATCTCCTACTCACGCAAAGCCATGGGAAGGCCGAACGCTGAGAACCCCTCCTGTGTCCCAAAAATCACGTCCAGGCAGCTCCAGTCCATCTCGGACGGTTTCTTCTCCGGACACGGCCCCGCGCCGATTCGTCTGCAAGCGCGGAAGAAAAACCCCAGCGTGAGCTCTCACTCACTAAGGTCTCTGGCTGCGGGACTTCTATCCTTTAGACCTTGCCCCTCCCTCCCCTCTCTATCGGGACCGCTACAAGAACACTGAGTCAGTCACCCCTGATGCACCACCACTTTCCCTTGCTCTACCTTGCGTACCTGCATGATTCCCGTTGGCTCCGGAGCCCTTAACCCGTGGAGATGCTCACCTGGAATGCCTGCAAGTGTCCCGTAGAAGGACACGGAAGAAGCAGAGCAAGGACAGAGACACAGACAGAAACAGACAGACAGAACGTATTGGCCAATACGAGAGAGCAACAAGAGAGAAACACACGAGAGGCAGCCAGAAACCTTACCACCTTGCGTCTCCCTCCTCGAGCCGAGCGTCTGCTGAGAAGGACAGCGTGGTCCAGAGAAACCAGCACCACTGACAAACCGGAGACCTCTTTCTCCCACAACCAAGGCAGCACCTCGGAAACCTCCGCTCGGACTCGCTGTCTCAGAAAACGTGACTTCCCTTCCTAGAACCGAGCGGGCCGTAAGCCGAGAGATTTCCAGACCCGACACTTATCTCCGTGACAGCGATGGCTGCTCCGCTCCCAGCCGGACGGTTCTCGCCTCGCTTCGACCAAGCTCCCGAGCTCGCTGTTCTCCTTTTCGTTCCATCCCCGGACGGGAGGACGCCGGGACGACTGACTTCTTATCGCTTGCTACCGAACCCAGCAAAGAGGGAAAAAACAAACTTAGCCCTTCAGTGCGCGGCATCGCTTTTCCTCCCCTATAACCCACCGCAGCCACCCCCTCCCGCTGCAACTGTAGAAACACGGAGAGAAAGGAGGCCTTGAATCTCTATCCACGCTCTGTTGAACCGACTACTGCCCCTTCCCCAGTCCCCAAGCCACCAGGCTCCGTGCCCCAGCAGGAAGCTCTCTGCCTCAGAAGAAACCTACTGCCAGGACGCTTGAAGATTTCAAAGCACCCATCTCCTACTCACGCAGAGCCATGGGAAGGCCGAACGCTGAGAACCCCTCCTGTGTCCCAAAAATCACGTCCAGGCAGCTCCAGTCCATCTCGGACGGTTTCTTCTCCGGACACGGCCCCGCGCCGATTCGTCTGCAAGCGCGGAAGAAAAACCCCAGCGTGAGCTCTCACTCACTAAGGTCTCTGGCTGCGGGACTTCTATCCTTTAGACCTTGCCCCTCCCTCCCCTCTCTATCGGGACCGCTACAAGAACACTGAGTCAGTCACCCCTGATGCACCACCACTTTCCCTTGCTCTACCTTGCGTACCTGCATGATTCCCGTTGGCTCCGGAGCCCTTAACCCGTGGAGATGCTCACCTGGAATGCCTGCAAGTGTCCCGTAGAAGGACACGGCAGAAGCAGAGCAAGGACAGAGACACAGACAGAAACAGACAGACAGAACGTATTGGCCAATACGAGAGAGCAACAAGAGAGAAACACACGAGAGGCAGCCAGAAACCTTACCACCTTGCGTCTCCCTCCTCGAGCCGAGCGTCTGCTGAGAAGGACACCGTGGTCCAGAGAAACCAGCACCACTGACAAACGGGAGACCTCTTTCTCCCACAACCAAGGCAGCACCTCGGAAACCTCCGCTCGGACTCGCTGTCTCAGAAAACGTGACTTCCCTTCCTAGAACCGAGCGGGCCGTAAGCCGAGAGATTTCCAGACCCGACACTTATCTCCGTGACAGCGATGGCTGCTCCGCTCCCAGCCGGACGGTTCTCGCCTCGCTTCGACCAAGCTCCCGAGCTCGCTGTTCTCCTTTTCGTTCCATCCCCGGACGGGAGGACGCCGGGACGACTGACTTCTTATCGCTTGCTACCGAACCCAGCAAAGAGGGGAAAAAACAAACTTAGCCCTTCAGTCCGCAAGGACGCGGCATCGCTTTTCCTCCCCTATAACCCACCGCAGCCACCCCCTCCCGCTGCAACTGTAGAAACACGGAGAGAAAGGAGGCCTTGAATCTCTATCCACGCTCTGTTGAACCGACTACTGCCCCTTCCCCAGTCCCCAAGCCACCAGGCTCCGTGCCCCAGCAGGAAGCTCTCTGCCTCAGAAGAAACCTACTGCCAGGACGCTTGAAGATTTCAAAGCACCCATCTCCTACTCACGCAGAGCCATGGGAAGGCCGAACGCTGAGAACCCCTCCTGTGTCCCAAAAATCACGTCCAGGCAGCTCCAGTCCATCTCGGACGGTTTCTTCTCCGGACACGGCCCCGCGCCGATTCGTCTGCAAGCGCGGAAGAAAAACCCCAGCGTGAGCTCTCACTCACTAAGGTCTCTGGCTGCGGGACTTCTATCCTTTAGACCTTGCCCCTCCCTCCCCTCTCTATCGGGACCGCTACAAGAACACTGAGTCAGTCACCCCTGATGCACCACCACTTTCCCTTGCTCTACCTTGCGTACCTGCATGATTCCCGTTGGCTCCGGAGCCCTTAACCCGTGGAGATGCTCACCTGGAATGCCTGCAAGTGTCCCGTAGAAGGACACGGAAGAAGCAGAGCAAGGACAGAGACACAGACAGAAACAGACAGACAGAACGTATTGGCCAATACGAGAGAGCAACAAGAGAGAAACACACGAGAGGCAGCCAGAAACCTTACCACCTTGCGTCTCCCTCCTCGAGCCGAGCGTCTGCTGAGAAGGACAGCGTGGTCCAGAGAAACCAGCACCACTGACAAACGGGAGACCTCTTTCTCCCACAACCAAGGCAGCACCTCGGAAACCTCCGCTCGGACTCGCTGTCTCAGAAAACGTGACTTCCCTTCCTAGAACCGAGCGGGCCGTAAGCCGAGAGATTTCCAGACCCGACACTTATCTCCGTGACAGCGATGGCTGCTCCGCTCCCAGCCGGACGGTTCTCGCCTCGCTTCGACCAAGCTCCCGAGCTCGCTGTTCTCCTTTTCGTTCCATCCCCGGACGGGAGGACGCCGGGACGACTGACTTCTTATCGCTTGCTACCGAACCCAGCAAAGAGGGGAAAAAACAAACTTAGCCCTTCAGTCCGCAAGGACGCGGCATCGCTTTTCCTCCCCTATAACCCACCGCAGCCACCCCCTCCCGCTGCAACTGTAGAAACACGGAGAGAAAGGAGGCCTTGAATCTCTATCCACGCTCTGTTGAACCGACTACTGCCCCTTCCCCAGTCCCCAAGCCACCAGGCTCCGTGCCCCAGCAGGAAGCTCTCTGCCTCAGAAGAAACCTACTGCCAGGACGCTTGAAGATTTCAAAGCACCCATCTCCTACTCACGCAGAGCCATGGGAAGGCCGAACGCTGAGAACCCCTCCTGTGTCCCAAAAATCACGTCCAGGCAGCTCCAGTCCATCTCGGACGGTTTCTTCTCCGGACACGGCCCCGCGCCGATTCGTCTGCAAGCGCGGAAGAAAAACCCCAGCGTGAGCTCTCACTCACTAAGGTCTCTGGCTGCAGGACTTCTATCCTTTAGACCTTGCCCCTCCCTCCCCTCTCTATCGGGACCGCTACAAGAACACTGAGTCAGTCACCCCTGATGCACCACCACTTTCCCTTGCTCTACCTTGCGTACCTGCATGATTCCCGTTGGCTCCGGAGCCCTTAACCCGTGGAGATGCTCACCTGGAATGCCTGCAAGTGTCCCGTAGAAGGACACAGAAGAAGCAGAGCAAGGACAGAGACACAGACAGAAACAGACAGACAGAACGTATTGGCCAATACGAGAGAGCAACAAGAGAGAAACACACGAGAGGCAGCCAGAAACCTTACCACCTTGCGTCTCCCTCCTCGAGCCGAGCGTCTGCTGAGAAGGACACCGTGGTCCAGAGAAACCAGCACCACTGACAAACCGGAGACCTCTTTCTCCCACAACCAAGGCAGCACCTCGGAAACCTCCGCTCGGACTCGCTGTCTCAGAAAACGTGACTTCCCTTCCTAGAACCGAGCGGGCCGTAAGCCGAGAGATTTCCAGACCCGACACTTATCTCCGTGACAGCGATGGCTGCTCCGCTCCCAGCCGGACGGTTCTCGCCTCGCTTCGACCAAGCTCCCGAGCTCGCTGTTCTCCTTTTCGTTCCATCCCCAGACGGGAGGACACCGGGACGACTGACTTCTTATCGCTTGCTACCGAACCCAGCAAAGAGGGAAAAAACAAACTTAGCCCTTCAGTGCGCGGCATCGCTTCTCCTCCCCTAAAACCCACTGCAGCCACCCCCTCCCGCTGCAACTGTAGAAACACGGAGAGAAAGGAGGCCTTGAATCTCTATCCACGCTCTGTTGAACCGACTACTGCCCCTTCCCCAGTCCCCAAGCCACCAGGCTCCGTGCCCCAGCAGGAAGCTCTCTGCCTCAGAAGAAACCTACTGCCAGGACGCTTGAAGATTTCAAAGCACCCATCTCCTACTCACGCAAAGCCATGGGAAGGCCGAACGCTGAGAACCCCTCCTGTGTCCCAAAAATCACGTCCAGGCAGCTCCAGTCCATCTCGGACGGTTTCTTCTCCGGACACGGCCCCGCGCCGATTCGTCTGCAAGCGCGGAAGAAAAACCCCAGCGTGAGCTCTCACTCACTAAGGTCTCTGGCTGCGGGACTTCTATCCTTTAGACCTTGCCCCTCCCTCCCCTCTCTATCGGGACCGCTACAAGAACACTGAGTCAGTCACCCCTGATGCACCACCACTTTCCCTTGCTCTACCTTGCGTACCTGCATGATTCCCGTTGGCTCCGGAGCCCTTAACCCGTGGAGATGCTCACCTGGAATGCCTGCAAGTGTCCCGTAGAAGGACACAGAACAAGCAGAGCAAGGACAGAGACACAGACAGAAACAGACAGACAGAACGTATTGGCCAATACGAGAGAGCAACAAGAGAGAAACACACGAGAGGCAGCCAGAAACCTTACCACCTTGCGTCTCCCTCCTCGAGCCGAGCGTCTGCTGAGAAGGACACCGTGGTCCAGAGAAACCAGCACCACTGACAAACCGGAGACCTCTTTCTCCCACAACCAAGGCAGCACCTCGGAAACCTCCGCTCGGACTCGCTGTCTCAGAAAACGTGACTTCCCTTCCTAGAACCGAGCGGGCCGTAAGCCGAGAGATTTCCAGACCCGACACTTATCTCCGTGACAGCGATGGCTGCTCCGCTCCCAGCCGGACGGTTCTCGCCTCGCTTCGACCAAGCTCCCGAGCTCGCTGTTCTCCTTTTCGTTCCATCCCCTGACGGGAGGACACCGGGACGACTGACTTCTTATCGCTTGCTACCGAACCCAGCAAAGAGGGAAAAAACAAACTTAGCCCTTCAGTGCGCGGCATCGCTTTTCCTCCCCTATAACCCACTGCAGCCACCCCCTCCCGCTGCAACTGTAGAAACACGGAGAGAAAGGAGGCCTTGAATCTCTATCCACGCTCTGTTGAACCGACTACTGCCCCTTCCCCAGTCCCCAAGCCACCAGGCTCCGTGCCCCAGCAGGACGCTCTCTGCCCCAGAAGAAACCTACTGCCAGGACGCTTGAAGATTTCAAAGCACCCATCTCCTACTCACGCAGAGCCATGGGAAGGCCGAACGCTGAGAACCCCTCCTGTGTCCCAAAAATCACGTCCAGGCAGCTCCAGTCCATCTCGGACGGTCTCTTCTCCGGACACGGCCCCGCGCCGATACGTCTGCAAGCGCGGAAGAAAAACCCCAGCGTGAGCTCTCACTCACTAAGGGCTCTGGCTGCGGGACTTCTATCCTTTAGACCTTGCCCCTCCCTCCCCTCTCTATCGGGACCGCTACAAGAACACTGAGTCAGTCACCCCTGATGCACCACCACTTTCCCTTGCTCTACCTTGCGTACCTGCATGATTCCCGTTGGCTCCGGAGCCCTTAACCCGTGGAGATGCTCACCTGGAATGCCTGCAAGTGTCCCGTAGAAGGACACGGAAGAAGCAGAGCAAGGACAGAGACACAGACAGAAACAGACAGACAGAACGTATTGGCCAATACGAGAGAGCAACAATAGAGAAACAGACGAGAGGCAGCCAGAAACCTTACCACCTTGCGTCTCCCTCCTCGAGCCGAGCGTCTGCTGAGAAGGACAGCGTGGTCCAGAGAAACCAGCACCACTGACAAACGGGAGACCTCTTTCTCCCACAACCAAGGCAGCACCTCGGAAACCTCCGCTCGGACTCGCTGTCTCAGAAAACGTGACTTCCCTTCCTAGAACCGAGCGGGCCGTAAGCCGAGAGATTTCCAGACCCGACACTTATCTCCGTGACAGCGATGGCTGCTCCGCTCCCAGCCGGACGGTTCTCGCCTCGCTTCGACCAAGCTCCCGAGCTCGCTGTTCTCCTTTTCGTTCCATCCCCGGACGGGAGGACGCCGGGACGACTGACTTCTTATCGCTTGCTACCGAACCCAGCAAAGAGGGAAAAAACAAACTTAGCCCTTCAGTCCGCAAGGACGCGGCATCGCTTTTCCTCCCCTATAACCCACCGCAGCCACCCCCTCCCGCTGCAACTGTAGAAACACGGAGAGAAAGGAGGCCTTGAATCTCTATCCACGCTCTGTTGAACCGACTACTGCCCCTTCCCCAGTCCCCAAGCCACCAGGCTCCGTGCCCCAGCAGGAAGCTCTCTGCCTCAGAAGAAACCTACTGCCAGGACGCTTGAAGATTTCAAAGCACCCATCTCCTACTCACGCAGAGCCATGGGAAGGCCGAACGCTGAGAACCCCTCCTGTGTCCCAAAAATCACGTCCAGGCAGCTCCAGTCCATCTCGGACGGTTTCTTCTCCGGACACGGCCCCGCGCCGATTCGTCTGCAAGCGCGGAAGAAAAACCCCAGCGTGAGCTCTCACTCACTAAGGTCTCTGGCTGCGGGACTTCTATCCTTTAGACCTTGCCCCTCCCTCCCCTCTCTATCGGGACCGCTACAAGAACACTGAGTCAGTCACCCCTGATGCACCACCACTTTCCCTTGCTCTACCTTGCGTACCTGCATGATTCCCATTGGCTCCGGAGCCCTTAACCCGTGGAGATGCTCACCTGGAATGCCTGCAAGTGTCCCGTAGAAGGACACGGAAGAAGCAGAGCAAGGACAGAGACACAGACAGAAACAGACAGACAGAACGTATTGGCCAATACGAGAGAGCAACAAGAGAGAAACACACGAGAGGCAGCCAGAAACCTTACCACCTTGCGTCTCCCTCCTCGAGCTGAGCGTCTGCTGAGAAGGACAGCGTGGTCCAGAGAAACCAGCACCACTGACAAACCTGAGACCTCTTTCTCCCACAACCAAGGCAGCACCTCGGAAACCTCCGCTCGGACTCGCTGTCTCAGAAAACGTGACTTCCCTTCCTAGAACCGAGCGGGCCGTAAGCCGAGAGATTTCCAGACCCGACACTTATCTCCGTGACAGCGATGGCTGCTCCGCTCCCAGCCGGACGGTTCTCGCCTCGCTTCGACCAAGCTCCCGAGCTCGCTGTTCTCCTTTTCGTTCCATCCCCGGACGGGAGGACGCCGGGACGACTGACTTCTTATCGCTTGCTACCGAACCCAGCAAAGAGGGAAAAAACAAACTTAGCCCTTCAGTCCGCAAGGACGCGGCATCGCTTTTCCTCCCCTATAACCCACCGCAGCCACCCCCTCCTGCTGCAACTGTAGAAACACGGAGAGAAAGGAGGCCTTGAATCTCTATCCACGCTCTGTTGAACCGACTACTGCCCCTTCCCCAGTCCCCAAGCCACCAGGCTCCGTGCCCCAGCAGGAAGCTCTCTGCCTCAGAAGAAAACTACTGCCAGGACGCTTGAAGATTTCAAAGCACCCATCTCCTACTCACGCAGAGCCATGGGAAGGCCGAACGCTGAGAACCCCTCCTGTGTCCCAAAAATCACGTCCAGGCAGCTCCAGTCCATCTCGGACGGTTTCTTCTCCGGACACGGCCCCGCGCCGATTCGTCTGCAAGCGCGGAAGAAAAACCCCAGCGTGAGCTCTCACTCACTAAGGTCTCTGGCTGCGGGACTTCTATCCTTTAGACCTTGCCCCTCCCTCCCCTCTCTATCGGGACCGCTACAAGAACACTGAGTCAGTCACCCCTGATGCACCACCACTTTCCCTTGCTCTACCTTGCGTACCTGCATGATTCCCGTTGGCTCCGGAGCCCTTAACCCGTGGAGATGCTCACCTGGAATGCCTGCAAGTGTCCCGTAGAAGGACACAGAAGAAGCAGAGCAAGGACAGAGACACAGACAGAAACAGACAGACAGAACGTATTGGCCAATACGAGAGAGCAACAAGAGAGAAACACACGAGAGGCAGCCAGAAACCTTACCACCTTGCGTCTCCCTCCTCGAGCCGAGCGTCTGCTGAGAAGGACACCGTGGTCCAGAGAAACCAGCACCACTGACAAACCGGAGACCTCTTTCTCCCACAACCAAGGCAGCACCTCGGAAACCTCCGCTCGGACTCGCTGTCTCAGAAAACGTGACTTCCCTTCCTAGAACCGAGCGGGCCGTAAGCCGAGAGATTTCCAGACCTGACACTTATCTCCGTGACAGCGATGGCTGCTCCGCTCCCAGCCGGACGGTTCTCGCCTCGCTTCGACCAAGCTCCCGAGCTCGCTGTTCTCCTTTTCGTTCCATCCCCGGACGGAAGGACACCGGGACGACTGACTTCTTATCGCTTGCTACCGAACCCAGCAAAGAGGGAAAAAACAAACTTAGCCCTTCAGTGCGCGGCATCGCTTTTCCTCCCCTATAACCCACTGCAGCCACCCCCTCCCGCTGCAACTGTAGAAACACGGAGAGAAAGGAGGCCTTGAATCTCTATCCACGCTCTGTTGAACCGACTACTGCCCCTTCCCCAGTCCCCAAGCCACCAGGCTCCGTGCCCCAGCAGGAAGCTCTCTGTCTCAGAAGAAACCTACTGCCAGGACGCTTGAAGATTTCAAAGCACCCATCTCCTACTCACGCAGAGCCATGGGAAGGCCGAACGCTAAGAACCCCTGCTGTGTCCCAAAAGTCACGTCCAGGCAGCTCCAGTCCATCTCGGACAGTCTCTTCTCCGGACACGGCCCCGCGCCGATTCGTCTGCAAGCGCGGAAGAAAAACCCCAGCATGAGCTCTCACTCACTCAGGGCTCTGGCTGCGGGACTTCTATCCTTTAGACCTTGCCCCTCCCTCCCCTCTCTATCGGGACCGCTACAAGAACACTGAGTCAGTCACCCCTGATGCACCACCACTTTCCCTTGCTCTACCTTGTGTACCTGCATGATTCCCGTTGGCTCCGGAGCCCTTAACCCGTGGAGATGCTCACCTGGAATGCCTGCAAGCGTCCCGTAGAAGGACACGGAAGAAGCAGAGCAAGGACAGAGACACAGACAGAAACAGACAGACAGAACGTATTGGCCAATACGAGAGAGCAACAAGAGAGAAACACACGAGAGGCAGCCAGAAACCTTACCACCTTGCGTCTCCCTCCTCGAGCCGAGCGTCTGCTGAGAAGGACACCGTGGTCCAGAGAAACCAGCACCACTGACAAACCGGAGACCTCTTTCTCCCACAACCAAGGCAGCACCTCGGAAACCTCCGCTCGGACTCGCTGTCTCAGAAAACGTGACTTCCCTTCCTAGAACCGAGCGGGCCGTAAGCCGAGAGATTTCCAGACCCGACACTTATCTCCGTGACAGCGATGGCTGCTCCGCTCCCAGACGGACGGTTCTCGCCTCGCTTCGACCAAGCTCCCGAGCTCGCTGTTCTCCTTTTCGTTCCATCCCAGACGGGAGGACACCGGGACGACTGACTTCTTATCGCTTGCTACCGAACCCAGCAAAGAGGGGAAAAAACAAACTTAGCCCTTCAGTCCGCAAGGACGCGGCATCGCTTTTCCTCCCCTATAACCCACCGCAGCCACCCCCTCCCGCTGCAACTGTAGAAACACGGAGAGAAAGGAGGCCTTGAATCTCTATCCACGCTCTGTTGAACCGACTACTGCCCCTTCCCCAGTCCCCAAGCCACCAGGCTCCGTGCCCCAGCAGGAAGCTCTCTGCCTCAGAAGAAACCTACTGCCAGGACGCTTGAAGATTTCAAAGCACCCATCTCCTACTCACGCAGAGCCATGGGAAGGCCGAACGCTGAGAACCCCTCCTGTGTCCCATAAATCACGTCCAGGCAGCTCCAGTCCATCTCGGACGGTTTCTTCTCCGGACACGGCCCCGCGCCGATTCGTCTGCAAGCGCGGAAGAAAAACCCCAGCGTGAGCTGTCACTCACTAAGGTCTCTGGCTGCGGGACTTCTATCCTTTAGACCTTGCCCCTCCCTCCCCTCTCTATCGGGACCGCTACAAGAACACTGAGTCAGTCACCCCTGATGCACCACCACTTTCCCTTGCTCTACCTTGCGTACCTGCATGATTCCCGTTGGCTCCGGAGCCCTTAACCCGTGGAGATGCTCACCTGGAATGCCTGCAAGTGTCCCGTAGAAGGACACGGCAGAAGCAGAACAAGGACAGAGACACAGACAGAAACAGACAGACAGAACGTATTGGCCAATACGAGAGAGCAACAAGAGAGAAACACACGAGAGGCAGCCAGAAACCTTACCACCTTGCGTCTCCCTCCTCGAGCCGAGCGTCTGCTGAGAAGGACAGCGTGGTCCAGAGAAACCAGCACCACTGACAAACGGGAGACCTCTTTCTCCCACAACCAAGGCAGCACCTCGGAAACCTCCGCTCGGACTCGCTGTCTCAGAAAACGTGACTTCCCTTCCTAGAACCGAGCGGGCCGTAAGCCGAGAGATTTCCAGACCCGACACTTATCTCCGTGACAGCGATGGCTGCTCCGCTCCCAGCCGGACGGTTCTCGCCTCGCTTCGACCAAGCTCCCGAGCTCGCTGTTCTCCTTTTCGTTCCATCCCCGGACGGGAGGACGCCGGGACGACTGACTTCTTATCGCTTGCTACCGAACCCAGCAAAGAGGGAAAAAACAAACTTAGCCCTTCAGTCCGCAAGGACGCGGCATCGCTTTTCCTCCCCTATAACCCACCGCAGCCACCCCCTCCCGCTGCAACTGTAGAAACACGGAGAGAAAGGAGGCCTTGAATCTCTATCCACGCTCTGTTGAACCGACTACTGCCCCTTCCCCAGTCCCCAAGCCACCAGGCTCCGTGCCCCAGCAGGAAGCTCTCTGCCTCAGAAGAAACCTACTGCCAGGACGCTTGAAGATTTCAAAGCACCCATCTCCTACTCACGCAGAGCCATGGGAAGGCCGAACGCTGAGAACCCCTCCTGTGTCCCAAAAATCACGACCAGGCAGCTCCAGTCCATCTCGGACAGTTTCTTCTCCGGACACGGCCCCGCGCCGATTCGTCTGCAAGCGCGGAAGAAAAACCCCAGCGTGAGCTCTCACTCACTAAGGTCTCTGGCTGCGGGACTTCTATCCTTTAGACCTTGCCCCTCCCTCCCCTCTCTATCGGGACCGCTACAAGAACACTGAGTCAGTCACCCCTGATGCACCACCACTTTCCCTTGCTCTACCTTGCGTACCTGCATGATTCCCGTTGGCTCCGGAGCCCTTAACCCGTGGAGATGCTCACCTGGAATGCCTGCAAGTGTCCCGTAGAAGGACACGGAAGAAGCAGAGCAAGGACAGAGACACAGACAGAAACAGACAGACAGAACGTATTGGCCAATACGAGAGAGCAACAAGAGAGAAACACACGAGAGGCAGCCAGAAACCTTACCACCTTGCGTCTCCCTGCTCGAGCCGAGCGTCTGCTGAGAAGGACACCGTGGTCCAGAGAAACCAGCACCACTGACAAACCGGAGACCTCTTTCTCCCACAACCAAGGCAGCACCTCGGAAACCTCCGCTCGGACTTGCTGTCTCAGAAAATGTGACTTCCCTTCCTAGAACCGAGCGGGCCGTAAGCCGAGAGATTTCCAGACCCGACACTTATCTCCGTGACAGCGATGGCTGCTCCGCTCCCAGCCGGACGGTTCTCGCCTCGCTTCGACCAAGCTCCCGAGCTCGCTGTTCTCCTTTTCGTTCCATCCCCAGACGGGAGGACACCGGGACGACTGACTTCTTATCGCTTGCTACCGAACCCAGCAAAGAGGGAAAAAACAAACTTAGCCCTTCAGTGCGCGGCATCGCTTTTCCTCCCCTATAACCCACTGCAGCCACCCCCTCCCGCTGCAACTGTAGAAACACGGAGAGAAAGGAGGCCTTGAATCTCTATCCACGCTCTGTTGAACCGACTACTGCCCCTTCCCCAGTCCCCAAGCCACCAGGCTCCGTGCCCCAGCAGGAAGCTCTCTGTCTCAGAAGAAACCTACTGCCAGGACGCTTGAAGATTTCAAAGCACCCATCTCCTACTCACGCAGAGCCATGGGAAGGCCGAACGCTAAGAACCCCTGCTGTGTCCCAAAAATCACGTCCAGGCAGCTCCAGTCCATCTCGGACAGTCTCTTCTCCGGACACGGCCCCGCGCCGATTCGTCTGCAAGCGCGGAAGAAAAACCCCAGCATGAGCTCTCACTCACTCAGGGCTCTGGCTGCGGGACTTCTATCCTTTAGACCTTGCCCCTCCCTCCCCTCTCTATCGGGACCGCTACAAGAACACTGAGTCAGTCACCCCTGATGCACCACCACTTTCCCTTGCTCTACCTTTTGTACCTGCATGATTCCCGTTGGCTCCGGAGCCCTTAACCCGTGGAGATGCTCACCTGGAATGCCTGCAAGCGTCCCGTAGAAGGACACGGAAGAAGCAGAGCAAGGACAGAGACACAGACAGAAACAGACAGACAGAACGTATTGGCCAATACGAGAGAGCAACAAGAGAGAAACACACGAGAGGCAGCCAGAAACCTTACCACCTTGCGTCTCCCTCCTCGAGCCGAGCGTCTGCTGAGAAGGACACCGTGGTCCAGAGAAACCAGCACCACTGACAAACGGGAGACCTCTTTCTCCCACAACCAAGGCAGCACCTCGGAAACCTCCGCTCGGACTCGCTGTCTCAGAAAACGTGACTTCCCTTCCTAGAACCGAGCGGGCCGTAAGCCGAGAGATTTCCAGACCCGACACTTATCTCCGTGACAGCGATGGCTGCTCCGCTCCCAGCCGGACGGTTCTCGCCTCGCTTCGACCAAGCTCCCGAGCTCGCTGTTCTCCTTTTCGTTCCATCCCCGGACGGGAGGACACCGGGACGACTGACTTCTTATCGCTTGCTACCGAACCCAGCAAAGAGGGGAAAAAACAAACTTAGCCCTTCAGTCCGCAAGGAGGCGGCATCGCTTTTCCTCCCCTATAACCCACCGCAGCCACGCCCTCCCGCTGCAACTGTAGAAACACGGAGAGAAAGGAGGCCTTGAATCTCTATCCACGCTCTGTTGAACCGACTACTGCCCCTTCCCCAGTCCCCAAGCCACCAGGCTCCGTGCCCCAGCAGGAAGCTCTCTGCCTCAGAAGAAACCTACTGCCAGGACGCTTGAAGATTTCAAAGCACCCATCTCCTACTCACGCAGAGCCATGGGAAGGCCGAATGCTGAGAACCCCTCCTGTGTCCCATAAATCACGTCCAGGCAGCTCCAGTCCATCTCGGACGGTTTCTTCTCCGGACACGGCCCCGCGCCGATTCGTCTGCAAGCGCGCAAGAAAAACCCCAGCGTGAGCTCTCACTCACTAAGGTCTCTGGCTGCGGGACTTCTATCCTTTAGACCTTGCCCCTCCCTCCCCTCTCTATCGGGACCGCTACAAGAACACTGAGTCAGTCACCCCTGATGCACCACCACTTTCCCTTGCTCTACCTTGCGTACCTGCATGATTCCCGTTGGCTCCGGAGCCCTTAACCCGTGGAGATGCTCACCTGGAATGCCTGCAAGTGTCCCGTAGAAGGACACAGAAGAAGCAGAGCAAGGACAGAGACACAGACAGAAACAGACAGACAGAACGTATTGGCCAATACGAGAGAGCAACAAGAGAGAAACACACGAGAGGCAGCCAGAAACCTTACCACCTTGCGTCTCCCTCCTCGAGCCGAGCGTCTGCTGAGAAGGACACCGTGGTCCAGAGAAACCAGCACCACTGACAAACCGGAGACCTCTTTCTCCCACAACCAAGGCAGCACCTCGGAAACCTCCGCTCGGACTTGCTGTCTCAGAAAATGTGACTTCCCTTCCTAGAACCGAGCGGGCCGTAAGCCGAGAGATTTCCAGACCCGACACTTATCTCCGTGACAGCGATGGCTGCTCCGCTCCCAGCCGGACGGTTCTCGCCTCGCTTCGACCAAGCTCCCGAGCTCGCTGTTCTCCTTTTCGTTCCATCCCCAGACGGGAGGACACCGGGACGACTGACTTCTTATCGCTTGCTACCGAACCCAGCAAAGAGGGAAAAAACAAACTTAGCCCTTCAGTCCGCAAGGACGCGGCATCGCTTTTCCTCCCCTATAACCCACCGCAGCCACCCCCTCCCGCTGCAACTGTAGAAACACGGAGAGAAAGGAGGCCTTGAATCTCTATCCACGCTCTGTTGAACCGACTACTGCCCCTTCCCCAGTCCCCAAGCCACCAGGCTCCGTGCCCCAGCAGGAAGCTCTCTGCCTCAGAAGAAACCTACTGCCAGGACGCTTGAAGATTTCAAAGCACCCATCTCCTACTCACGCAGAGCCATGGGAAGGCCGAACGCTGAGAACCCCTCCTGTGTCCCAAAAATCACGTCCAGGCAGCTCCAGTCCATCTCGGACGGTTTCTTCTCCGGACACGGCCCCGCGCCGATTCGTCTGCAAGCGCGGAAGAAAAACCCCAGCGTGAGCTCTCACTCACTAAGGTCTCTGGCTGCGGGACTTCTATCCTTTAGACCTTGCCCCTCCCTCCCCTCTCTATCGGGACCGCTACAAGAACACTGAGTCAGTCACCCCTGATGCACCACCACTTTCCCTTGCTCTACCTTTTGTACCTGCATGATTCCCGTTGGCTCCGGAGCCCTTAACCCGTGGAGATGCTCACCTGGAATGCCTGCAAGTGTCCCGTAGAAGGACACGGAAGAAGCAGAGCAAGGACAGAGACACAGACAGAAACAGACAGACAGAACGTATTGGCCAATACGAGAGAGCAACAAGAGAGAAACACACGAGAGGCAGCCAGAAACCTTACCACCTTGCGTCTCCCTCCTCGAGCCGAGCGTCTGCTGAGAAGGACACCGTGGTCCAGAGAAACCAGCACCACTGACAAACGGGAGACCTCTTTCTCCCACAACCAAGGCAGCACCTCGGAAACCTCCGCTCGGACTCGCTGTCTCAGAAAACGTGACTTCCCTTCCTAGAACCGAGCGGGCCGTAAGCCGAGAGATTTCCAGACCCGACACTTATCTCCGTGACAGCGATGGCTGCTCCGCTCCCAGCCGGACGGTTCTCGCCTCGCTTCGACCAAGCTCCCGAGCTCGCTGTTCTCCTTTTCGTTCCATCCCCGGACGGGAGGACACCGGGACGACTGACTTCTTATCGCTTGCTACCGAACC
Source organism: Pelodiscus sinensis (assembly GCF_052426305.1). Lineage (NCBI taxonomy): Eukaryota > Metazoa > Chordata > Testudines > Trionychidae > Pelodiscus > Pelodiscus sinensis. The sequence goes on along the minus strand of NC_143081.1, from coordinate 17,154,961 downwards.
CAGCAAAGAGGGGAAAAAACAAACTTAGCCCTTCAGTCCGCAAGGAGGCGGCATCGCTTTTCCTCCCCTATAACCCACCGCAGCCACGCCCTCCCGCTGCAACTGTAGAAACACGGAGAGAAAGGAGGCCTTGAATCTCTATCCACGCTCTGTTGAACCGACTACTGCCCCTTCCCCAGTCCCCAAGCCACCAGGCTCCGTGCCCCAGCAGGAAGCTCTCTGCCTCAGAAGAAACCTACTGCCAGGACGCTTGAAGATTTCAAAGCACCCATCTCCTACTCACGCAGAGCCATGGGAAGGCCGAATGCTGAGAACCCCTCCTGTGTCCCATAAATCACGTCCAGGCAGCTCCAGTCCATCTCGGACGGTTTCTTCTCCGGACACGGCCCCGCGCCGATTCGTCTGCAAGCGCGCAAGAAAAACCCCAGCGTGAGCTCTCACTCACTAAGGTCTCTGGCTGCGGGACTTCTATCCTTTAGACCTTGCCCCTCCCTCCCCTCTCTATCGGGACCGCTACAAGAACACTGAGTCAGTCACCCCTGATGCACCACCACTTTCCCTTGCTCTACCTTGCGTACCTGCATGATTCCCGTTGGCTCCGGAGCCCTTAACCCGTGGAGATGCTCACCTGGAATGCCTGCAAGTGTCCCGTAGAAGGACACAGAAGAAGCAGAGCAAGGACAGAGACACAGACAGAAACAGACAGACAGAACGTATTGGCCAATACGAGAGAGCAACAAGAGAGAAACACACGAGAGGCAGCCAGAAACCTTACCACCTTGCGTCTCCCTCCTCGAGCCGAGCGTCTGCTGAGAAGGACACCGTGGTCCAGAGAAACCAGCACCACTGACAAACCGGAGACCTCTTTCTCCCACAACCAAGGCAGCACCTCGGAAACCTCCGCTCGGACTTGCTGTCTCAGAAAATGTGACTTCCCTTCCTAGAACCGAGCGGGCCGTAAGCCGAGAGATTTCCAGACCCGACACTTATCTCCGTGACAGCGATGGCTGCTCCGCTCCCAGCCGGACGGTTCTCGCCTCGCTTCGACCAAGCTCCCGAGCTCGCTGTTCTCCTTTTCGTTCCATCCCCAGACGGGAGGACACCGGGACGACTGACTTCTTATCGCTTGCTACCGAACCCAGCAAAGAGGGAAAAAACAAACTTAGCCCTTCAGTCCGCAAGGACGCGGCATCGCTTTTCCTCCCCTATAACCCACCGCAGCCACCCCCTCCCGCTGCAACTGTAGAAACACGGAGAGAAAGGAGGCCTTGAATCTCTATCCACGCTCTGTTGAACCGACTACTGCCCCTTCCCCAGTCCCCAAGCCACCAGGCTCCGTGCCCCAGCAGGAAGCTCTCTGCCTCAGAAGAAACCTACTGCCAGGACGCTTGAAGATTTCAAAGCACCCATCTCCTACTCACGCAGAGCCATGGGAAGGCCGAACGCTGAGAACCCCTCCTGTGTCCCAAAAATCACGTCCAGGCAGCTCCAGTCCATCTCGGACGGTTTCTTCTCCGGACACGGCCCCGCGCCGATTCGTCTGCAAGCGCGGAAGAAAAACCCCAGCGTGAGCTCTCACTCACTAAGGTCTCTGGCTGCGGGACTTCTATCCTTTAGACCTTGCCCCTCCCTCCCCTCTCTATCGGGACCGCTACAAGAACACTGAGTCAGTCACCCCTGATGCACCACCACTTTCCCTTGCTCTACCTTGCGTACCTGCATGATTCCCGTTGGCTCCGGAGCCCTTAACCCGTGGAGATGCTCACCTGGAATGCCTGCAAGTGTCCCGTAGAAGGACACAGAAGAAGCAGAGCAAGGACAGAGACACAGACAGAAACAGACAGACAGAACGTATTGGCCAATACGAGAGAGCAACAAGAGAGAAACACACGAGAGGCAGCCAGAAACCTTACCACCTTGCGTCTCCCTCCTCGAGCCGAGCGTCTGCTGAGAAGGACACCGTGGTCCAGAGAAACCAGCACCACTGACAAACCGGAGACCTCTTTCTCCCACAACCAAGGCAGCACCTCGGAAACCTCCGCTCGGACTTGCTGTCTCAGAAAACGTGACTTCCCTTCCTAGAACCGAGCGGGCCGTAAGCCGAGAGTTTTCCAGACCCGACACTTATCTCCGTGACAGCGATGGCTGCTCCGCTCCCAGCCGGACGGTTCTCGCCTCGCTTCGACCAAGCTCCCGAGCTCGCTGTTCTCCTTTTCGTTCCATCCCCAGACGGGAGGACACCGGGACGACTGACTTCTTATCGCTTGCCACCGAACCCAGCAAAGAGGGGAAAAAACAAACTTAGCCCTTCAGTCCGCAAGGACGCGGCATCGCTTTTCCTCCCCTATAACCCACCGCAGCCACCCCCTCCCGCTGCAACTGTAGAAACACGGAGAGAAAGGAGGCCTTGAATCTCTATCCACGCTCTGTTGAACCGACTACTGCCCCTTCCCCAGTCCCCAAGCCACCAGGCTCCGTGCCCCAGCAGGAAGCTCTCTGCCTCAGAAGAAACCTACTGCCAGGACGCTTGAAGATTTCAAAGCACCCATCTCCTACTCACGCAGAGCCATGGGAAGGCCGAACGCTGAGAACCCCTCCTGTGTCCCATAAATCACGTCCAGGCAGCTCCAGTCCATCTCGGACGGTTTCTTCTCCGGACACGGCCCCGCGCCGATTCGTCTGCAAGCGCGGAAGAAAAACCCCAGCGTGAGCTCTCACTCACTAAGGTCTCTGGCTGCGGGACTTCTATCCTTTAGACCTTGCCCCTCCCTCCCCTCTCTATCGGGACCGCTACAAGAACACTGAGTCAGTCACCCCTGATGCACCACCACTTTCCCTTGCTCTACCTTGCGTACCTGCATGATTCCCGTTGGCTCCGGAGCCCTTAACCCGTGGAGATGCTCACCTGGAATGCCTGCAAGTGTCCCGTAGAAGGACACAGAAGAAGCAGAGCAAGGACAGAGACACAGACAGAAACAGACAGACAGAACGTATTGGCCAATACGAGAGAGCAACAAGAGAGAAACACACGAGAGGCAGCCAGAAACCTTACCACCTTGCGTCTCCCTCCTCGAGCCGAGCGTCTGCTGAGAAGGACACCGTGGTCCAGAGAAACCAGCACCACTGACAAACGGGAGAGCTCTTTCTCCCACAACCAAGGCAGCACCTCGGAAACCTCCGCTCGGACTCGCTATCTCAGAAAACGTGACTTCCCTTCCTAGAACCGAGCGGGCCGTAAGCCGAGAGATTTCCAGACCCGACACTTATCTCCGTGACAGCGATGGCTGCTCCGCTCCCAGACGGACGGTTCTCGCCTCGCTTCGACCAAGCTCCCGAGCTCGCTGTTCTCCTTTTCGTTCCATCCCCGGACGGGAGGACGCCGGGACGACTGACTTCTTATCGCTTGCTACCGAACCCAGCAAAGAGGGAAAAAACAAACTTAGCCGTTCAGTCCGCAAGGACGCGGCATCGCTTTTCCTCCCCTATAACCCACCGCAGCCACCCCCTCCCGCTGCAACTGTAGAAACACGGAGAGAAAGGAGGCCTTGAATCTCTATCCACGCTCTGTTGAACCGACTACTGCCCCTTCCCCAGTCCCCAAGCCACCAGGCTCCGTGCCCCAGCAGGAAGCTCTCTGCCTCAGAAGAAACCTACTGCCAGGACGCTTGAAGATTTCAAAGCACCCATCTCCTACTCACGCAGAGCCATGGGAAGGCCGAACGCTGAGAACCCCTCCTGTGTCCCAAAAATCACGTCCAGGCAGCTCCAGTCCATCTCGGACGGTTTCTTCTCCGGACACGGCCCCGCGCCGATTCGTCTGCAAGCGCGGAAGAAAAACCCCAGCGTGAGCTCTCACTCACTAAGGTCTCTGGCTGCGGGACTTCTATCCTTTAGACCTTGCCCCTCCCTCCCCTCTCTATCGGGACCGCTACAAGAACACTGAGTCAGTCACCCCTGATGCACCACCACTTTCCCTTGCTCTACCTTGCGTACCTGCATGATTCCCGTTGGCTCCGGAGCCCTTAACCCGTGGAGATGCTCACCTGGAATGCCTGCAAGTGTCCCGTAGAAGGACACGGAAGAAGCAGAGCAAGGACAGAGACACAGACAGAAACAGACAGACAGAACGTATTGGCCAATACGAGAGAGCAACAAGAGAGAAACACACGAGAGGCAGCCAGAAACCTTACCACCTTGCGTCTCCCTCCTCGAGCCGAGCGTCTGCTGAGAAGGACAGCGTGGTCCAGAGAAACCAGCACCACTGACAAACGGGAGACCTCTTTCTCCCACAACCAAGGCAGCACCTCGGAAACCTCCGCTCGGACTCGCTGTCTCAGAAAACGTGACTTCCCTTCCTAGAACCGAGCGGGCCGTAAGCCGAGAGATTTCCAGACCCGACACTTATCTCCGTGACAGCGATGGCTGCTCCGCTCCCAGCCGGACGGTTCTCGCCTCGCTTCGACCAAGCTCCCGAGCTCGCTGTTCTCCTTTTCGTTCCATCCCCGGACGGGAGGACACCGGGACGACTGACTTCTTATCGCTTGCTACCGAACCCAGCAAAGAGGGAAAAAACAAACTTAGCCCTTCAGTCCGCAAGGACGCGGCATCGCTTTTCCTCCCCTATAACCCACCGCAGCCACCCCCTCCCGCTGCAACTGTAGAAACACGGAGAGAAAGGAGGCCTTGAATCTCTATCCACGCTCTGTTGAACCGACTACTGCCCCTTCCCCAGTCCCCAAGCCACCAGGCTCCGTGCCCCAGCAGGAAGCTCTCTGCCTCAGAAGAAACCTACTGCCAGGACGCTTGAAGATTTCAAAGCACCCATCTCCTACTCACGCAGAGCCATGGGAAGGCCGAACGCTAAGAACCCCTCCTGTGTCCCATAAATCACGTCCAGGCAGCTCCAGTCCAGCTCGGACGGTTTCTTCTCCGGACACGGCCCCGCGCCGATTCGTCTGCAAGCGCGGAAGAAAAACCCCAGCGTGAGCTCTCACTCACTAAGGGCTCTGGCTGCGGGACTTCTATCCTTTAGACCTTGCCCCTCCCTCCCCTCTCTATCGGGACCGCTACAAGAACACTGAGTCAGTCACCCCTGATGCACCACCACTTTCCCTTGCTCTACCTTGCGTACCTGCATGATTCCCGTTGGCTCCGGAGCCCTTAACCCGTGGAGATGCTCACCTGGAATGCCTGCAAGTGTCCCGTAGAAGGACACGGAAGAAGCAGAGCATGGACAGAGACACAGACAGAAACTGACAGACAGAACGTACTGGCCAATACGGGAGAGCAACAAGAGAGAAACACACGAGAGGCAGCCAGAAACCTTACCACCTTGCATCTCCCTCCTCGAGCCGAGCGTCTGCTGAGAAGAACACCGTGGTCCAGAGAAACCAGCACCACTGACAAACGGGAGACCTCTTTCTCCCACAACCAAGGCAGCACCTCGGAAACCTCCGCTCGGACTCGCTGTCTCAGAAAACGTGACTTCCCTTCCTAGAACCGAGCGGGCCGTAAGCCGAGAGATTTCCAGACCCGACACTTATCTCCGTGACAGCGATGGCTGCTCCGCTCCCAGCCGGACGGTTCTCGCCTCGCTTCGACCAAGCTCCCGAGCTCGCTGTTCTCCTTTTCGTTCCATCCCCGGACGGGAGGACGCCGGGACGACTGACTTCTTATCGCTTGCTACCGAACCCAGCAAAGAGGGAAAAAACAAACTTAGCCCTTCAGTCCGCAAGGACGCGGCATCGCTTTTCCTCCCCTATAACCCACCGCAGCCACCCCCTCCCGCTGCAACTGTAGAAACACGGAGAGAAAGGAGGCCTTGAATCTCTATCCACGCTCTGTTGAACCGACTACTGCCCCTTCCCCAGTCCCCAAGCCACCAGGCTCCGTGCCCCAGCAGGAAGCTCTCTGCCTCAGAAGAAACCTACTGCCAGGACGCTTGAAGATTTCAAAGCACCCATCTCCTACTCACGCAGAGCCATGGGAAGGCCGAACGCTGAAAACCCCTCCTGTGTCCCAAAAATCACGTCCAGGCAGCTCCAGTCCATCTCGGACGGTTTCTTCTCCGGACACGGCCCCGCGCCGATTCGTCTGCAAGCGCGGAAGAAAAACCCCAGCGTGAGCTCTCACTCACTAAGGTCTCTGGCTGCGGGACTTCTATCCTTTAGACCTTGCCCCTCCCTCCCCTCTCTATCGGGACCGCTACAAGAACACTGAGTCAGTCACCCCTGATGCACCACCACTTTCCCTTGCTCTACCTTGCGTACCTGCATGATTCCCGTTGGCTCCGGAGCCCTTAACCCGTGGAGATGCTCACCTGGAATGCCTGCAAGTGTCCCGTAGAAGGACACAGAAGAAGCAGAGCAAGGACAGAGACACAGACAGAAACAGACAGACAGAACGTATTGGCCAATACGAGAGAGCAACAAGAGAGAAACACACGAGAGGCAGCCAGAAACCTTACCACCTTGCGTCTCCCTCCTCGAGCCGAGCGTCTGCTGAGAAGGACACCGTGGTCCAGAGAAACCAGCACCACTGACAAACCGGAGACCTCTTTCTCCCACAACCAAGGCAGCACCTCGGAAACCTCCGCTCGGACTTGCTGTCTCAGAAAACGTGACTTCCCTTCCTAGAACCGAGCGGGCCGTAAGCCGAGAGATTTCCAGACCCGACATTTATCTCCGTGACAGCGATGGCTGCTCCGCTCCCAGCCGGACGGTTCTCGCCTCGCTTCGACCAAGCTCCCGAGCTCGCTGTTCTCCTTTTCGTTCCATCCCCAGACGGGAGGACACCGGGAGGGTTGACTTCCTATCGCTCGCTACCCAACGCAGCAAAGGGGGAAATCAAACCAAGCAACTTACTTAAAAGGGAATACGTTGGCATCTCAGTCCGTAATGTCGCGTAACCTCTTCTCACATCTAAATTATGCTGCTGTCTTCCACCCTCCCACTCCGCCTCTCCCTGGCACTGCAGAAATACCAGTGGAGAAGAGCGCTTTGAGCCCACATCCAAATAGTCTCCTTACAGAGCATACCCAGCAGAATTCTTCGTACCCAAAAGGAAGCTCATGGCCTGTGATGAAACCGACTGCTAGTTGTCCCCTACTTTTTTGAAGGCTCCCAAGACCATGTCTGTGGAGATGTTCACCCAGCAGACCTGCCCATGTCCTGTGGACGAAGACAGCAGGACTGCGAAGAATAGAGTCTCAAAGGGGCTGATCAGTGGAGAAGTTCATTTCCTATTTTGGTCTCTACGTGGGCGCATCTAGACTAGCAAGATTTTGCGCAAAAGCGGCCACTTGTGCAAAAACTTCCCAGCTGTCTACACTGGCCACTTGAATTTGCGCAAGAGCACTGACGTTCTAATGGAAGAATTCAGTCCTTCTTGCGCAAACACTTTGACGCTCCCGCTCAGGGATAAGCCCTCTTGCGCAGGAATACTCGCACAACAAGGCCAGTGTAGACAGGCACCGTCATTTTTTCTGCAAGAAAGCCCCGATGGCTAAAATGGCTATCGGAGCTTTCTTGCGCAAAAGCGCGTCTATGCTGCGCACGGGTGCTCTTGCGTAAAAGCACTTTTTGTGCAAAAGCATCCCTGCCAATCTAGACGCTCTTTTGCGGAAATACTTTTAACGGAAGAACTTTTCCATTAAAAGTATTTCACAAAATCATGCCAGTCTAGACGCAGCCCCTAAGTGTGACTGTCTTGAATACATGGTATTGGGGGCTGCACTGTGGAGGGGAGAGGTCTGAGGATCCCAGGGACACTGACAGTTTGGGGGATTTAGAGGCCCCAGAGTTGAAGAAGAGCATGGAGGAGTGTTTGAGGGCCCTTGGTTGGCGGGCAAAGTCAACTCAGCAAGTTCATGGGGAACAATAATTGGAATTGGGGAGAGCTGGGGCTTAAGGGATCCCATGAATGGAGGGAGAACCGGTGCGGGGAGCAGATTAGGGAAGGATATGGCAGGCTGCCAGTGTTGGGAAGAAGGAGGACTGAGGGGGTAGGAGTGCAACTTGAGGGCGCGGACGAAGGAATAACAGAGGCTGACAGGTTCCAGGCCTGGCGAGACAGGGGTGTGTGGGTTGGGAAGGAAGCCAACAGGGAGCTGAGAGGTCCCACGTACGGGGGATGGGCAGGAATAGGGCGCAGGTCGGGGTGAGCTTGGGGGTGTTGCAGGGAGCAAAATGGGAGACTGATTTTCTCCATTCATGGGGTCTGGGTTCTGGGGGTTCATGTTGGTTTGGGCGTTGTGGAGAGGAAGGAAAGCGAGGGACCCGAAGGATAAAAATATGGTTGAAGCGAGCGAGGGCACTCATGGGGGATAAGATTGGCTTGGGGGTGTTGTAATGCACTGGGGAAGTGAGGGAAGGGAGGTGCCAGTTCGGCTGCAGCACAGATAATGGGGGGGCAGGTTAGGCTGCGGTAGGAGGAGTGGGGGTGCTGTTGGACTGGGGGTGTGATGGATTGGGGGTGGAGTGAAAGGGGGTGTGGGAAGCACTGGGGGCAGAGGAAGGGGGGGCAGGTCGGGCTAGGGATGCAGGTTGGACTGGGAAGCGGGGGAATGGGGGTGTACGTTGGACTAAGGGTGCTGAATGGAGTGGAGAGAGAAGAATGGGGGTGCAGGTTGGGTTGAGGTGTAGAGTGCACAGGGAGTGTGAGGAGGGTGCAGGTTGAGCTAAGGATATTGAATAGACTGGGGGTAGGGTAACGGGGGTGCAGGCTGGGCAGGGGGGTATTGAATGGACTGGGGAAGAGGGGTGCAGGTTGCGCTGGGAGTGTTGAAAGGACTGGGGGAGGGGGTGCAGATTGGGTGGAGGGTGTAGGATGGACTGGGGGCCGGGGGAGGGGCTTGCAGGTTGAGAGGGGGGTGTTGAAAGGACTGGGGGGGTAACAGGTGCCGGTTGGGTGGGGGGTGTAGAATGGCCTGGGGGGGGTAACAGGGGCCGGTTGGCTGGGGTGTAGAATGGCCTGGGGGGGGTAACAGGTGCAGGTTGGGTGGGGGGTGTAGAATGGCCTGGGGGGGGTAACAGGTGCAGGTTGGGTGGGGGTGTAGAATGGCCTGGGGGGGTAACAGGTGCAGGTTGGGTGGGGGGTGTAGAATGGCCTGGGGGGGGTAACAGGGGCAGGTTGGGTGGGGGGGTGTAGAATGGCCTGAGGGGGGTAACAGGTGCAGGTTGGGTGGGGGGTGTAGAATGGCCTGGGGGGGGTAACAGGTGCACGTTGGGTGGGGGTGTAGAATGGCCTGGGGGGGGTAACAGGTGCAGGTTGGGTGGGGGTGTAGAATGGCCTGGGGGGGGGTAACAGGTGCAGGTTGGGTGGGGGGTGTAGAATGGCCTGGGGGGGTAACAGGTGCAGGTTGGGTGGGGGGTGTAGAATGGCCTGGGGGGGGGTAACAGGTGCAGGTTGGGTGGGGGGTGTAGAATGGCCTGGGGGGGGTAACAGGTGCAGGTTGGGTGGGGGGTGTAGAATGGCCTGGGGGGGGTAACAGGTGCAGGTTGGGTGGGGGGTGTAGAATGGCCTGGGGGGGTAACAGGGGAAGGTTGGGTGGGGGGGTGTAGAATGGCCTGGGGGGGGGGGTAACAGGGGAAGGTTGGGTGGGGGGGTGTAGAATGGCCTGGGGGGGGGTAACAGGGGAAGGTTGGGTGGGGGGGTGTAGAATGGCCTGGGGGGGGGTAACAGGGGAAGGTTGGGTGGAACACGCGGGGCGTGGCTATGACGGCCGGGGCGGGAGGGGCGTGGCTATGATTGGGGCGGGGCGGACTTAGACACGCCCCGGGAGGCCGCACTGTGGGAACTACAACTCCCAGGATGCATCGCTCACGCTGGGCGTGACACCGCGCGAGACCAACCCCTGGATCAGCGGCTGGATTGTGATGTCACTTCCGCTGCTCCCGCCCAATCGAACAGCCCATGGGAGCTGCGGATAGGGGCACGGAACGTTTCCCACAAGCCACCGCGGCTACTTTCCCTGCTCCCCTCGGCCCCCCCGCCTCAGAGACCCCCCCCCCCAAACTGCCCAGCCGGCTTGTCCTGTGACGTCAGGACCTGCCAACCCCCCACTCTGCCCCCCACCAAACCCCCTGTAGTCTGCCCCCCACCCCCCCACTCTGCCCCCCCACCCCCCCCTGCCCCCCAAACCCCCCTGTAGTCTGCCCCCCAACCCCCCACTCTGCCCCCCCCGCCCCCCACTCTGCCCCCCCACCAAACCCCCCTGTAGTCTGCCCCCCAACCCCCCACTCTGCCCCCCCACCAAACCCCCCTGTAGTCTGCCCCCCAACCCCCCACTCTGCCCCCCCACCAAACCCCCCTGTAGTCTGCCCCCCAACCCCCCACTCTGCCCCCCCACCAAACCCCCCTGTAGTCTGCCCCCCAACCCCCCACTCTGCCCCCCCACCAAACCCCCCTGTAGTCTGCCCCCCAACCCCCCACTCTGCTCCTCCCCACCAAACTCTTCATTCAGTCTGCTCCTCCCCAACCCCCCACTCTGCTCCTCCCTACCCCCAGCAGTCAGCTCCCCCCACCAAATACCCCCCCACACACACACACCCAACTGCCCAGCGGGCTTGTGTGGGACAGGCAGATGCTGCTGCTGCCTTACAAAGTGCAGCGGGGCAGCGTGAGGCGGGTTGGGGGGGGGGGGCTGCCTCGGCTGCGTCCGGTTTGAAAACACTGAGGCTGTGTCTGCACTGGCGCCATCTCGCGCCAAAGCGGCCGCTCTTGCGCGGAAACTTGCTGCCTGTCTACACTGGCCGTGTGTGCTTGCGCAAGGAAACTGACCTTCTCCTGTGTACAACCAGGGCTCCTGGCGCAAGAACTAGGATGCTCCTGCTCAGGAAGAAGCCTCTTGCGCAAGAGCCCTTCCGGCACAGGCCAGTGCGGACAGGTAACAGGAATTTCTTGCGCAAGAAAGGCCGACGGTTAAAAGGGCCATCGGAGTTTATTGCGCAAGAGAGCGTCCACACTGGCACGGATGCTCTTGCGTAAAAGCACATGCCAGTGCAGACGCTCTCTCAGAATCCTAGAACCACAGAGCTGGAAGAGACCTCAGAAGGTCAAGTCCAGCCCGCTGCGCTAGGCAGGACCAATCCCAACTAAATCAACCCGGCCAGGGCTGTGTCAAGCCGACACTTAAACACCTCTAGGGATGGAGACTCCACTGCCTCCCTAGGGAACCCATCCCAGTGTTTCCCCACCAGCCTAGGGAAATAGCTTTTCCTAATATCCAACCTGGACCTCTCCCACCGCAACTTGAGACCATTGCTCCTTGTTCTGCCATCTGTCACTACTGAGATCAGCCTTTCTGCAGCCTCTTTGGAACCTCGCTTCAGGAAGTTGAAGGCTGCTCTCAAATCCCCCCCAATCGACTCCGAGCCCTGTTCCCGGGGGGCGCGATTGGAGCACGTACCTGGACACCTTCCGGTCACGGTTCCCAGTCGGTTGCTGTCAGGCCGTGGACCGAGCAAACGTCACTTCCGGTCCGTGGGACGGGGCGCGGGCGTCCACCGCGCCACATGTGCCGGCACGACGCTACATTGTGAGAGCTCACAGCGCCCACGTGACTGCTGTTTGTTGCCCCGCGAGGGATGTGAGACGCACAGCTCCTGCCTCGTGCCAGAACGCGCCAAGGAGTTACAATCTCCCCGCCCACATCAGTGCATCATGGGAGACCGAGTGGGGTTGCCAGGTGTGAACTGTCAAAACAAGAGACCCCCTGAGAGGGCGCATGTCCATATCAGTGTCTGCCAGCTCCCGCTGCAGTCACGGGTGGGGCCCTGAGCCCGAGTCCCTGTCCCGCCTGCCTCTTCCCTCTGGCCCTCTCAGACTGTCTGGGCCATTGCAGGCTCCAGCTGGGGAGGGGAGGGGTGTTGCTCTCCAGGAGTGGGACCCTAGGATCCGCCTGGCACTGCAGCCAGGACACCGTCTGACTGGAATACGTCACGAACACGTGCCCCTGCAAAAGCCACACGCCGCGCCAAATGCTTCCATGCAGGAACGTGCTGCCATGGCCCCGTCTGACTGTCACGCCCCCTCTCTGCACACTCCTCAGGCACAGGCAGCAGCGTGGGCAGGCAGGCAGGCAGCTCTGCGAAGCCAGCACCAGCTCCTGTCTCCCCCTCTTGCCTCTAGAAGAGGCAGCAAGGGGTTTGACAGGTGGGTCCATGAAGCCACCACACCCAGTGCTCATGCATATCAGCTCCCGCCTGCCTCCTTCCACCATACTGCTTCCTCTGTAGGTGGGGGAACAGGCCGATCCAACGCTTGTGGGGAGCTGATCAACTGTACAACCGCGCCCTCTTGTGACAAGCTGACTTAAAAGCTGGCTTCCCACAGGTATCAGCTCACACCCTCCCTCCCTGCCTCTGACAGACAGCGGGTAAGAGGGGAGAATGTGTGTAATCGACAGGATTGACCAATAACTTGAGGCTTATTGGTTAATCGTGTAGTCGTCTGTACGTTGACATTCCAAGAGAAAACCACTAAATCTGGTGTGGAGAGTTTAGCCCCTAACCAGCCAGCAGCGAGCAATACCGCTGAGCTGATAAGTGCGGGGAACAGAACAGCTAAAAAGTCAGTGATAACATCTAACTCTAAAATGGTGAGCAATAAATTAAAACAGAAGCTCTTAAATATGAATAAACTGCAACACCCGTGCAAAAGAATATGAACAGAACACCAGGCATTTAGATTTATTTCCAAAGTAAAAGGCTTGTGTATTTCTAGGGTAAAACATACATAAAAACGTGATGTTCAACTCATTAAGTTATTGCTGGAACATGGATTACAGCAGGGGTTCTCAACATTCGTGATACCACCACCCCCTAAAATGCTAAACGAATTTGTGTGGCCACCCACCCTCACTGCCCTGGGTCCCTTCCTCCTCCCCCTTCTTACCAGACTCCTTGCCCTCCTCGGGTTCCTTCATGGCATGTGCAGTCCTTAACGCCCTCCCCCCTGCAGGCTCCTTTCCCCCATCTCTTTCTCCTCTGTGCCTCTTTTCTGCTCCGCATCCCACTCTCCCGCTGCCTTGCCTCCTCCTGTAGCTGAGCCACGCTCCTGGAGCCCCATTGCCCCGGCCACGCTGTGCGGCTTTCTGGCAGCTGCCTTCCGCCTCCCTGCCGCTCTTCACAGCCGGGGGGAGAGGGGTCGCAAGTGAAATACCTGGTGCCTGCAGGACTAAGTATTTGCTAGGTGATGCTTATAAATTAAGGCAATAATGCATTGAGCCTGTATCGAAGACTGTACTCGAGCCAAATAAAGACACAAGGCGTAAAAAGCCTTAAGCATATGTAACTAAAAATAACCCTAGATAATACCGTCTTAAACACTAAAATGCTGAAATGACTGAAGAGGTGGCAGGTAGCCACGGGATGCTAGTTCATAGCATCTGGAAATAAAACAACAACAACAACAACAACTGGTCTGGTAGCACTTTATAGACTAACAAACAATGTAGCTAGGATCATGAGCTTTCGTGGACTCAGGATACCATCTACGTAAGAACGGCCGTACTGGATCAGACCAAAGGTCCATCTAGCCCAATAGCCTGTCTGCCGACAGTGGCCAGCACCAGGTGCCCCGGAGAGGGTGGACCAAAGACAATGATCAAGCCATTTGTCTCCTGCCATCCTTCTCCATCCTCTGACAAACAGAGGCCAAGGACACCATTGTATCCCCTGGCTAATAGCCATTTATGGACCTAACCTCCATGAAATTATCTAGCTTCTCTTTAAACTCTGTTATAGTGCTAGCCTTCACAGCCTCCTCTGGCAAGGAGTTCCACAGGTTGACTACATGCTGCGTGAAGAAGAACTTTCATTTATTAGTTTTAAACCTGTTACCCGTTAATTTCATTTGGTGTCCTCTAGTTCTTCTATTATGGGAACTAATAAATAACTTTTCTTTATCTGCCCTCTCCACACCACTCATGATTTTATAGACCTCTATCATATCCCCCCTCGGTCTCCTCTTTTCTAAACTGAAAAGTCCCAATCGCTTTAACCTCTCTTCATATGGGACCCGTTCCAAACCCCTAATCATTTTAGTTGCCCTTTTCTGGACCCTTTCCAAGGCCAAAATATCTTTTTTGAGGTGAGGAGATCACATCTGTACACAGTATTCAATATGTGGGCGTACCATAGTTTTATACAGGGGCAGTAAGAGATTCTGGGTCTTATTTTCTATCCCTTTCCTAATAATTCCTAGCATCCTATTTGCCTTTTTGGCCGCCGTTGCACACCGTGTGGAAGTTTTCAAAGAACTGTCCACGATAACTCCAAGATCTCTTTCCTGATTTGTCATAGCCAAAGTAGCCCCCGTCATTCTGTACGTATAGTTGGGGTTATTTTTCCCGATGTGCATTACTTTACACTTATCCACATGAAATTTCATTTGCCATTTTGTTGCCCAATCATTCCATTTGGTGAGATCTTTTTGGAGTCTCTCACAGTCTGCTTCTGTCTTGACTATCCTGAACAGTTTGGTATCATCTGCAAACTTTACCACCTCACTCCTTTCTCCAGATCATTTACGAATAAGTTGAAAAGGATTGGTCCCAGGACTGACCCTTGGGGGACACCACTAGTTACCCCTCTCCAATCTGAAAATTTACCATTTCTTCCTACCCTTTGTTTCCTGCCTTTTAACCAGTTCTCAATCCAAGAAAGGACCTTCCCTCTTCTCCCATGGCCATGGAATTGACACAAGAGCCTTTGGTGAGGAACCTTGTGAGGAACCTCAGGAGGCGGGAAGGGCTCGAGACGCCTCCTGGGCATGCGTGGCTCAACAGGGGAAACTGCTATACAAAGCTCCGATCTGAGGCTCAGGGCGACCCTTCACCTACAGTGGAGCATCCACTGGGACACTACGCGAAGAACTACTACTGGATCCCCCTTGTCTGCATGTTTGTTAACCCCTTCAGAGAACACTAATAGATTAATAAGACATGATTTCCCTTTACAGAAACCATGTTGACTTTTGTCCAACAAACTATGTTCGTCTACATGCCTCACAATTTTATTCTTTACTATTGTTTCAACTAACTTGCCTGCTACCGAAGTCAGACCCGATGGTCTAGCTAGCCTCAGAACCATACTTCCCTTGGGATCTGGCTGTGACGTTACCTTGATAAGGCATATTTACTCTGCTATTTCCAACCCAATGGCAACAGAAATGAAATCCAGGACCCCTACCAGCATATCCCCTTCAAACCCTCCCCATCCAAATCCCCAGCCCGCGTTGACCGCAAGGCAAGCAGGGACGTTAGGCAGCCATGAAGTGAATAGTCCTGGAAGCGCACAAAATACTGTCGGTTCCACGACTATTCGATAGTCTCCTGAGGTGGGGCCGGCAGCCAGTGCGCTCCCAGCCCCCACTCCCAGGAAGCCCCCCCCACCCCCAGCACGGACTGCTTCCTTTGACGCTGC
Organism: Pelodiscus sinensis; assembly: GCF_052426305.1. Lineage (NCBI taxonomy): Eukaryota > Metazoa > Chordata > Testudines > Trionychidae > Pelodiscus > Pelodiscus sinensis. The sequence continues at coordinate 17,139,536 of NC_143081.1, read as the reverse complement.
CCCGGCATCTCACGCAGCTGCCTCCGTCCGCAGTGAGCCCTGGCGACCCCCACCCCGCCTGCCACTGCTGCCTGCGATAGCTGGCACATGCGGGGAGCTGGCTGGAAAGCTTCGTGCAGGTACCGGCTCCGTCTGCCCCCCACACCCTCCGCGCCACGCCTCTCTATCAGCAGTAAAGTGGGGGGAATGGGAGCCAGTGCCATGGAGAGCCACCTATGCCCGCGCCCCTCCCTCCTGTGCTCACGCCCCTGCCCCTTCCTGAGGCTGGGCAGGAACTGGGCGGTGAGCGCTCCCCCACCCGGAGGCTAGCGGCTGTGCTGGAACCTGGGGCGGTGAGTGGCTATCCCCTCCCTCCCCCCGCAGGGGAGGTGAAAGGGCGGGGGTGGGGGAAAAGCCCCAAGGCTCCCTGCCGGATCCAACTTGCAAGGAAGAAGCGGAGCTAGAATCGGCTCCGCACACTGCTGCTTCCCTTCCTCCTCCCCCTCCCACAGCAGGGCATGGACCCGCTTCCTGGAGTATTTTCCTGCTACTCCCATTTGCCAATATCCTGCCAATGGGAGCAGCGGGAGGCTGATCCTGGGCCATGGTGCTGGCAGCACTGTGAAAGAAGTTAGTGGCCCCTCACTCTCCCAGGCTGAGACCCCACGCCCCCAGCCTGCTCACACACACCCTCCACTGAGACCCCTCACACCCAGCCTGCTCCTACACCTCAACCCTGTCCAGACACCCCACCCCCAGCCCGCTCCCCCACCTTCCCTTGCGCCCCCTCCTCCTCCTCCGGGCCAGACACCCCACCGCCAGCCCGCTCCCCCACCTTCCCTCGCGCCCCCTCCTCCTCCCCCGGGCCAGACACCCCACCCCCAGCCCGCTCCCCCACCTTCCCTCGCGCCTCCTCCTCCCCCCCCGGGCCAGACACCCCACCCCCAGCCCGCTCCCCCACCTTCCCTCGCGCCCCCTCCCCCCCCCCGGGCCAGACGCCCCTCCCCCAGCCCGCTCCCCCACCTTCCCTCGCGCCCCCTCCCCCCCCGGGCCAGACGCCCCACCCCCAGCCCGCTCCCCCACCTTCCCTCGCGCCCCCTCCTCCCCCGGGCCAGACACCCCTCCCCCAGCCCGCTCCCCCACCTTCCCACGCGCCCCCTCCTCCCCCGGGCCAGACACCCCTCCCCCAGCCCGCTCCCCCACCTTCCCTCGCGCCCCCTCCTCCCCCGGGCCAGACACCCCTCCCCCAGCCCGCTCCCCCACCTTCCCTCGTGCCCCCTCCCCCCCCCGGGCCAGACACCCCTCCCCCAGCCCGCTCCCCCACCTTCCCTCGCGCCCCCTCCCCCCCGGGCCAGACACCCCTCCCCCAGCCCGCTCCCCCACCTTCCCTCGCGCCCCCTCCTCCTCCCCCGGGCCAGACACCCCACCCCCAGCCCGCTCCCCCACCTTCCCTCGCGCCCCCTCCTCCTCCCCCGGGCCAGACACCCCTCCCCCAGCCCGCTCCCCCATCTTCCCTCGCGCCCCCTCCCCCTCCCCCGGGCCAGACACCCCTCCCCCAGCCCGCTCCCCCACCTTCCCACACGCCCCCTCCTCCCCCGGGCCAGACACCCCTCCCCCAGCCCGCTCCCCCACCTTCCCTCGCGCCCCCTCCTCCTCCCCCGGGCCAGACACCCCTCCCCCAGCCCGCTCCCCCACCTTCCCTCGCGCCCCCTCCCCCCCCCCGGGCCAGACACCCCTCCCCCAGCCCGCTCCCCCACCTTCCCTCGCGCCCCCTCCTCCCCCGGGCCAGACACCCCTCCCCCAGCCCGCTCCCCCACCTTCCCTCGCGACCCCTCCTCCCCCGGGGCAGACACCCCTCCCCCAGCCCTCTCCCCCACCTTCCCTCGCGCCCCCTCCCCCCCCCCGGGCCAGACACCCCTCCCCCAGCCCGCTCCCCCACCTTCCCTCGCGCCCCCTCCTCCCCCGGGCCAGACACCCCACCCCCAGCCCGCTCCCCCACCTTCCCTCGCGCCCCCTCCCCCCCCGGGCCAGACACCCCTCCCCCAGCCCGCTCCCCCACCTTCCCTCGCGCCCGCCTCCTCCCCCGGGCCAGACACCCCACCCCCAGCCCGCTCCCCCACCTTCCCTCGCGCCCCCTCCTCCTCCCCCGGGCCAGACACCCCTCCCCCAGCCCGCTCCCCCACCTTCCCTCGCGCCCCCTCCTCCCCCGGGCCAGACACCCCTCCCCCAGCCCGCTCCCCCACCTTCCCTCGCGCGCCCCGCCCCCCCCGGGCCAGACACCAACAAGGGGCGGGCTGGGGGCGGGGCAGCTTCGCACTCGGACCCAGGATTCGCTCGCGCCCCCGCGCGCTCCTCGGACCTTCCTGTCATGGCGGCGCCAGCCGCCCAGTCAGACAACGCCCCCCTGCGACAGCCCATTGGCCGAACCAGAGGCAGGATCCCCTTTGCTGACAGCCCATTGGGCGACACTATCCTCCGCCAAGGCTGTCTTCCGAAAGCCCATTGGCTGGCACACAGCCAGGAACCACCCCTAAGTCACAGACAATTCGAGGACAGAGCAGTCCATTAAGATCCACCCCGGACAGCCTATTGGTCGAGAGCAGTGGCAGGTCGTTCCCCCTAGTCACACCGCATTCGCAGACAGAGCTGTCCGTTAAGATGCAGCCGGGTCAGCCTATTGGGTGCCTCTGATTCAGAACACGCCCCTTAGTTACAGCCCATTCGCGGACAGAAGAGTCTGTTATAATCCACCCCGGACAACCTATTGGCCGCCAGCAGCCCCAGAACACGCCTTTAGTCACCGCCCATTGGCGCACGGAGCAGTCCGTTAAGAGTCACCTCGGAGAGCCTCAGATTGGCCGCCACAGATTCCGAACACGCCCTTTACTCTCAGCCCATTCGCGGACAGAACAGTCTGTTACGATCAGTCCGGGACAGTCTCTCGGCCAGCCTTAGTGTAGGGATAACATAGTCAAGTATGAAACATGATTCCCCCAAGTGGAAGTGACTCCCCAGAATTTGTTCCCCACAACTAAAAGTCTAAGGAGGAGAAGTTTGTTAAGTAGAAGAAGCATAGAAGTGTTTAGATTTATTCTTGTGAAAGTGTTTAGATTTAGTGTTATCAAGCTTGAGAAGTGTTTAGATTTATAATTAAACAATCCTAACAAATAATAATAATAATAATAATAATTATAAATCTAAACATTTTTGCCCCTCTAGAATATAATTCGTTAGGAATGTAATATTAGGTCATGTAACTTCAAACTGTTAAAAATATACTACTATGTAGCCAGAAACAGCTCCCCTCGCTGTGTGCCAGGGCACGCTCAAACTTATTGTTACACAATTGACAACCGTTCTCTTCAAAGCATTGTGAAGCACTTAACCCTAATCGCAAAGTGAAGCATTGTAACTATAACAGTAACTAACTCAGCGCTCAGAGAGAGAATGTTTTAAGAAATGCCACCCAGAAACTTTTGTAACTTTTTGTAACTACAACTCTTGTATTATTATGCAAAATACTGTAAGGGAAACATTACTTCGGGAATGTACGTAAGAGAGAGAGTGCTTGGACGATGAATGAACGGTTCTGAGAGGTGCCAGCCTGAGAATGCAGCAACAAAGGGCTGAAGAAGGCGTCAGGTGCCAGTGCAACCAAAAGGTGTCCTTTAAGATCATTCCCGGGTCAGCTTATTGGTCGCCTCAGATAAAGGACACGCCCTTTAATCACAGCCCATTTGCTGACAGAGCAGTCCGTTAAGATTGACTGGTTGGAGCTGAGCAGGACCACCGGCCACGGCGCAGTTTAGGAGGCGGGGCCGCGGCTGGTCCTGCGGGTGACGGGCGGCAGTGGCCGGCCGGGCTGAAGCGCAGCCTGGGCCCCACTGGGGAGCGAGAGGCAGGTGCCAGGTCCAGGGGAGGGGATGAGGTGATTGCAGAGGAGGAAACTGAGGCACGGGGGGGAGAGCCAGGGAAAGCAGAGCTGGTGGGGCTGAGTCCGGTCCATGTCGGTTCGCAGAGCAGCCGATGGACTCCTGAATTCTCAGCGGCTACTCGATGACGCCGCAGTCCCGGGGCCGGTGTGACGTCACAAACAGCTGCCGTCGCAATTGGCTCCCCGTAGCCGTTTCTGACACACACGTGAGCCGCTCTGATTTGGCTTCTAACACTTTTAGCTGCTCAGTTCTGCAAGCGCGGAGAGGAAGCCGCGTCCGATAGATGGAGGTTCTCCGTGACACATTTGGCAGCCTGGACCCCCTGCCTCTGGTCCAAAGGGTCTCAACCAACCCCCAACCCCATGACCCTTGTTCTCAGTGATTCCGCCAGCTGCTTGGTGCCTTTAGTACCCGGCCCCGCTTGCAAAGTCCCCCCCCAGCAGCGCGACCGGAGAGCAAAGTGAAAGAACCCCCCCAGCATTGCGACCTGAGGGCGGCGCCAGGGACCCCCGAGCAGCAAGTCCCGAGGGCGGCACCAGAGACCCCCCCCAGCAGAGTGACCCGAAAACGGTGCCAGAGACCCCGCCCAGCAGCATCACCCGAAAGCGGCACCAGAGGCCCCCCCCAGCAGCATGAGCTGAAAGTGGCGACAGAGACCCCACCTCCAAGGAGCGCGACCCGAGAGCGGCGCCAGAGACCCCCCCAGAAGCATTACCTGAGAGTGGAGACAGAAACCCCACCCCCAGCACCGCTACCGGAGAGCGGCGCCAGAGACCTCCCCGAACAGCATCACCCGAGAGCGGCACCAGAGACCTCCCCGAGCAGCATCACCCGAGAGCGGCGCCAGAGACCCCCCCCACAGCAGCGCGACCCGAGAGCGGCCCCAGAGACCCACCCAGCAGCAAAACCCGAGAGCGGCGCCAGAGACCTCCCCCCAGCAGCGCGACCTGAGAGTGGAGACAGAGACCCCACCCCCAGCACCACTACCCGAGAGCGGTACCAGAAACCCCCCCAAGAGCGCGACCCGAGAGTGGTAACAGAGACCCCCCCCAGCAGCACGACCGGAGAGCGGAGCCAGAGACCCCCCCAGCAGCATGATCCCAAGGAGGCGCCGGAGACCCCCCCAGCACCGCGACTCGAGAGCGACGCCGGAGACCCCCCCCAGCAGCGTGACTCAAGAGCGGCGCCAGGGATTCCCCGCAGCAGCACGACCCAAGAGTGGTGACGGAGACCCCCGCCGGCAGCACGACCGGATAGCGGAGCCAGAGACCCCCCCCCCCCAGCAGCAGGACTCGATAGAGGCGCCAGAGTCATCCCCAGCAGCATCACCCCAGCGAGGCGCCAGAGACGGCGCCCAGCAGCCTGACCCGAGAGCGGCACCAGAGACCCCCCCAGCAGCGCGACCCGAGAGCGGCACCAGAGACTCCCCAGCAGCGCAACCCGAGAGAGGCGCCAGAGACCCCCCAGCAGCGCGACCCGAGAGCGGCACCAGAGACCCCCCCCAGCAGCACGACCCGTGAGAGGCGCCAGAGACAGCGCCCAGCAGCACGACCCGAGAGAGGCGCCAGACTCCCTCATAGAATCATAGAATAATAGGACTGGAAGGGACCTCGAGAGGTCATCGAGTCCAGCCCCCCGCCCTCAAGGCAGGACCAAGCTCCGTCTACACCATCCCTGACAGATGTCTATCTAACCTGTTCTTAAATATCTCCAGAGAGGGAGATTCCACCACCTCCCTTGGCAATTTATTCCAATATTTGACCACCCTGACAGTTAGGAATTTTTTCCTAATATCCAATCTAAACCTCCCCTGCTGCACTTTAAGCCCATTACTCCTTGTCCTGTCCTCAGAAACCAAGAGGAACAAATTTTCTCCTTCCTCCTTGTGACACCCTTTTAGATATTTGAAAACCGCTATCATGTCCCCCCTTAATCTTCTTTTTTCCAAACTAAACAAACCCAGTTCATGAAGCCTGGCTTCATAGGTCATGTTCTCTAGACCTTTAATCATTCTTGTCGCTCTTCTCTGTACCCTTTCCAATTTCTCCACATCTTTCTTGAAATGTGGCGCCCAGAACTGGACACAGTACTCCAGCTGAGGCCTAACTAGTGCAGAGTAGAGCGGCAGAATGACTTCACGAGTTTTGCTTACAACACACCTGTTGATACAACCTAGAACCATATTTGCTTTTTTTGCAACAGCATCACACTGTTGACTCATATTCAACTAGTGGTCCACTATGACCCATAGATCCCTTTCCGCCATGCTCCTTCCTAGACAGTCGCTTCCCATCTTGTATGTATGGAACTGATTGTTCCTTCCTAAGTGGAGCACTTTGCATTTCTCTTTATTAAACCTCATCCTGTTTACCTCTGACCATTTCTCTAACTTGCTAAGGTCATTTTGAATTATGTCCTTATCCTCCAAAGAAGTCGCAACCCCACCCAGTTTGGTATCATCTGCAAGCACGACCTGAGAGTGGCCCCAAAGACCCCTCCCCCCCAGCAGCGAGACCCGAGAGCAGCGCTAGAGACACTCCCAAGCTGCACGACCAGAGAGCGGCGCCAGAATCCCTCCCTGCAGCGAGACCCGAGAGCGGCGTGACTGAAGAGACCTCTCACTCACTAAGGTCCGTGGCTGTGGGAATTCTATCCTTTAGCCCTTCCTCCCCCCCCCGCCTATGTATAGGGCCCTCTACAAGAACACTGAGTCAGTCAGCCATGACGCACCACCGCTCTCCCTTGCGCGACTGGCGTACCTGCAGAATTCCCGTTGGCTCCTGAGCCCTTAACCCGTGGAGATGCTCACCTGGAATGCCTGCAAGTGTGCTGTACAAGGACACGGCAGAAGCAGAGCAAGGACAAAGACACAGAGACAGAAAGACAGAACTTGCTGGCCAACACAACAGAATGAGGAGAGAGAAACACGTGGGAGGAAGGCAAACAACTCACCACTGAGCATCATCATCCTCAATCCAGGTCTCTGCTAAGGTGGACACACTGTTCCCCAAAGAAATGAGCAGCACCTACAAATGGAAACCCCGTTTCTCTCATAACCAAAGTTGCTAGTCGGGAACCTCAGCTAGGGCTGGCTTCCTAAGCAAACAGCACGTCACTACCTGCATCCAGGTGGGCCATAAGCTCAGATTTCTCTAAATTAAACACTTATCTCAGTGACAGTGGTGGTAGCTCTGCTTTCAACTGGACAGTTCTTGCCTCCCATTCATCATTCTCCCAACCTTACTGCTCTCATTCGTGCTGTCTTTCCTTCGCGTGATGGGAAGAGACTCGAATGGCTGACTTCTTATGCCTTGATATTGAAGTCAGCACAAGGGGGAAAGAACAAACAAGTTAGCAGCTCAGTCAGCAATGGTGCATAACCTCTTCTTCTCGCATATAAGATATCACAGACTCCTACCACCAGCCATGCCCTTTCATGGCCACTGCAGGAATACAGCTAGAGTAGAAAGGTATCCAAATTAGTAACGCTAGAGTAGACTACATTGAGCCGGTATCCAAAACAGTGACTCTAGACTACTGTCCCTTTCCCAGCCTCAATGCCACAGGGCCCCATGCCATAAAAGAAGCTCATGGCCTGTGAAGAAATCTACTGCCAGGTGTGCCCTACTTTTTTGTGGTTCCTGAGACCACCTCTGTGGGGAATGCATGCCAAGCAACTCCCCCCTGTTCTGTGGAGGGAGACAGCAGGACAGGAAAGGGGAGAGTCTTAGCTGGGCTGAACAATGGAGACGTTCAATAAGCAATTTAGGTTCCCCACATCAATATGTCTATCTTGAATTTATGATACAGGCAGTCCCCGAGTTACGCGGATCCGACTTATGTTGAACGGGGATTTTCTCACGGGGAGCAAAGCGGCGGAGGACCCGGGGCCGGACCCGCGGCGCTCCCAGCTGATCTGGAAGCGCCGCGGTCCGGCCCGGGTCCTCCGCCGCTTTGCTCCGCGTCTCCCTGGTCTGCTGGGGGGGGGACGCAGCTAGTGCCCCCCCCCCAGCAGACCAGGGAGATGTGGAGCAAAGCCCGGGGCCTGTGGTAGAGCAGGTGGGACGCTGCCGGTTGGTCCCGCAGCACCGCTCCTTGGCGCTACTGGACCAACCCGGCAGCACCCCAGCTGCTCAGCCCCAGGAGTCCTGATTCAGCCGCTGCTGATCAGTTTCAGCAGCGGCTGAATCAGGACGCCTGGGGCAGAGCAGCTGGGGTGCTGCTGGGTTGGTCCAGTAGCGCCGAGGTGCGGCCACGCTACTGGACCAACCCAGCAGCACCAGAGCTGCTCTGCCCCAGGCGTCCCCAAGTTAGCCGCTGCTGAAACTGACCAGCGGCTGACTACAGGAAGCCCGAGGCAGAGTTGCTCTGCCCTGGGCTTCCTGGAATCAGCTGCTGATCAGTTTCAGCAGCAGCTGACTTGGGGACGCCTGGGGCTCTTAAGTTGAATCTGTATGTAAGTCAGAACTGGTGTCCAGATTCAGCGGCTGAATCTGGATGCCAGTTCCGACTTACATACAGATTCAACTTAAGAACAAACCTACAGTCCTTATCTTGTACGTAACCCGGGGACTGCCTGTATTGGCGGCTATACCGTTGCGTGGAGGGATCTAAGTACACAAGGGCACTGAGGGATTGGGGTGATTTAGAGGCCCCATGATGAAGGGCAGGGTGGAGGAGTGTTTGAGGACCCCACATTGGCAGGGAAGGTGAACTTGGCAAGGGGGAACAAGAATTGGGGAGTGTTGGGGGTTAAGGGATCCCATGAATGGAGGGATCCACTAGAGGCAGATTAGGGAAGGATATGGCAGGCTGGAGGATGTCCGGGAGGAAGAGGAGGACTGAGGGGGGAAGTTCAGGGTGCTAGGAACAGAATGAATAAGGGAGGCTGACAGGTCCCATGGCTGGTAGGATAGGAGCGTGGGAGGAGGGACTGTGGGTTGGGAAAGAAGCAAATTAGACCAAGGGGGTCCTACGAACAGGGGAAACGTAGGGACAGAGCTAGGGTGCAGGTTAAGGTGAGCTGGGGGATGTCGTAGGGAGGAAAAGGGCTGATGGGAGCATGGACTGGGGGTGCAGGTGGGGCTGGGTGTTGTGGAGAGGAAGGGAAACTGAGGGGCCCCTGGGATAAGAGTATGGACTGGAGGGAAGGACACTGATGTGGATGCAGGCGGGACTGGGGGTTATTAGAAATGGACTGGAGAAGAGGGGGGGATTGGGATGCAGGTTGGGCGGGGGTTGGCTAAGGAAGGGAGGGGTCGGATGGAGCCAGCCCGTGATGCAGTTTGTGGGCAGGGCTGGGCTGTCATGCTGGGTGGGGTGGGGGCTGCAACACACTAGTGACGCTCGGACCCGAGGAACCAGCATTGTCAAAACTACAACTCCCGGCATGCACCGCTCATGCAGGGAGTGACTCACGCACAATGAGACCAAGCCCCTAGCGACCCAGGCTTGGCATCCAGACTGCTGATGTCACTTCCTCTTCCACCACCCCCTTGTCATAGCCTGGAATGGCAAAAACCTCCCCCCGCAGACGGTTACTGGAGAGGGCCCCCGAGGATGTTCAGCCCCCTCACCGCCGCGACGTGGGGCCGTGCTGTGCGGAGCTCCCCGGGCGCCTAAGGGCTGAGACCCAGGCGGGGCAGGGCGCGCAGAACCGGAGCCTTCACGCTAGGGGGCAGGCTCGGCGCTGGCAGCATCAGGCTCTGATCCTGGCTGCGCCTTGCGCTTCTTCGACCTTCCTCCCATGGCGGCACCGCCCGCCCAGCGCCGCGTGCGCAGCCACACCCTGCCGCGTGGAGCCCCACGACGCCCATAGTGCCATGCGGCTGCAGGGGCTGACGGGATACAGGCCCAGCGGCACTACAACTCCCACGGTGCCGTGCGGCTGCAGGGGCTGACGGGATACAGGCCCAGCGGCACTACAAGTCCCACGGTGCCGTGCGGCTACAGGGGCTGACGGGATACAGGCCCAGCGGCACTACAACTCCCATGGTGCCATTTGGACTCTGCATGAAGGCAGTGCACTATCTGGTCCTTCCTCCCACCATCAGCCCTGCAAAACTGACTCTCAGCCCCTGCTAGCCATGCCCTGGCTCCTCTGACCTCTTCCTATGCCTGACACATTCAACCCACAGCCCCCTCGTAGCCCAGCAATGGCCCCTCTGACTTCTTTCTGTGCCTGGCAATCTTGACCCTCAGCCCTCTGCTAGCCTAGCCCTGGCCCCAGCGCAAGCAGCGGCCCTGCTCCACCACCGGAGATTGCTATGGACTGGGAGACTCCCCATGATAACATTTGGGGGTTGTATAACCAAAGCCAAAAACGGATTTTAGACAGACTGCTTGGCTTGGAGCTTTGCCAGCAAAAAGTGCCAGTCTAGATGGGGATCTTTCGGAAAATAAAGCCTTTTTCGAAAGATCCCTTATTCCTTCTTTTAAGAGGAATAAGGGATCTTTCGGAAAAGGCTTTATTTTCCGAAAGATCCGCGTCTAGACTGGCGCTTTTCTCCAGCAAAGCGCCAAGCCGGAAAAAAGTGGCAGCCATGTTTATGCAAATGAAGCAGGGGGGATTTAAATCCCTGCTTCATTTGCAATTGCGATGTGTCTAATTTGCATCCCTTTTACGGAAAAGGGATGCAGTCTAGACACAGCCCCTGTGTATTGGTGAGTGATTAATCCTCTGACAGTAATCTCATGGGAGTGACATTACACCATATTCTTTATGGAAAATAACTTCCACAAAGTTTACTGAGTACAATTTTCCTAGTTGCATGACTAGGTCATAAGTCAGGAATATTGACTAATGTCTCTTATTTCAGCTATGCTGTTTTGGGTGATGGCCACTGCTAACCTTTCAGGTGCAACAATGGAAAAGCCAGACGGGGCTGATAGCCCAGCAGCAAGGATAATGAATCGTGAAAAGGTTTGGACTTCTGTAGACACTCCATACTGCCACTGACTCATGGATAATGCTACAATCAGGTGATCTAGTCACCTGACACTAACCTCCATCTTAGACTGCTGACCTCTTCCACTGGAAGGTGGGGGGAATTGAACAAGTGATTACTGCCTTCTGGAAATCCTAGGGAAGGGTGGGGAGCAAAACAATCAGGGTCTTCACTTTGCTTCTCCCCCAGCTCCCACGCAAAGCGATACTTGAAATCACCTGGAGAGACAAAAGAGACAAACTGAGGGAGTAGTGGGAAAGGCTGCTGGACACAAACTGAAAAGATACCCTGAGCCTGTGAAGGAATCTATTTAAAACAGCATCTAGGGTGGGGAATTATTTCTTGTAACCAATTTGTGTAGTGAATCCAGCTTAGTTTGCATGCTTTGTATTATTTTGGTTGTAACCTGCTGTGTTCTGTTTGCTTTTTCTTGAACCACTTAAATACACCTTTGGAGCTAACAAACTTATTTCTGGTGTGCGATAGAACCCCATTTATCTAATTTCTAACTGGAAAGAGGGGGCAGGAAGTTGGCATACTTTCCTCCACACACACAGGCAAATTTCATATAATGTTAGGTTTGCACACCCAAGGCAGGTGAACACCTGGGGCTGGGGCAAGTCCCTTAAGATGAGTCTTCCTAGAGCTGATCTCAGTGTCTATACAAGGGGTGGCCAATAATTTTTGATGGGAGGGGGGCAACTCCAAGGTTTTGGAAAGAGGTCGAGAGCTGCACTCTTCCATGATATTAATGGAGGAAATGCAGAGTCTGTGAAGGAGGTTGGGTGCAAAAGAGAGACTGGGGTGCAGGAGGGAGACTGGAGTCTGGGAGGGAGTTTGAGTGAAGGAGGCAGCTGTGACTAGGGCAAGGGACTGGAGTGCAGGGGTTTGGGATGTAACCTAAGGTAGGAGGGTATTGTGATTGAGAGGGGGTATGGGTGGCAGAGAGGGACAGAGGGTTTGGGTATGTTGAGGGGGGGGGGTGGGAAAGGGCTGGGGTGCCAGAAGTAGGCTGTGGCCAAGAGACTTACCTGCCAGCTGCCAAACTTAGCCTGTAGAGCTAAGGCTTGCAGAGTTTAAAACCTTTCCCAGACAGACTGCTTGCTTACCTGGCCATGTGCTTCATTGAATAACTAGAGAAGGGGCGTGGTTCTTTTTGGCTGTCTGTTATTCCAACAAGCAGCTCCCATTGGCTGGTTTCTGGCCAGAAACTGACCAGTGGGATTGTGTTGGGTGCAGAGCAGCTCCTGAAACTTCCCCCTCCCCTCCAGTTTTGAAACAGAAATGGAGCCCTGCAGACATGTGTCTGCACAGCGCACAGGGCTGCGGGGCAAGTAGGGGAGCCTGCCTGGGGCTCCCTGCTGCCTCCGTAGGCCAGATCTGGTGGTTTCGTAAGCCGCATCCAGCCTGCGAGCTGCATCCAGCCCGTGGGCCGTATTTAGGGTTACCAGATGGTTTAACCAAAAATACCGAACGCCCCTCTTCCCCCCCAAAAAAACACCAGGGAAAAAATTCTGTTGAGGGGGAAAAAAGGGGGGAGAGAGGGAACCAAAGTTGTTGAGGAAAAAAAACCAAGGACCCTGAGAGTTACTAAGCAAAATATATATATATATATATATAAAAATAGCATGGCCCCTTTAACAAATGCTTTTGAGGCTTTTTAGCCCTAACAGGCTACTGGTGGCCACTGGCTGCCCTCCACCATCTCGTCTTCCTGCTCCAGCCCAGACAGCTCCCCTGCGGAACCAGGTAAGCACCCGGTATTTTCGCCTTCTGGCTGGGAAAAAAAAATCAGAAAATACCAGACATTTTAGGTGTCCGGTATTTTCTGAATTTTTTTACCAGACAGGCGGAAAAAATACTGGATTGTCCGAACCTTAGCTGTACTTTGCCCAGGCCTGGTCTATACATTTCTGCAGTTGGGTGTGGCCATGCCAGGGTGCTTGGCTACTCCTTGAGAGTTTCTGTCCAGAGGCTCTTGGAGATAGTTTATTGCTCATCCGCCCTGGCAGTCACTTCTCCCCAGTTGGTCCCAATAGGCTTTCTCCACTGCATTTTCTATCAGGTTCTTACTGGTCATTATCTCCACCGTACCTCGGTGCAGCCATCTGTTCAAACATCTTTTCAGTCCTAAAACAGTCTTGGCACCATCCCTCAGTTGTGCAATCCTTTTAAAAATGTATCCCCCTAACACACTGGTGTCTGAAACCAGACCACTTCAGGGGAGGGTGTGGAAGTGACAGCCAATTCAGCTCCAGCCATGGCATCCAGGTGGGCTAGAGGGGATACAGCCATATTGTTCCCATCCTGCCTATCAGCTGCTTCTAGGGAGAGAGTTCCCTTTAAGCCTCTTAGTCAATGCAGATTTTGGCCTTCACCAGCCAGATGAAGGGCTATATGGGGGAGAGGCTGTCATACAGAGTATCACCAACATCAAGAGGAGCCGACACACAAAAAAGCCCAGGCATGGGTAGACGTGTGCAGGGATAGATTGGCATTGGGGCAGCTTTAAGACATATGGTACTTAGAACGGCTCTACTGGATCAGACTAATGATTGATCCAGTCTTGTATCCTGTCTTGCAGCAGTCACTAGTGCTAGATACTTCAGAGGGAATTAACAATCCAGGCAGTCAATGATGCATCCCACAATCAAATCCCAGATTCTGGCAATCAAAGGGTTAGGGCCGTGGTCACCAACAGGTCAATCACGAGGCCTCGACCAGTCGATCATGAAGCACGCAGACCGCCCCCCCCATTTTCCTCCCACCCCCGAGGAGCCCCACTACCTACCGCCAGCGAAAATGGAGGTAGTGCCAGCTCCCCGCAGGTGGACGGAAGTCCCGCAGCTTAGCGCCACTTCCGGGGGTTCCGGAAGTTCACTGGCTGCTCTGCCGGGCACACTGTGGGAGGGGGCGTCGGCCCCGGAGGAGGAGCACAGCGACTTCCCTGCACCGGCGCAAATGATTTGTGCAAGAGGGCTTTTGCCCGAACGGGAGCAGCACAGTATTTCCGCAAGAACACTGACGATCTTACATGAGATCGTCAGTGTTCTTGCGGAAATTCAAGCAGCCAGTGGAGACAGCTGGCAAGTTTTTCCGCAAAAGCAGATGATTTTGCGGAAAAACTTGCCAGTCTAGACACAACCCAGGAGTTTTTCAGGATTCTGGAAATATCCCAGAAAAACTCTTCTGCATCCAGGGATGCATTTGTTCTTCTGCTTTTTTTAGTGGAAGAGCAAACATGCTCTTTTGGTCACCCCTATATTCCTCTTTCCACGAGGAATAAGGGAGCTTCCAAAAGAAGGGTTTTTTCTGACATTTGGTCCAGTCTAGACAGGCCAAATGTTGGAAAAACCTCTTCCTACAGAAGAATTGGAAAAAAAAAAGCAGCAGTATAAGGGTTGGGGATAGCAAGTGATGGAGAGGAGGAGAATAGAGAGGGCAAGGCTTCAAGGAAGGGGCAAGACGGTAGATCTTGGCTTGTTCTGTCATTTAAAAAGTGATCTTGGGTGTAAAAAGGTTGGAGACCACTGCCCTACATCATCCCACTCACACATCCAAAGAGGCTCACCAGGGCCAGGAAACCAGCGTTGCAGGGGATGGAAGGGGGGTAGTGACATCACAAAGGCCTGTTGCAGGATCTCAGCCTACTGGGCGATAGTGATAGGTCGGTGGTGACCTCACAGAGAGACCCTAACCTGACATCAGCCAATCAGAAGAGAGGTGCAAGGCAGGGACAAGCTCAGAGATTCTAATGGCTTTGCAGCAGCAAGGCTCCTTCTCAAGGTCTCTCGTCGAGGGCGGAGAAAGAATTAGGATTAATTATGGGAGCACGGGGAGGAATCTCGTCAGAGTTTTCTCCTTCCCTACCCACGGAGTTGATGTTACCTGTTCAGAAGGTAAGAGCCGCAGAGAGGTTTGGAGCCTGTTCTGTCTGATCCACCTGAGCTCTAGGCATAGAAATCACTAAGTTAAGGTTGAGCAGGATCCTGTGGGTGGAATTGCTCTAGCGCTCATTAACCCGTTACCCCTTTCCATGTCTATCTGAGAGTACTGTATTCTTATCAGTCAGTGTGTCCCGAGGGGCAGGGGCGGACTAGGGGCAGAACGCCATCCTTGCAGGAGACGGTCGGGGTGGGGGGGCGATGACATCTCAAAGGCCTGTTGTAGAATCTCAGGCTATTGGGGAAAGGCGATGGGGAGGCGGTGACCTCGTAGAGAGATCCTGACATCAGACACACGGGACAGAGGTGCAAGGTGGGGGCAACCTCAGAGACCCCGCCTTATGGCTTTGTGGGAGGCTCTCCCAAAGAGGCAGGGCTGGAATTGCTCGGAGACTGATCCCCTCAGATGGTGAGCTGGCCCATCCTTTAGGACATCTGCTGTGACCTCTCAGCCTCCCATCAAGTCTCAATGCTGATTGGGAAGACTTCTGCTCCCTGTCATTAGCCCCCTGCCCAGCCAGTTTCCCAGCTGTTACCCAGTCTGGAGCCAGCAAAGCCCTCGGGCAGGAGTGACAGCAAAGGGCTAGGACCCAGAAGCCGTGCCCGGGGTCAGTCTGGAGTGCTGTACAGAGCCCAGGACCATCCACATATCCTGTGTGGTGCAACCTGCTGAGTGGAGACAAAGGCTCAGGGCTGCTCTCATACCCTGATCAGACACTTTACTGAATGTGGTGCAGGGAAAAGGTGGACTGATGGCTCCCATGAATGGGGGTGCAGACTGGGGTGAGGAAGAGCCCCGGGATAAGAATATGGATGGGGGTGCAGGCTGGGGAGAGGAAGGGCCCCAGGATAAGAGTATGGACGGGGGGTGCAGGCTGGGGAGAGGAAGGGCCCCGGGATAAGAGTATGGACGGGGGGGTGCAGGCTGGGGTGAGGAAGGGCCCCGGGATAAGAGTATGGACGGGGGGTGCAGGCTGGGGTGAGGAAGCAGGAGGGGAGAGGGCTGAGCGGAGCCTGGAGTGCGGGATGAGGGGGCCGTGGGCAGGAGGGGAGAGGGCTGCGCGGAGCCTGGAGTGCAGGATGAGGGGGCCGTGGGCACCAGGGGAGAGGGCTGCGCGGAGCCTGGTGTGCGGGATGAGGGGGCCGTGGGCAGGAGGGGAGGGGGCTGCGTAGAGCCTAGAGTGCGGGATGAGGGGGCCGGGGGCAGGAGGGGAGAGGGCTGCGCGGAGCCTGGTGTGCGGGATGAGGAGGCCGGGGGCAGGAGGGGAGAGGGCTGCGCGGAGCCTAGAGTGCGGGATGAGGGGGCCGTGGGCAGGAGGGGAGAGGGCTGCGCGGAGCCTGGTGTGCGGGATGAGGGGACCGTGGGCAGGAGGGGAGAGGGCTGCGCGGAGCCCGGTGTGCGGGATGAGGGGGCCGTGGGCAGCAGGGGAGAGGGCTGTGCGGAGCCTGGTGTGCGGGATGAGGGGGCCGGGGGCAGGAGGGGAGAGGGCTGCGCGGAGCCTGGTGTGCGGGATGAGGGGGCCGGGGGCAGGAGGGGAGAGGGCTGCGCGGAGCCTGGTGTGCGGGATGAGGGGGCCGGGGGCAGGAGGGGAGAGGGCTGCGCGGAGCCTGGTGTGCGGGATGAGGGGGCCGTGGGCAGGAGGGGAGGGGGCTGCGCGGAGCCTGGTGTGCGGGATGAGGGGGCCGTGGGCAGGAGGGGAGAGGGCTGCGCGGAGCCTGGTGTGCGGGATGAGGGGGCCGTGGGCAGGAGGGGAGGGGGCTGCGCGGAGCCTGGAGTGCGGGATGAGGGGGCCGTGGGCAGGAGGGGAGAGGGCTGCGCAGAGCCTGGTGTGCGGGATGAGGGGGCCGGGGGCAGGAGGGGAGGGGGCTGCGCGGAGCCTGGAGTGCGGGATGAGGGGGCTGGGGGCAGGAGGGGAGAGGGCTGCGCGGCGCCTGGAGTGCGGGATGAGGGGGCTGGGGGCAGGAGGGGAGAGGGCTGCGCGGCGCCTGGAGTGCGGGATGAGGGGGCCGTGGGCAGGAGGGGAGAGGGCTGCGCGGCGCCTGGAGTGCGGGATGAGGGGGCCGTGGGCAGGAGGGGAGAGGGCTGCGCGGAGCCTGGTGTGCGGGATGAGGGGGCCGTGGGCAGGAGGGGAGGGGGCTGCGCGGAGCCTGGAGTGCGGGATGAGGGGGCCGTGGGCAGGAGGGGAGAGGGCTGCGCAGAGCCTGGTGTGCGGGATGAGGGGGCCGGGGGCAGGAGGGGAGGGGGCTGCGCAGAGCCTGGAGTGCGGGATGAGGGGGCCGGGGGCAGGAGGGGAGAGGGCTGCGCGGAGCCTGGAGTGTGGGATGAGGGGGCCGTGGGCAGGAGGGGAGCCTGGTGTGCGGGATGAGGGGGCCGGGGGCAGGAGGGGAGGGGGCTGCGTAGAGCCTAGAGTGCGGGATGAGGGGGCCGGGGGCAGGAGGGGAGAGGGCTGCGCGGAGCCTGGTGTGTGGGATGAGGGGGCCGGGGGCAGGAGGGGAGAGGGCTGCGCGGAGCCTGGAGTGCGGGATGAGGGGGCCGTAGGCAGGAGGGGAGAGGGCTGCGCAGAGGCTGGTGTGCGGGATGAGGGGGCCGGGGGCAGGAGGGGAGAGGGCTGCGCGGAGCCTGGAGTGCGGGATGAGGGGGCCGTGGGCAGGAGGGGAGAGGGCTGCGCAGAGCCTGGTGTGCGGGATGAGGGGGCCGTAGGCAGGAGGGGAGAGGGCTGCGCGGAGCCTGGTGTGCGGGATGAGGGGGCCGTAGGCAGGAGGGGAGAGGGCTGCGCGGAGCCTGGTGTGCGTGATGAGGGGGCCGGGGGCAGGAGGGGAGAGGGCTGCACGGAGCCTGGTGTGCGGGATGAGGGGGCCGGGGGCAGCAGGGGAGAGGGCTGCGCGGAGCCTGGAAATAACGAGCTTCTTACTTTGCCTGCTGTCAAAGGGCAAGACTGGGGCCACGTGGCGTGCGGAGCAGGGACAGCAGCTGGGGGCGATGGAATTATACGTGCATTACCCGCAATGACCACCGAGCGGCACTGTGGAGGCGCTACGGAATTACACGTGCATTACCCGCAATGACCACCGAGCGGCACTGTGGAGGCGCTACGGAATTACACGTGCATTACCCGCAATGACCACCGAGCGGCACTGTGGGGGCGCTACGGAATTACACGTGCATTACCCGCAATGACCACCGAGTGGCACTGTGGAGGCGCTACGGAATTACACGTGCATTACCCGCAATGACCACCGAGTGTCACTGTGGAGGCGCTACGGAATTACACGTGCATTACCCGCAATGACCACCGAGTGTCACTGTGGAGGCGCTACGGAATTACACGTGCATTACCCGCAATGACCACCGAGTGGCACTGTGGAGGCGCTACGGAATTACACGTGCATTACCGGCAATGACCACCGAGCGGCACTGTGGAGGCGCTACGGAATTACACGTGCATTACCCGCAATGACCACCGAGTGGCAGATACCTAAGTGCCCCAGACACCCACGTCTCATCCTGAGCAGATAACAAGGCTGTTCCTAGAGGGAGAGACAAAAGAAGAGGCGGGGTCGGACATCAGGCTGGGGGGGTAGGGTCTGGGAGTTGAGTTAGTCTCGGCTGGGCTAGGTGGAGTGAGGTCTCCTTCCTCTTGCAGAAATTCTGGAGCCGCTGTTGGTCATCCCGTCGCTCCATGTCGAGCCGGTCCCACCAGTCAGATCTAGTCTCCAGCGCAAGAAGCGGCGGCGCACAGCGAGGTGCAGCTGGAAGAGCTGCGCGCCCGGACAATCGGCTGGTGGTTGCGTTCCTGCATGGCCAGGAGGGCAGCCTGCAGAAACTGCAGTACGATTGCTAAGGGCCGTCGAGTGCCCAGAGGCAGCTCTAGCTCCATGACTGGCAAGCTAAGGTGTCTGCAAGGGCAACCAGAGCAGTCAGAGCAAAGGCTTTGCTGTCCCTCCAGGAGGTAGGGACAGGAGAAGAGCCCGAGAAATGGCTATACGGAGGGGGAGGGGGGTCACTTTGCTACCTTCACAGCAGTGTTTTCCAATTTTATTTGGCCACAGAACCCTTTTAAATTTGAAAGAATTTTGCAGAACCCCTAATAACAGTCTTATTTGTGGTCTATGTTTTCAACTTCATATATAAGTAAGGATAATAATAAACACATGCTAAACAAGATCATGAGATCAACATTTAGTTTAATTGCACGTATTTAAAAACAAAAATAACATTAATAAATATTACTTACTATTTTTTAACCATAAAATGTTGCTGTAATGGAATTTTCTCACGGAACCCTTATTTTCACTTTGTGGAACCCTGGGGTTCTGCGGAACACCATTTGGGAAACACTGCTCCAGAGGGTCCCTTATCCTGCTTTCCTAGCACAGGACCTAGGTCCATCCCTGGGGCAGATGGTGTTGTCTGCCCAGCCACTGACTGTGTGGGCAGAGGGGGGTGGGATCAAGCCCACCATCCTGTGCTCCCCAGGCAAATCCCTGCCCTACCCCTGAGTTCACTGGAGATCCCACTCTGTCTCCCTGCCTTCAGTGGGTCCCTTCTCCTGCCTTCCTAATGTGGGAGCCGGCTCCATCCCTGGGGGGTCTATGTTGGCTGTTTGGCCGCTCCCAGGGTGGGTGGGACTTGGGCCCACGAGCCTGCCCTGCCCAGGTGAAAGGGTCTCAGATAGCTATTTCAAAATAGAGAGTCCACACTGATTGGATGCAGAATTGCATTTAAGGCCACTCAGAACCACTTCAGGCAGGGCATCGAGTCAGCAATTACTGCTGGGAGCTGCTGCTTGAGGCTAAGTGCTTTTCGAAATAAGCATGCAGTGTAAACCTACCCCAAGGGTATGTCTACACTGCAAATTTCATTCAGAAAAAGCTATTCTGGAAGATATCTTCTGGAAAAGCTGATTTTGGAAATAAGCTCCCCTAATGTGGATGTGCTATCTCAGACTAATGTTGAGGCTTCCCGGTAGTGTGGACGCTCTATCTCGATTTAGCGCCCCAGGATGCACCGGAAAGGACTAACTTTAGAATGAGGCGCTATTTTGACATAGCAGCAATGGAGCGTCCACACGCTCACCCTCTGCCAAAAAAAGCTTTTTCAGAAGAGGCGTTTTTCTGACATTGGTAAACCTCATTCCACGAGGATTAAGCCCTCCGTTGTTTCAATTTTCTTTTGAAATAACGCAATTGCTGTGTGGATGCTACTGTTGTTCTGCCAGAATAACGTCCCTTATTCCAGAAAAACAGTCCAGTGTAGATACACCCTTGGAGATTTGTGCCCGTCTATCAGCAAATGGCCACGTCTAGATTACATGCCTTTTTCAACAGAGGCTTTTTCTAAAGTATTTTTTGAAAAAGCCTCTATAGAAAAAGAGCGTCTAGACAGCATGATGCGGATCAAAAAAATCGATCAGCTTTTTCAAAAAAGCGTGTCCAGACTGCCGGACACTCTTTCGGAAAAAAAAGGCACCCGGAAGTGCTTCTGGCAGGGCATGAGTAAACAAGTGTAGATTGTTGTGTAGATTCTGTTTGTGCCAAGTTCTGTGAGCAGAGGCCTGCCTCTTGCTCACAGCTTAGCTTAAGTTGGCTAATATAAAGCAATGTCCATTGTTAGCTAAGCCTCAGGCTTATGCTACGTGGACTTTTGTTTCAGACCCTCATCTTACTACAAATACTACGCAACCTATTTATAAGTGATCTGGAGAACGTGGTAAACAGTGAAGTGGCAAAATTTGTAGATTACACTAAACTGCTCAAGAGAGTTTAGAAGCTCTTTACCACCTGCTTTGCTCTTACGGAACTCACAAAATTACTTGATTTGGCAACAAAATGGCATGGAGTAATGTACATTGGAAAAAAATAAAATGAAATTATGGGGATTCATTTAGTTATCACCACTCAAGAGAGAGCTTTTGAGTCACCGTGGATAGTTCTCTGAACACATCCTTTCAATGTGCTGCAGCAGTCAAAAAAGCAAACCAAATGTTAGGAATAATTAAAAAGGGATAGCGAATAAGACAGAGAATATCTTATTGCCTCTATAGAAATCCATGGTTGCCTTGATGTGGTTGCCTTGTCTCAAAAAAGATACATTGGCATTGGAAAAGGTTCAGAAAATGGCAACAAACATGATTAAGGGTTTGGAACGGGTCCCATATCAAGAGAGATTAAAAAAGCTGGGACTTTTCAAATGAGCAAAGAGGAGGCTATCATGACCTCGGGGAGGGGATGAAGGGAAAATCATGACTGATGTAGAACAAGCGAATAAGGAAAAGTTATGTACTTGTTCCCATAACATAAGAACTAGGGGTCTGTGATGGCTAGGAGGAGTGCTGCTCAGCACCTGGTGACTAACTGGCAAAAAGCCAGAAGAACCAATGGGATACAGTGCTGAAATTTGAATTGTATATAGACACCTTGCCTGCTTTCTTTGTATGTGTGTTAAGCCAGGAGTTGGGAGACAGAATGATTTAAACCTAGACAGGACCACCATGCCTCCAAGGAATTCAGGGGCATGGAAGTGGACTTGAACCATGAAGGAATCGTGAGTAAATAAGGGAAAATGTGTATTTACTCACAATCAGGGTATTTTTTGTTGTTTGGTTAAACTTCTTGGTGTGAATCCATGACTCCACCCCACCTCCCACTCAGCATTTAAGCTACAAAGAGCCATGATTCGTTGTGGTTTTGGTCTGTTCTTTTCTCAGTTGCTCTGTAACACCGAGCAACCAAGTATTCTTGATCAAGTATATCTTTTTGTTTTGTTTGACAATTTGATTCTTGTGTCCTGGAAGGTAACAGGAGATCTGTGGGTGCATGCCTACGACTGAGGTCAGCTACCAGAGACTGCAGTTGGTTGGTTTTTTTCTAAGCTCTCCTGTGGTAAAAGAGCGTGGGGGTACCCCTCTGGAAGAAGCCCAAGAGCTTTCTTCCTGGGTTCAAGAAGAAAGGGGTTTATTTTGTTTCACTTGGTGGTGTCAGCTACCTCCCAAGGCCAGGGGATCTGTGACCTTGAGGAGCTTTTAAGCAGAAGCCTATAGAGCAGTGGTCTCCAAACTTTTTATACCCAAGATCACTTTTTAAATGTCAGGGTAAGCCAAGATCTGCCCCATCCATTCCCCAAGACCCCACCTTTCCTGGAGGCCCCTCCCTCTCCATTCCCCTTTTCTCCATCATTTGCTGTCCCCAGCCCTATATCACTTTCACTGGGTTGAGAAAGGAGGTGTGGGCTCTGGGGTCAGAATGAGGGACTTGGGGGCAGGAAGGAATGAGAGATGCAAGCTCTGGGAGGGAATTTGGGTGCAGGAGGAGGCAGAGAAGGGGCTGCTGGCTCAGGGAGGGGGCTCCCAGCTTGGGAGGGGGATGCAGGAGTTTGGGTTGGGTTGTATGAGGGGCTCAGGGCAGGAGGGGTTGGGAATATGATGGGCTCAGGGCACAGGTTTGCAGTGTGTGGATGGTGCAGGAGTGTTTTGGCAGAAGACGCGGGAGGTGGGGGTGCAGGAGTTTGGGGATGTGAGGGGCTCAGGTCAGGGGGCTCAGGTACATGATGGGCTCAGGGTTGAGGTCTGTGGGGTCTGTGTGCAGGAGTGTTATGATGCAGCCACGAACACTGCAAAAGCTATCATCTTGCTCTCAGCCAGTTAAAAGGAAGGCACATATGAAGAATTCTTAGCTATCACATTAGAAGGATGTCCAGGCAATTTCCAAAATAGTCACCCTGCAGAGCCGACTTTGATCCTTTCACCAGTCCTCAAACCACCAGGCTCCGTATCCCAGCAGGAAGTTCTTCTTCTCGCTTGCTACCGAACCCAGAAAAGGGGGGGGAAAACAAACAAACAAACGAACAACTTAGCGTTTCAGGCCGCAAGGACGCGGCACCGCTTCTCCTCCTCTTTAACACACCGCAGCCTCCCACCATCGGCCACCCCCTCCCGCTGCCACTGCAGGAACACGGAGAGAAAGGAGGCCTTGAATCTCTATCAACACTCCGTTGAAACGACTACTGTCCCTTCACCAGCCCCTAGGCCACCAGGCTCCGTGCCCCAGCAGGAAGCTGTCTGCCTCAGAAGAAACCGACTGCCAGGACGGTCGAAGATTTCAAAGCACGCATCTCTTACTCACACAGAGCCACGGGAAGGACGTACGCTGAGGACCCTTCACGTGTCCCGAAAATCACGTCCAGGCAGCTCTAGTGCATCTCGGACCGTTTCTTCTCTGTCCGTGGCTCCGCATTCAGTTCTCTGCAAGCGCGCCAGAAAAAGACCAGCGTCAGCTCTCACTAGCTAAGGTCTGTGGCTGCGGGAATTTTATCCTTTAGCCCTTTCCCCCTCTCCCCTCTGTATCGGGCCCACTACAAGAACACTGAGTCAGGCAGCCATGACAGCACCGCTCTACCTTGCGCGACTGGCGTACCTGCATAATTCCCGTTGGCTGCCGAGCCCTTGGCCCGTGGAAATGCTCACCTGGAATGCCTGCAAGCGTCCTGTAGAAGGACACGGCAGAAGCAGAGCAAGGACAAAGACACAGACAGACAGAACGTATTGGCCAATACGAGAGAGCAACAAGAGAGAAACACAGGAGAGGCAGCAGGAAACCTTACCGCCTTGCGTCTTCCTCCACGCTCCCTGCGTCTGCCGAGGAGGAAACCGGGTGCCAGGGAAACGAGCGCCCCTGACAAACGGGAGCCCTGTTTCTCCCACAACCAAGGCGGCACCTCGGGAACCTCCTCTCGGACTCGCCGTCCACGCAAACGTGACTTCCCTTCCTAGAACCGAGCGGGCCGTAAGCCGAGAGATTTCCGAACCCGACACTTATCTCCGTGACGGCGACGGCTGCTCCGCTCCCAGCCTGGCGGCTCTCGCCTCGCTTCGAGCGAGCGCCTCAGCTCGCTGTTCTCGTTTCCGTTCCATCCGCACACGGGAGGACTCCGGGACGGTTGACTTCTTCTCGCTTGCTACAGAACCCAGCAAAGGGGGGGAGAGGGGGAAAACAAAACAAACGAACAACTTAGCGTTTCACGCCGCAAGGACGCGGCACCGCTTCTCCTCCTCTTTAACACACGGCAGCCTCCCACCATCGGCCACCCCCTCCCGCTGCCACTGCAGGAACACGGAGAGAAAGAAGGCCTTGAATCTCTATCAACACTCAGTTGAAACGACTACTGTCCCTTCACCAGCCTCTAGGCCACCAGGCTCCGTGCCCCAGCAGGAAGCTGTCTGCCTCAGAAGAAACCGACTGCCAGGACGGTCGAAGATTTCAAAGCACGCATCTCTTACCCACACAGAGCCACGGGAAGGACGTACGCTGAGGACCCTTCACGTGTCCCGAGAATCACGTCCAGGCATCTCTAGTGCATCTCGGACCCGTTTCTTCTCTGACCGTGGCCCCGTATTCAGTTCTCTGCAAGCGCGCCAGAAAAAGACCAGCGTCAGCTCTCACTCGCTAAGGTCTGTGGCTGCGGGAATTCTATCCTTTAGCCCTTTCCCCCTCTCCCCTCTGTATCGGGCCCACTACAAGAACACTGAGTCAGTCAGCCATGACACAGCACCGCTCTACCTTGCGCGACTGGCGTACCTGCATAATTCCTGTTGGCTCCTGAGCCCTTAACCCTTGGAGATGCTCACCTGGAATGCCTGCAAGTGTGTTGTACAAGGACACGGCAGAAGCAGAGCAAGGACAAAGACACAGACAGAAACAGACAGACAGGACGTATTGGCCAATACGAGAGAGCAACAAGAGAGGCAGCCAGAAACCTTACCACCTTGCGTCTTCCTCCTCGAGCCAAGCGTCTGCTGAAAAGGACACCGTGTTCCAGAGAAACAAGCACCCCTGACAAACGGAAGCCCTGACAAACGGGAGCTACCAAGGAAGCACCTCGGGAACCTCCGCTCGGACTCGCTGTCTAAGCAAACGTGACTTCCTTTCCTAGACCCGAATGGGCCGTAAGCTGAGAGATTTCCAGACCCGACACTTATCTTCCTGTCAGCGATGGCTGCTCCGCTCCCAGCAGGATGGTTCTCGCCTCGCCTCGACCAAGCTCCCGAGCTCGCTGTTCTTGTTTCCGTTCCATCCCCAGACGGGAGGACACCGGGAGGGTTGACTTCTTATCGCTCGCTACCGAACACAGCAGAGGGGAAAAAACAAACAAACAACTTAGCATTTCAGTTCGCAAGGACGCGGCATCGCTTCTCCTCCCACCATCGCACCGCAACCTCCCACCATCGGCCACCCCCTCCCGCTGCCACTCCAGGAACGCGGAGAGAACGGAGGCCTTGAATATTTATCCACGCTCTGTTGAACCGCCTACTGCCCCTTCACCAGTCCCCAAGCCACCAGGCTCCGTGCCCCAGCAGGAAGCTCTCTGCCTCAGAAGAAACATACTGCCAGGACGCTTGAAGATTTCAAAGCACGCACCTCTTACTCACACAGAGCCATGGGAAGGCCGAACGCTGAGGACCCTTCACGTGTTCTGAGAATCACGTCCAGGCAGCTCAAGTCCATCTCGGACGGTATCTTCTCAGCCCACGGCCCCACACTGATTCCTCTGCAAGGGTGGCAGAAAAAGCCCAGCGTTAGCTCTCACTCACTAAGGTCTGTGGCTGCGGGAATTCTTGCCTTTAGCCCCATGGTCACCAACCAAGAGATCACGATCTACCGGTAGATGTTGAGGCTCTAAGAATAGCTCTTCAGCCCTCTCTGAACTGCGTGCGTGCGCAGTACATTTACATTAGATTTCCTCATTTGAGGAGCAGCTACTCACCGAGCAACAACACAGGTGTGTAGCTGCAAGGAATGGTGGGAGCTGGGAGGTTTGGAGGGCTGAAACACCCCAGCCAGCTGACTGTGGCTTTCAGCAGAAAGACGCTGCCCCGCGCTCCAGCTGATCGGCGGCTTCTCCTCTGCGCCTGCCCACGTGGAGCTTGGTGCACCCTCGCTGAGCGCCATGACCAGCTCTCCAGGCAGCTGCTTTTCTTCACTCCAGCCTGGCTGCCCTGTGGTCAGTCTGGAGGGAGCACGGGTCGGAGGCTTCCCTCCGTGGCTTGTGTAGGGAACTCCCTGCCCCCAACCTTGTTTCCTCTCCTCTGCCCCAAACCTGTCCCCCGCCCTCCTGGCCCCGTTCCCTCTCCCTTGCCCCCCCCCCCCCATCCCGCTGTCTAACTCTTCCCCACTCTGCAGAAACTTGTCCCATGGCACCCTGCCCCCCTGCAGGAACTGGTTCCCTCTGGCACCCTGTCTCCTACTGCAGAAACCTGTCCTGGCACCCTGCCCCCTCTCCCCTGCCCCCGCTGGCACCCTGTTCCCTGTCCCAGAACCCACTAGCACCCCTCCCCAGTATTGTGTCCCCTGCTCCCAAAGGACTTTTCGATGCGTCAGTGACCCCTGACTCAAGGCAGGTTCCCTGCCATTCTCATAAATAAAGACACTGCAGAAACTTTTTGTGCTTAACATAGTATTTTATTTAAAAATGGAGCTTGGCCAACAAACCCCCAATTGGGGCCTAGCCCCCATCTGGCCACAACCACTCCTGCACTCCCCCTTCCCCAGACCCTAGATCTGAGCCTATCAAACACTGGAACCCCCTGCCCTGAGCCCTTCACATACCCCAACCCAAATTCCTGCACCCTCACATCCACAAGCCTGTGACTTGCTTAGTATCCCAACACCGGCCAGC
Organism: Pelodiscus sinensis; assembly: GCF_052426305.1. NCBI lineage: Eukaryota > Metazoa > Chordata > Testudines > Trionychidae > Pelodiscus > Pelodiscus sinensis. Next base: position 17,113,060 of record NC_143081.1, on the reverse strand, counting down.
CTGGAGCCCCCTCCCCGAGCCAGTGTCCCCTTCTCCACCTCCTCCTCCATCCAGATTTCCTCCCAGAGCTTGCACCTCTCACCCCTTCCCACACCCAAATCCCTCATTCCCACCGCAGAGACTACACATCCTGTCTCAACCCAGCGGGGGTCTGGCTAGACTGCAGGAGTTTTTCAGGATTCTGGAGATATCTCAGAAAAACTCTTCTGCATCCAGGGTTGCGTTTGTTCTTCCGCTTTTTTAGTGGAAGAGCAATCAGGCTCTTTCGGTCACCCCTATATTCCTCTTTCCCCAAGGAATAAGGTGGCTTCCAAAAGAAGGGGTTTTTTTTCTGACATTTGGTCCAGTCTAGACAGGCCAAATGTTGGAAAAACCTCATTCTACAGAAGAATTGTTTTTTTTAAAGAAAAGTAGCAGTATAAGGATTGGGGACAGCAAGTGATGGAGAGGAGGAGAATAGAGAGAGCGGGGCTTCAAGGAAGGGGCAGGGCAGTAAATCTTGGCTTGGTCTGTCATTTAAAAGTGATCTTGGCTGTAAAAAGGTTGGAGACCACTGCTTTAGACGCCGCCCCTCTCCGTCCCTCTGTATCGGGTCCATTACAACAATACTGAGTCAGTCTGCCATGACGCACCACTGGTCTCCCGTGCTCTCCCTTGCGCGACTGGCGTACCTGCACAACTCCGCTTAGCTCCTGGGCCCTTAACCCGTGGAGATGCTCACCTGGAATGCCTGTACGTTTCCTGTACAAGGACACGGCAGAAGCAGAGCAAGGACAAAGACACAGACAGAAACAGACAGACAGAACGTATTGGCCAATACGAGAGAGCAACAAGAGAGAAACACATGAGAGGCAGTTTGCATGGGAGGGGAGGGGTTGAATACACTTGGTGGTCAGGGAAGGGGGTGCAGGTTGAGGAGGGGGTGTTGAATGGACTGGGGGTGGGGAAGGGAGTGCAGGTTAGGCAGGGGGTCTTGTATAGACTGGGGGGTGGGGGAAGAGGGCTGCAGATTGGGCAGGGGGTGCAGAATGGACTGGGGGTGGGGGAAAGGGGTGCAGGTTGGGCAGGGGGGTGCAGAATGGACTGGGGGTGGGGAAAGGGGTGCAGGTTGGGCAGGGGGTGCAGAATGGACTGGGGGTGGGGAAAGGGGTGCAGGTTGGGCAGGGGGGTGCAGAATGGACGGGGTGGGGAAAGGGGTGCAGGTTGGGCAGGGGGTGCAGAATGGACGGGGTGGGGAAAGGGGTGCAGGTTGGGCAGGGGTGCAGAATGGACTGGGGGTGGGGAAGGGAGTGCAGATTGGGTAGGGGGTGCAGAATGGACTGGGGGGTGGGGAAGGGGGTGCAGAATGGACTGGGGGTGGGGGAAAGGGGTGCAGATTGGGCAGGGGGTGCAGAATGGACTGGGGGTGGGGCAGGGGGTGCAGAATGGACGGGGGGTGGGAGAAGGGGGTGCAGGTCGGGCCGGGGGTGCAGAATGGACTGGGGGTGGGGCAGGGGGTGCAGATTGGGCAGGGGGTGCAGAATGGACTGGGGGGTGGGGAAGGGAGTGCAGATTGGGCAGGGGGTGCAGAATGGACTGGGGGTGGGGCAGGGGGTGCAGAATGGACGGGGGGTGGGAGAAGGGGGTGCAGGTCGGGCCGGGGGTGCAGAATGGACTGGGGGTGGGGCAGGGGGTGCAGATTGGGCAGGGGGTGCAGAATGGACTGGGGGGTGGGGAAGGGGGTGCAGATTGGGCAGGGGGTGCAGCATGGACTGGGGGTCGGGAAAGGGGTGCAGATTGGGCTGGGGGTGCAGAATGAACTGGGGGTGGGGAAGAGGGGTGCAGATTGGGCAGGGGGTGCAGAATGGACTGGGGGTGGGGAAGGGGGTGCAGATTGGGCGGGGGGTGCAGAATGGACTGGGGGTGGGGAAGGGGGTGCAGATTGGGCAGGGGGTGCAGAATGGACTGGGGGTGGGGAAGGGGGTGCAGATTGGGCAGGGGGTGCAGAATGGACTGGGGGTGGGAGAAGGGGGTGCAGGTCGGGCGGGGGGGGCCGTGCAGAGGGCTCGGGCCGACGTGAGCAGGTCCTGAGTAGCGCTGCCGGGACGTCCTGAGATGCAGGTGGGGGCGGGGAGAAGCTGGAACACGATGGGCGGGGCTATGCCGGGGGCGGGGCTATGATAGGGGCGGGGCGCGCTGCGACGTGCCCCGGGAGGCCGCACTATGAGAACTACAAGTCCCAGGATGCGTCGCTAACACTTGGAGTGACACGAGCGCGGGACCAACCGCGTCGCTCCCTGGTCAATGCCCCGTTGTGATGTCACTTCCGCTGCACCCGCCCAACCGAACAGCGCCGGGCCTGCCCTGGCCCTGCAATGGCCGATGGGAGCTGCGGACAGGGGCACTCAGTTTCCCACAAGCCACTGCGGCTACTTTCCCTACTCCCCCTCATCCCGCCCCGCCCCCACTCGGGAGAGGAGACCCCGCGGCAACTGCTCCCCCCCCAACTCCTCCCCCCCGTGCCCTCTGAACCCCCCCCACCAAACTCCTCCCCGCCCCGTGCAGTCTGCTCCCCCTCCCCCCACCAAACTCCTCCCCGCCCCATGCAGTCTGATCCCCCCCCCCACCAAACTCCTCCCCGCCCCATGCAGTCTGATCCCCCCCCCCCACCAAACTCCTCCCCGCCCCGTGCAGTCTGCTCCCCCTCCCCCGACCAAACTCCTCCCCCCCGTGCAGTCTGATCCCCCCCCCCACCAAACTCCTCCCCCCCGTGCAGTCTGCTCCCCCTCCCCCCACCAAACTCCTCCCCGCCCCGTGCAGTCTGCTCCCCCTCCCCCCACCAAACTCCTCTCCGCCCCGTGCAGTCTGCTCCCCCTCCCCCCACCAAACTCCTGTCCGCCCCGTGCAGTCTGATCCCCCCCCCCACCAAACTCCTCCCCGCCCCGTGCAGTCTGCTCCCCCTCCCCCGACCAAACTCCTCCCCCCCGTGCAGTCTGATCCCCCCCCCCACCAAACTCCTCCCCGCCCCATGCAGTCTGATCCCCCCCCCCACCAAACTCCTCCCCCCCCCGTGCAGTCTGATCCCCCCCCCACCAAACTCCTCCCCACCCCGTGCAGTCTGCTCCCCCTCCCCCCACCAAACTCCTCCCCGCCCCGTGCAGTCTGATCCCCCCCCCCACCAAACTCCTCCCCACCCCGTGCAGTCTGCTCCCCCTCCCCCCACCAAACTCCTCCCCGCCCCGTGCAGTCTGCTCCCCCTCCCCCCACCAAACTCCTCTCCGCCCCGTGCAGTCTGCTCCCCCTCCCCCCACCAAACTCCTCTCCGCCCCGTGCAGTCTGCTCCCCCCCCACCAAACTCCTCCCCGCCCCGTGCAGTCTGAACCCCCCCACTAAACTCCTCCCCGCCCCGTGCAGTCTGAACCCCCCCACCAAACTCCTCCCCGCCCCGTGCAGTCTGAACCCCCACCACCAAACTCCTCTTTGCCCCGTGCAGTCTGCTTCCCGACCACCAAACTCCTCCCCGCCCCGTGCAGTCTGCTCCCCCCCCACCAAACTCCTCCCCGCCCCGTGCAGTCTGCTCCCCCTCCCCCCACCAAACTCCTCCCCCCCGTGCAGTCTGCTCCCCCTCCCCCCACCAAACTCCTCTCCGCCCCATGCAGTCTGCTCCTCCTTCCCCCCACCAAACTCCTCTCCGCCCCGTGCAGTCTGATCCCCCCACCACCAAACTCCTACGGTGCCATGCGGCTACAGGGGCTGACGGGATACAGGCCCAGCGGCACTACAACTCCCACGGTGCCGTGCGGCTGCAGGAGCTGACGGGATACAGGCCCAGCGGCACTACAACTCCCACGGTGCCGTGCGGCTGCAGGAGCTGACGGGATACAGGCCCAGAGGCACTACAACTCCCACGGTGCCGTGCGGCTACAGGGGCTGACGGGATACAGGCCCAGCGGCACTACAACTCCCACGGTGCCGTGCGGCTGCAGGAGCTGACGGGATACAGGCCCAGCGGCACTACAACTCCCACGGTGCCGTGCGGCTGCAGGAGCTGACGGGATACAGGCCCAGCAGCACTACAACTCCCACGGTGCCGTGCGGCTGCAGGAGCTGACGGGATACAGGCCCAGAGGCACTACAACTCCCACGGTGCCGTGCGGCTACAGGGGCTGACGGGATACAGGCCCAGCGGCACTACAACTCCCACGGTGCCGTGCGGCTGCAGGGGCTGACGGGATACAGGCCCAGCGGCACTACAACTCCCATGGTGCCGTGCGGCTGCAGGGGCTGACGCGATACAGGCCCAGCGGCACTACAACTCCCACGGTGCCGTGCGGCTGCAGGAGCTGACGGGATACAGGCCCAGCGGCACTACAACTCCCACGGTGCCGTGCGGCTGCAGGAGCTGACGGGATACAGGCCCAGAGGCACTACAACTCCCACGGTGCCGTGCGGCTACAGGGGCTGACGGGATACAGGCCCAGCGGCACTACAACTCCCACGGTGCCGTGCGGCTACAGGGGCTGACGGGATACAGGCCCAGCGGCACTACAACTCCCACGGTGCCGTGCGGCTGCAGGGGCTGACGGGATACAGGCCCAGCGGCACTACAACTCCCACGGTGCCGTGCGGCTGCAGGGGCTGACGGGATACAGGCCCAGCGGCACTACAACTCCCACGGTGCCGTGCGGCTACAGGGGCTGACCGGATACAGGCCCAGCGGCACTACAACTCCCACGGTGCCGTGCGGCTGCAGGGGCTGACGGGATACAGGCCCAGCGGCACTACAACTCCCACGGTGCCGTGCGGCTACAGGTGCTGACGGGATACAGGCCCAGCGGCACTACAAGTCCCATGGTGCCATGCGGCTGCAGGGGCTGACGGGATACAGGCCCAGCGGCACTACAACTCCCACGGTGCCGTGCGGCTGCAGGGGCTGACGGGATACAGGCCCAGCGGCACTACAACTCCCACGGTGCCGTGCGGATACAGGGGGCTGACGGGATACAGGCCCAGCGGCACTACAACTCCCACGGTGCCGTGCGGCTGCAGAGGCTGACGGGATACAGGCCCAGCGGCACTACAACTCCCATGGTGCCGTGCGGCTACAGGGGCTGACGGGATACAGGCCCAGCGGCACTACAACTCCCACGGTGCCGTGCGCCTGCAGGGGCTGACGGGATACAGGCCCAGCGGCACTACAACTCCCACGGTGCCGTGCGGCTGCAGGGGCTGACGGGATACAGGCCCAGCGGCACTACAACTCCCACGGTGCCGTGCGGCTGCAGGGGCTGACGGGATACAGGCCCAGCGGCACTACAACTCCCACGGTGCCGTGCGGCTGCAGGGGCTGACGGGATACAGGCCCAGCGGCACTACAACTCCCACGGTGCCATTTGGACTCTGCATGAAGGCAGTGCACTATCTGGTCTTTCCTCCCACCATCAGCCCTGCAAAACTGACTCTCAGCCCCTGCTAGCCATGCCCTGGCTCCTCTGACCTCTTCCTATGCCTGACACATTCAACCCACAGCCCCCTCGTAGCCCAGCAATGGCCCCTCTGACTTCTTTCTGTGCCTGGCAATCTTGACCCTCAGCCCTCTGCTAGCCTAGCCCTGGCCCCAGCGCAAGCAGCGGCCCTGCTCCACCACCGGAGATTGCTATGGACTGGGAGACTCCCCATGATAACATTTGGGGGTTGTATAACCAAAGCCAAATACGGATTTTAGACAGACTGCCTGGCTTGGAGCTTTGCCAGCAAAAAGTGCCAGTCTAGATGGGGATCTTTCGGAAAATAAAGCCTTTTTCGAAAGATCCCTTATTCCTTCTTTTAAGAGGAATAAGGGATCTTTCGGAAAAGGCTTTATTTTCCGAAAGATCCGCGTCTAGACTGGCGCTTTTCCCGGCAAAGCTCCAAGCCGGAAAAAAGCGGCAGCCATGTTCATGCAAATGAAGCAGGGGGGATTTAAATCCCTGCTTCATTTGCAATTGCGATGTGTCTAATTTGCATCCCGTTTACAGAAAAGGGATGCAGTCTAGACACAGCCCCTGTGTATTGGTGAGTGATTAATCCTCTGACAGTAATCTCATGGGAGTGACATTACACCATATTCTTTATGGAAAATAACTTCCACAAAGTTTACTGAGTACAATTTTCCTAGTTGCATGACTAGGTCATAAGTCAGGAATATTGACTAATGTCTCTTATTTCAGCTATGCTGTTTTGGGTGATGGCCACTGCTAACCTTTCAGGTGCAACAATGGAAAAGCCAGACGGGGCTGATAGCCCAGCAGCAAGGATAATGAATCGTGAAAAGGTTTGGACTTCTGTAGACACTCCATACTGCCACTGACTCATGGATAATGCTACAATCAGGTGATCTAGTCACCTGACACTAACCTCCATCTTAGACTGCTGACCTCTTCCACTGGAAGGTGGGGGGAATTGAACAAGTGATTACTGCCTTCTGGAAATCCTAGGGAAGGGTGGGGAGCAAAACAATCAGGGTCTTCACTTTGCTTCTCCCCCAGCTCCCCACGCAAAGAGATACTTGAAATCACCTGGAGAGACAAAAGAGACAAACTGAGGGAGTAGTGGGAAAGGCTGCTGGACACAAACTGAAAAGATACCCTGAGCCTGTGAAGGAATCTATTTAAAACAGCATCTAGGGTGGGGAATTATTTCTTGTAACCAATTTGTGTAGTGAATCCAGCTTAGTTTGCATGCTTTGTATTATTTTGGTTGTAACCTGCTGTGTTCTGTTTGCTTTTTCTTTAACCACTTAAATACACCTTTGGAGCTAACAAACTTATTTCTGGTGTGCGATAGAACCCCATTTATCTAATTTCTAACTGGAAAGGGGGGCAGGAAGTTGGCATACTTTCCTCCACACACACAGGCAAATTTCATATAATGTTAGGTTTGCACACCCAAGGCAGGTGAACACCTGGGGCTGGGGCAAGTCCCTTAAGATGAGTCTTCCTAGAGCTGATCTCAGTGTCTATACAAGGGGTGGCCAATAATTTTTGATGGGAGGGGGGCAACTCCAAGGTTTTGGAAAGAGGTCGAGAGCTGCACTCTTCCATGATATTAATGGAGGAAATGCAGAGTCTGTGAAGGAGGTTGGGTGCAAAAGAGAGACTGGGGTGCAGGAGGGAGACTGGAGTCTGGGAGGGAGTTTGAGTGAAGGAGGCAGCTGTGACTAGGGCAAGGGACTGGAGTGCAGGGGTTTGGGATGTAACCTAAGGTAGGAGGGTATTGTGATTGAGAGGGGGTATGGGTGGCAGAGAGGGACAGAGGGTTTGGGTATGTTGAGGGGGGGTGGGAAAGGGCTGGGGTGCCAGAAGTAGGCTGTGGCCAAGAGACTTACCTGCCAGCTGCCAAACTTAGCCTGTAGCGCTAAGGCTTGCAGAGTTTAAAACCTTTCCCAGACAGACTGCTTGCTTACCTGGCCATGTGCTTCATTGAATAACTAGAGAAGGGGCGTGGTTCTTTTTGGCTGTCTGTTATTCCAACAAGCAGCTCCCATTGGCTGGTTTCTGGCCAGAAACTGACCAGTGGGATTGTGTTGGGTGCAGAGCAGCTCCTGAAACTTCCCCCTCTCCTCCAGTTTTAAAACAGAAATGGAGCCCTGCAGACATGTGTCTGCACAGCGCACAGGGCTGCGGGGCAAGTAGGGGAGCCTGCCTGGGGCTCCCTGCTGCCTCCGTAGGCCAGATCTGGTGGTTTCGTAAGCCGCATCCAGCCTGCGAGCTGCATCCAGCCCGTGGGCCGTATTTAGGGTTACCAGATGGTTTAACCAAAAATACCGAACGCCCCTCTTCCCCCCCAAAAAAACACCAGGGAAAAAATTCTGTTGAGGGGGAAAAAAGGGGGGAGAGAGGGAACCAAAGTTGTTGAGGAAAAAAAACCAAGGACCCTGAGAGTTACTAAGCAAAATATATACATATATATTTTTTAAAATAGCTTGGCCCCTTTAACAAATGCTTTTGAGGCTTTTTAGCCCTAACAGGCTACTGGTGGCCACTGGCCGCCCTCCACCATCTCGTCTTCCTGCTCCAGCCCAGACAGCTCCCCTGCGGAACCAGGTAAGCACCCGGTATTTTTGCCTTCTGGCTGGGAAAAAAAAATCAGAAAATACCAGACATTTTAGGTGTCCGGTATTTTCTGAATTTTTTTTACCAGACAGGTGGCAAAAATACTGGATTGTCCGAACCTTAGCTGTACTTTGCCTAGACCTGGTCTATACATTTCTGCAGTTGGGTGTGGCCATGCCAGGGTGCTTGGCTGCTCCTTGAGAGTTTCTGTCCAGAGGCTCTTGGAGATAGTTTATTGCTCATCCGCCCTGGCAGTCACTTCTCCCCAGTTGGTCCCAATAGGCTTTCTCCACTGCATTTTCTATCAGGTTCTTACTGGTCATTATCTCCACCGTACCTCGGGGCAGCCATCTGTTCAAACATCTTTTCAGTCCTAAAACAGTCTTGGCACCATCCCTCAGTTGTGCAATCCTTTTAAAAATGTATCCCCCTAACACACTGGTGTCTGAAACCAGACCACTTCATGGGAGGGTGTGGAAGTGACAGCCAATTCAGCTCCAGCCATGGCATCCAGGTGGGCTAGAGGGGATACTGCCATATTGTTCCCATCCTGCCTATCAGCTGCTTCTAGGGAGAGAGTTCCCTTTAAGCCTCTTAGTCAATGCAGATTTTGGCCTTCACCAGCCAGATGAAGGGCTATATGGGGGAGGGGATGTCATACAGAGTATCACCAACATCAAGAGGAGCCGACACACAAAAAAGCCCAGGCATGGGTAGAAGTGTGCAGGGATAGATTGGCATTGGGGCAGCTTTAAGACATATGGTACTTAGAACGGCTCTACTGGATCAGACTAATGATTGATCCAGTCTTGTATCCTGTCTTGCAGCAGTGACTAGTGCTCGATACTTCAGAGGGAATTAACAATCCAGGCAGTCAATGATGCATCCCACAATCAAATCCCAGATTCTGGCAATCAAAGGGTTAGGGCCGTGGTCACCAACAGGTCAATCACGAGGCCTCGACCAGTCGATCATGAAGCATGCAGACCGCCCCCCCATTTTCCTCCCACCCCCGAGGAGCCCCACTACCTACCGCCAGCGAAAATGGAGGTAGTGCCAGCTCCCCGCAGGTGGACGGAAGTCCCACAGCTTAGCGCCACTTCCGGGGGTTCCGGAAGTTCACTGGCTGCTCTGCCGGGCACACTGTGGGAGGGGGCGTCGGCCCCAGAGGCGGAGCACAGCGACTTCCCTGCACCGGCGCAAATGATTTGTGCAAGAGGGCGTTTGCCCGAACGGGAACAGCACAGTATTTCTGCAAGAACACTGACGATCTTACATGAGATCGTCAGTGTTCTTGCGGAAATTCAAGCAGCCAGTGTAGACAGCTGGCAAGTTTTTCCGCAAAAGCAGATGATTTTGCGGAAAAACTTGCCAGTCTAGACTCAGCCCAGGAGTTTTTCAGGATTCTGGAAATATCCCAGAAAAACTCTTCTGCATCCAGGGATGTATTTGTTCTTCTGCTTTTTTTAGTGGAAGAGCAAACATGCTCTTTTGGTCACCCCTATATTCCTCTTTCCACGAGGAATAAGGGAGCTTCCAAAAGAAGGGTTTTTTCTGACATTTGGTCCAGTCTAGACAGGCCAAATGTTGGAAAAACCTCTTCCTACAGAAGAATTGGAAAAAAAAAAAAGCAGCAGTATAAGGGTTGGGGATAGCAAGTGATGGAGAGGAGGAGAATAGAGAGGGCAAGGCTTCAAGGAAGGGGCAAGACGGTAGATCTTGGCTTGTTCTGTCATTTAAAAAGTGATCTTGGGTGTAAAAAGGTTGGAGACCACTGCCCTACATCATCCCACTCACACATCCAAAGAGGCTCACCAGGGCCAGGAAACCAGCGTTGCAGGGGATGGAAGGGGGGTAGTGACATCACAAAGGCCTGTTGCAGGATCTCAGCCTACTGGGCGATAGTGATAGGTCGGTGGTGACCTCACAGAGAGACCCTAACCTGACATCAGCCAATCAGAAGAGAGGTGCAAGGCAGGGACAAGCTCAGAGATTCTAATGGCTTTGCAGCAGCAAGGCTCCTTCTCAAGGTCTCTCGTCGAGGGCGGAGAAAGAATTAGGATTAATTATGGGAGCACGAGGAGGAATCTCGTCAGAGTTTTCTCCTTCCCTACCCACGGAGTTGATGTTACCTGTTCAGAAGGTAAGAGCCGCAGAGAGGTTTGGAGCCTGTTCCTTCTGATCCACCTGAGCTCTAGGCATAGAAATCACTAAGTTAAGGTTGAGCAGGATCCTGTGGGTGGAATTGCTCTAGCGCTCATTAACCCGTTACCCCTTTCCATGTCTATCTGAGAGTACTGTATTCTTATCAGTCAGTGTGTCCCGAGGGGCAGGGCCGGACGAGGGGCAGAACGCCATCCTTGCAGGAGACGGTCGGGGTGGGGGGGCGATGACATCTCAAAGGCCTGTTGTAGAATCTCAGTCTATTGGGGAAAGGCGATGGGGAGGCGGTGACCTCGTAGAGAGATCCTGACATCAGACACACGGGACAGAGGTGCAAGGTGGGGGCAACCTCAGAGACCCCGCCTTATGGCTTTGTGGGAGGCTCTCCCAAAGAGGCAGGGCTGGAATTGCTCTGAGACTGATCCCCTCAGATGGTGAGCTGGCCCATCCTTTAGGACATCTGCTGTGACCTCTCAGCCTCCCATCAAGTCTCAATGCTGATTGGGAAGACTTCTGCTCCCTGTCATTAGCCCCCTGCCCAGCCAGTTTCCCAGCTGTTACCCAGTCTGGAGCCAGCAAAGCCCTCGGGCAGGAGTGACAGCAAAGGGCTAGGACCCAGAAGCCGTGCCCGGGGTCAGTCTGGAGTGCTGTACAAAGGCCAGGACCATCCACATATCCTGTGTGGTGCAACCTGCTGAGTGGAGACAAAGGCTCAGGGCTGCTCTCATACCCTGATCAGACACTTTACTGAATGTGGTGCAGGGAAAAGGTGGACTGATGGCTCCCAAGAATGGGGGTGCAGACTGGGCTGAGGAAGGGCCCTGGGATAAGAGTATGGACGGGGGTGCAGGCTGGGGAGAGGAAGGGCCCCGGGATAAGAATATGGACGGGGGGTGCAGGCTGGGGTGAGGAAGGGCCCTGGGATAAGAGTATGGACGGGGTGTGCAGGCTGGGGAGAGGAAGGGCCCCGGGATAAGAGTATGGACGGGGGGTGCAGGCTGGGGTGAGGAAGGGCCCTGGGATAAGAGTATGGACGGGGTGTGCAGGCTGGGGAGAGGAAGGGCCCCGGGATAAGAATATGGACGGGGGGTGCAGGCTGGGGTGAGGAAGTAGGAGGGGAGAGGGCTGCGCGGAGCCTGGTGTGCAGGATGAGGGGGCCGGGGGCAGGAGGGGAGGGGGCTGCGCAGAGCCTGGTGTGCGTGATGAGGGGGCCGTGGGCAGGAGGGGAGAGCCTGCGCAGAGCCTGGTGTGCGGGATGAGGGGGCAGGAGGGGAGAGGGCTGCGCGGAGCCTGGTGTGCGGGATGAGGGGGCCGTGGGCAGGAGGGGAGAGGGCTGCGCAGAGCCTGGTGTGCGGGATGAGGGGGCCGGGGGCAGGAGGGGAGAGGGCTGCGCAGAGCCTGGTGTGCGGGATGAGGGGGCCGGGGGCAGGAGGGGAGAGGGCTGCGCAGAGCCTGGTGTGCGGGATGAGGGGGCAGGAGGGGAGAGGGCTGCGCGGAGCCTGGAGTGCGTGATGAGGGGGCCATGGGAAGGAGGGGAGAGGGCTGCGCAGAGCCTGGTGTGCGGGATGAGGGGGCCGGAGGCAGGAGGGGAGAGGGCTGCGCAGAGCCTGGAGTGCGGGATGAGGGGGCCGTGGGCAGGAGGGGAGAGGGCTGCACACAGCCTGGTGTGCGGGATGAGGGGGCCGGGGGCAGGAGGGGAGAGGGCTGCGCGGAGCCTGGTGTGCGGGATGAGGGGGCCGTGGGCAGGAGGGGAGAGGGCTGCGCAGAGCCTGGAGTGCGGGATGAGGGGGCCGTGGGCAGGAGGGGAGGGGGCTGCGCGGAGCCTGGAGTGCGGGATGAGGGGGCCGGGGGCAGGAGGGGAGAGGGCTGCGCAGAGCCTGGAGTGCGGGATGAGGGGGCCGTGGGCAGGAGGGGAGAGGGCTGCGCGGAGCCTGGAGTGCGGGATGAGGGGGCCGGGGGCAGGAGGGGAGAGGGCTGCGCGGAGCCTGGTGTGCGGGATGAGGGAGCCGTGGGCAGGAGGGGAGAGGGCTGCGCGGAGCCTGGTGTGCGGGATGAGGGGGCCGTGGGCAGGAGGGGAGAGGGCTGCGCAGAGCCTGGTGTGCGGGATGAGGGAGCCGTGGGCAGGAGGGGAGAGGGCTGCGCGGAGCCTGGAGTGCGGGATGAGGGGGCCGGGGGCAGGAGGGGAGAGGGCTGCGCAGAGCCTGGAGTGCGGGATGAGGGGGCAGGAGGGGAGAGGGCTGCGCGGAGCCTGGTGTGCGGGATGAGGGGGCCGTGGGCAGGAGGGGAGAGGGCTGCGCGGAGCCTGGTGTGCGGGATGAGGGGGCAGGAGGGGAGAGGGCTGCGCGGAGCCTGGTGTGTGGGATGAGGGAGCCGGGGGCAGGAGGGGAGAGGGCTGCGCGGAGCCTGGTGTGTGGGATGAGGGGGCCGTGGGCAGGAGGGGAGAGGGCTGCGCAGAGCCTGGTGTGCGGGATGAGGGGGCCGTGGGCAGGAGGGGAGAGGGCTGCGCGGAGCCTGGAGTGCGGGATGAGGGGGCAGGAGGGGAGAGGGCTGCGCAGAGCCTGGTGTGTGGGATGAGGGGGCCGGAGGCAGGAGGGGAGAGGGCTGCGCGGAGCCTGGAGTGCGGGATGAGGGGGCCGTGGGCAGGAGGGGAGAGGGCTGCGCGGAGCCTGGTGTGCGGGATGAGGGGGCAGGAGGGGAGAGGGCTGCGCAGAGCCTGGTGTGCGGGATGAGGGGGCCGGGGGCAGGAGGGGAGAGGGCTGCGCGGAGCCTGGTGTGCGGGATGAGGGGGCCGGGGGCAGGAGGGGAGAGGGCTGCGCGGAGCCTGGTGTGCGGGATGAGGGGGCCGGGGGCAGGAGGGGAGAGGGCTGCGCAGAGCCTGGTGTGCGGGATGAGGGGGCCGTGGGCAGGAGGGGAGAGGGCTGCGCGGAGCCTGGAGTGTGGGTGCCGCATGGGGATGAGGGGGCCGTGGGCAGGAGGGGAGAGGGCTGCGCGGAGCCTGGAGTGTGGGTGCCACATGGGGATGAGGGGGCCGGGGGCAGGAGGGGAGAGGGCTGCGCGGAGCCTGGTGTGCGGGATGAGGGGGCCGGGGGCAGGAGGGGAGAGGGCTGCGCGGAGCCTGGTGTGCGGGATGAGGGGGCCGGGGGCAGGAGGGGAGAGGGCTGCGCGGAGCCTGGTGTGCGGGATGAGGGGGCCGGGGGCAGGAGGGGAGAGGGCTGCGCGGAGCCTGGAGTGTGGGTGCCGCATGGGGATGAGGAGGCCGTGGGCAGGAGGGGAGCCTGGTGTGCGGGATGAGGGGATCTGGGGCTGGTCTAGGTGACAGTGAGGGGCGGGGAGGGGATGCAGCGATTTCCAAGGAGGATATAGGCACGTGTAAGCAAGAGAAAAGAACATTGATGGGGGGGCTAAGGGGCCCCACAGCAAGCTGCTGTCCCCACGCGTGGCCTTCTGTCTGGTTAAAAAACCCCAGAGAAGACCGGACATGTAAAATGTCTGATATTTTCTGTTTTCCTCGGACAGACGGACGGACGGTGGCTTCTTTATGAGGGCAGGGGGAGCGAGGTAATTTAAGGAGCAGCAACCTCTTTTCTCTTTCTCTTTTTTTTTTGCTCAACCAATTTTTCCCTGCCTGTTCAGGATTTTTTGTGAAGGTATCTGGCAGCCCTGCCTCTCAGAGTTGCAGGCTTCCACAGCTACAGCCCAGCTGGGAGTCAGGACAGGAGAACACGCCATAAGCAAACTCCCCACCTCCACCTCACCAACAACAGCACCCAGACACCTGAGGTGACATGTATCCAGTCAACATGGGGGTAATTAAAATCCCCCATTATTACAGAGTTCTCTATTGTGGTAGCCTCTCCAGTCTCCCTCAGCATTTCAATGTTTTGGAGCTGTTGCCAGAGCCCTGGTAGGGGCCGTGCAGAGCTCCATGCACTGCTGCTCTCTCCCCCGCCACCCCACTAGCAACAAGCCTGGTCTGGTGGGGAAGGTCAGGGTTTCTTCACCCCACTCCATGCCCTCCAAGTGTGGAGCTGGTACTCCAGGCTTGTGCCTCCTGCCACCAGGATCTCTGCTGCATGGCGGGGCTGAGATCCCTCCCCTTTCCCACCCCACTGGGGGAGCAGCAGCACATTGTCCTGAGGCTTTCCCCACTGCAAGGGGGCATGAAACCACTTAAGCATCCCCCCCCCCATGTCCAGACCCATATACTCCAATCCCACTTACTCTCCTCCCCCCACCAAGACCCTGCACCCCTGCTTGATCCAACATCCTTCCTTGTGCCTGCACCCTCTCTCCTGGCCAGACATCCTGCCCCCAGCCTGCTTTTCACCCTACCTCCCACCCAGAACCCACAACCTCTTCCCCTTGTGCACCCCATCTCCCACCCAGCTCCTAAGAACATAAGAACAGCCATACTGGGTCAGACCAAAAGTCCATCTAGCCCAGTATCCTGTCTGCCAACAGTGGCCAATAGCAAAAGCCACAGCAGGAGGAATCACAACAGGCTCACGTGATCCCTCCCCCGTCACTCACCTCCAGACAAACACAGGCTAGGGACACCGTTCTTATCCATCCTGGCTAATAGCCATTGATGGACCTTACCTCCATGAATCTATCTAGCTCTTTTTTGAACCCTGTTGAAGTTCTAGCCTTCACTGCCTCCTCTGGCAGGGAGTTCCACAGGTTGACTGCACTGAGTGAAGAAAAACTTCCTTGTGTTTGTTTTAAACCTACTGCCTATTAATTTCAACAATTTATTTATAAATGATCTACACAAAGGGGTAAACAGTGAGATGGCAAAATTTGCAGATGATACCAAACTGCTCAAGATAGTTAAGACCAAAGCAGACTGTAAAGAGCTTCATAAAGATCTAACCAAACCAAGTGACCGGGCAACAAAATGGCAAATAAAATTTAATGTTGATAAATGTAAAGTAATGCACATTGGAAAAATAATCCCAACTATTTTTTTTATTTATTTAAATATTTTTACCCCGCCTTTCTATTTAAAATATTCAAGGCGGCTTACAAGAACAAACAAACAAAAATACAAATATATATAAAAATTTAAAATCTGAGACCTCAGAGGGACATAACCAGCTAAAAACGTATAGAGAGGAGGAACACACACATACAGATTCAAACCTTAATAAAAGCACGAGTAAAAAGGGTGGCTTTAGCCTGATGCCAAAACAACGCTAGCGTTGGCGCCATGTGACTATCCCAAGGAAGAGAATTCCACAGCCTGGGAGCAAAGGCTGAGAAGGCCCTGCTCCGCGTAGATGTTAATCTTATCTCCTCAAGTGGGGGGACACGAAGCAAAGCCTCCTCCGCTGACCTCAATCCCCAGGCTGGTTCATATGGGAGAAGAGGGTCCTTCAGATGCCCGGGACCCAACTCATTTAAGGCTTTATGGGTCATAACTAAAACCTTAAATTGTGCCCGGAAACATACCATGTGATTCAGCAGGAACACACTGTTGCTCTTAGAAGTAATTAGAATATTGGTTGTATTGCAAAGAAAATATGATGAATGATTATAAATATATACTCATAGAATCTTTGCGCTGAAATAGATTGATACCTTTTGTATGGACAACTGTAAACCTTTTCCCATGTGTGAAATAACTGTAGTTCCTGGGGAGGGGGAGTGAATGAGTTTGGAATGGGACTGTTTGAAGAGAACACAGCTCAGTAATTGCTACATTGGGTAACAATGTCTGATCACAGCAGCACCACACACACACACACACACACACACATGCAAAAGCCACACTCCACGCCAAATGCTCACACACAGGAATGCACACATACTCCCGTGCACACAGCCTTGCAGACATGCACAAACATAAATTAACAAATGTGTGCGCACACTTGCACACAGACACACAAGTAGACACATTTACAAATGTACATATGTATGTATGCGCACAGCCACATGTGCATGCATATGCCTGCATGAGCATGTATGTGAACACACAGATTCACATACATTCGCGCACACACACAGGCATGCACAAATGCACGCACACATATGCACGATGTGCATGCACACAGCTATGCACATGAGTGAATGGACACTTGCACACGTGCACCCACATACACACACACACACACGGTGACATGCACTCATACATATGAACACACACATGCACACAAAGTAACAGTAGCATAGAAGGAAATAGCAACAATATCAAATTCAAAAGCCAAATATTAGATCAATTAGAAGAGAACTATTACAATGAGGTCCTGATCCATTATTGTGGCTCCCATGTGCTGCTGCACGACAAAGTATTTATTTCAATCCCAGTTTTGCAAACTCTCAGCATGCGTAACTTTATATATAGGGTTGCCAAATGGTTTAACAAAAATACCACCCCCCTCCCTTTAAAAAAAAGAGAGGGGGGGGTTCGGTTTTCTGAATTTTACCACCGGATGGAAGGCGCAAATACGGGCTGTCCAGTTCAATACCAGACACCTGGCAACCCTATTTATATATGGGTACGTCTACACTACAGCGCTAGTTCGAACTAACTTAGTTCGAATTAGTTAATTCGAACTAAGCTAGTTCGAACTAACGCATCTAGAACTAAAAACTAGTTCGAACTAGCGTTTTGCTAGTTCGAACTAGTAAGTCCACATTGAGTGGACTCTGAACAGGGCTTAAGGATGGCCGGAAGCAGTGCCGGCAGGGCATAAAAGGAGGACTTAGAGCATGGAGATGCTGTCTCAGGCTAGCCGAGGGCTGCGCTTAAAGGGTCCCGACCCCCACCCCGGACACACAGTTCTAAGGGGTGCCCCGCTTGCAAAGAAGTTCTGGCTTGGAGTGCCCTGAGTGCCCACACTGGGCACATCACACCACTCGGCCATCAGCCCGGCTGCACTTGCCGCAGGCTGCCATCTGGGGAGAGGGAGTAATTGGGGGGCTGCAGGAGAGCTTCCACCCCCAGAAGCCCGCAGAGCCAGCCCAGTCCTCCCCATCGGGGGCTCGTACCCCATTCCTCCCTCACCTCCTTCCACTTACCCTTCCTTAGCCCCCCTTCTTATTGATGTACAAAATAAAGATAACGTTTCTTCCAACATTGACTCTGTCTTTATTGAAAAAAAACTGGGGGAGACTGGGAAAAGGAGGTGGGAGAGGGGAAGAGAAAGGCTGGGAGAGGGGAGGGCAACTAACATGATCAGGGGTTGGGAACAGGTCCCATATGAAGAGAGGCTACAGAGACTGGGACTTCTCAGCTTAGAAAAGAGGAGACGGAGGGGGGACAGGATAGAGGGCTCTAAAAGCAGGAGTTGGGTGGAGAGGGTGCATTCAGAAAAGTTCTTCATTAGTTCCCATAAAGAAGGACTAGAGGACACCAAAGGAAAGGAATGGGTAGCAGGCTTGAAACTAGTAAGAGAAAGTTGTTCTTCTTCCCAAAGCAAATAGTTAACCTGTGGAACTCCTTGCTGCAGGAGGCTGTGAAGGCTACAACTAGAACAGAGTTTAAAGGGAAGTGAGATAAAGTGATGGAGGTTGGGTCCATGGAGTCCTATTAGCCAGAGGGTAGGAGTGGTGTCCCTGCCCAAAGTTTGTGGAAGGCTGGAGAGGGATGGCACGAGACAAATGGCTTGGTCATTGTCTTCGGTCCATCCCCTCCAGGGTCCCTAGGGTTGGCCGCTGTTGGCAGACAGGCTACTGGGCTAGATGGACCTTTGGTCTGACCCAGTACGGCCATTGTAAGCTCAGGGCTCAGGGTCGGGGGTCTCAGTGGACCCCCTTGATTTTCATGCACACCTGGTCCTGGGTGGCCAGGCTGGCAGCTCTCCTGCCCTAGCCGGCCACTTTCCTGTGCCTAGTGAGGAGATCGTGGACGAGGTCCACGATGTCCGCACTAGCCCAGGAAGGTGCCCGCCTCTTGCGGTCCAGGGCAAGCTCCCGGGAGCCGCCAGCCTGGTCCCGGCAAGAGGGGGTGGGCTGGGGGGCATCGGGTGGGTGGCTCTGTGCCGTGCCAGGTGCAGGGTCTGCTAGCTGGGTGCTGGCAGGCTTGCACCTGGCACGGGCACCGTAGCCAGCCCGTGCCCCTTTAAGGGGTCCGGGGCCGGGAGGGGGGCATAGAGTTTCCCTGGTGTTGGCCAGAGTGGCCACCAGGGAAACCTGGGGAGGGCTAGCCTCCCACTAGTTCGAACTAAAGGGCTACACAGCCCTTAGTTCGAACTAGCTAGTTCGAACTAGGCGTTAGTCCTCGTAAAATGAGGTTTTCCTAGTTCGAACTAAGCGCTCCGCTAGTTCGATTCAAATTCGAACTAGCGGAGCGCTAGTGTAGCGCCTATTAAAGTTAGTTCGAACTAACGTCCGTTAGTTCGAACTAACTTTGTAGTGTAGACATACCCTATGTTAGCAGCCTACTAACCTTGTGGGTCTATGCACATATGGAAAATTAAGTATTGCCAACTAGGAGATTTAAAAAAAACGGGGGGAGGGGGAGGAATGACCTTTTTGAAAATACAAAATTAAGTCTTCAGTTTAAGGAACTTTTGTAGTTCATATTTTCAAGTTTCTCACTAACGCCAGAGGGTCTTTTCTCAGGAACCCATCCCATGCTCACAAGAGTCTGCAGCCCTCCCTCAATACTTACCTTGAGCCAATTGCTATTTGCTCTTACTCCATAGATCTCGGTCTCGTTTCTGTCTCCCTGGATGGTCTCAGTGTGGCTGCTCCTTTTGGTCTCTGCCACAGGCTGGCCATCCTCTCCTCTACCTCAGGTCTATAGGAACCAAAAAGAGAAAGCGAACACTTATAAGATAGGCCATCACAGGCGTGCAAAATGGACAGACACACACATCACCTGGATGCTGCACCCTGGAGTCCAATGTTCCTTCTAAAATTTCCCATCCAGGAGCAGAGTGAGTTTTGCCTCGTGTGCAAAGATTGAGATCACGTGTGCTTGTTCGGATGCACCATGGCACCCAAGTGAACAAATATCTTGCATATATTTTTTAAAACGTTCTGAAAGAAAGAATACTAAAACAAGCCATAATTAACAAGGGCCATGACTTTGACTTCATATAAAAACATTTAAATAGAAAGATAATTAATACTGCAATATTTTCCTCTATTTATAGCCCTCTCTCAGACCCTCCCATTGCTGGATCAGATGATCTCTCAGGATCCCTTATGGTAAAACTTGCCTCAGACCCTGTGCTGAGTTATTTATAAGAGACAAAAACAAAAGGAAAAACTATGTAGCACTTTAAAGACTAACAAGATGGTTTAATAGGTGATGAGCTTTCGTGGGCCCAACCCACTTCCTCAGATCATATTCTGGAAGAGAATTGGCATGGCCATATATACCAAAGGAATACAATGAAAAAAGTGAACACATTATTAAACTGACAAATCAGATTTAGTATAAAAGGTGGGGTGAGGGAGAGAGAGGGACGGAATAGCTATTTATGAGTCAATGAATCAGGGGTGATAAGTGGGGAAGCTATCTTTTGTAATGGTTAAGGTAATTAGCATTTTTGTTAAGGGCCATTCGTAAAGTGTCAAATTTAAGCATGAAAGAAAGTTCTGAAGTTTCCCTCTGTAATCTGGTGTTATAGTCTCTTTGAAGTAAGATGTATGTAGTACGGTCATTAAGATAATGTCCAGGTAGGTTGAAATGAAAAGCAACTGGTTTTTCCTTGTGAAGATGTCTGATGTGTGAGGATTAATTCTTTGGCAAAGTGTCTGAGAAGTCTGCCCAATATACACAGCGGAAGGACACTTTTGGCACATGATGGCATAAATTATATTTCTGGATGAACAGGAATATGTGTTCTTGATCATATAACTGACATGGTTAGGTCCAGTGATGGTGTCACCAGAGTAAATATGTGGACAAAGTTGGCACCGGGGTTTGTTGCAAGGGAAGGTACCAGGGTTGGTATTAGTGTAGTATGTCCTGTGGTGGTTGTTAAGAATCCTCCTGAGGTTAGGTGGTTGTCTATAGGATACTAAACAAAGATGCTAATTACCTTAACCATTACAAAGATAGCTTCCCCACTTATCACCCCTGATTCATTGACTCCCCCCGACCAGCCCCGCTCTCCCTGACCCCCTCCCAGCTGGCCAATTCTCCCCGCTTCTCCTCCTGATCTCCCCTGGCCAGCCTCCCCCCTCTCCCGGCACGCCAGCCCTGCTTCCGCTGGACGGTTCCCCACCCTCATCTCACCCAACCAGCCCCACTCCCCCAACCTCCTCCCAGCCAGCCGCTTCTCCCCCCATCCAGCCCTGCTTCCGGAGGCTGGTTCTCCCATCTTCCTCCTCCCCATCTCCCCCAGCCAGCTCTCCGCCCCCCATCCCCGGGGCCAGTCCTGCTTCCGTCGCCCCCCCCGATCTCCCCCGGACAGCCCCGCTGCCCGCAACCCTGCTTCCCGGCGGCCGGTTTCTCCCACACACACCCCTCCTCCCAGCCCGCCCCGCTCCCTTCCCGGCAGCCACACTGAGGCCCGGTACCGGGCCGCGGCCCATAGTTTGGGAAACGCTGGACTAACAGATTTATTGGAACATAAGCTTTTCGTGGCGCTGATGCAGCAAGTACACAGTTTTCAGCCTCAGCTGTCTGGCTCTGAGGAACAAATCCAGCAGTTTCCCAGCTCTGTTCCTCCACCTATCGCCTCCTGGTGGTATCTCCCATCACTGCAGGCATCAAGCAGGAACTTCATTTCTGGTTTCAGTCTCTGCCTCTTGTCCCATGACTCTAGCTCTCACCCTCACTGTTTGTGCTGAGCGATATTGATCACTGTCATTGTTCAAACCACACAAAACATCTCGGACAACGGGTTAGATGAAGAGTAAAATAAAGTGTAAAAAAGGACTATTCTGGCAAATGAGCATTTGTCTTATGAAATCTTCAGTACATCTGAGCTACATCCTAAACTGACATCAAAGTATGTGACCAAATAGCCTTCATGCAGAGAGAGAAAACCACAGTCCAGCCTGGGCTATAAAAGGTTTTCCCATTCATAAAGAGAAATCTCAGGGAGTCCTTTCAAACTCTAAAAAACAGGAAAATAAATGTGCCCAGTTTCTTCTGAAGTGGCTAAACTGGCTTCACTTCTTGCCTTATTATTCAATTGTATTGGATGCAAAGTTTTAATACCATGAAAAGAAAGAGGAGAGGAAAAAAGAGAAATATCTTCCCATCTATAAATGGCCTGGACTGAGCCCAGAAAAAGCTGGGAAGCAATTTTACCCAGAAATAGAAACAGGGCTGTAAGATTTGTAAAGTCACACTCTGCTTTGAGGTTCATTGGACACCCTGTTCCAGCTCAGTGACACTTTCTTCTCCAACCCCACAGAGTCTGACTTAGGATCACAGGCATCAGAACTGTGATTCCTAAGTATAGAGTGCCAGGGAGAGCCTTGGGAGGCAGAGAAGTAGAAAGGGTCAAGATAAAATTCTCCATTACTTGGATAGAGGCTGCTGTGTTGAGCGTGAAGGTGATGGGGGAAGGAGGAAATGCCTCAAATTCACCATAGTTGCCCTGAAATAGCACTGAAACTAAAACACCACATTTTGCTCTCTCTGTTCCCCATTTTTTTTAGCATCTAGATAATTCAGGCCATGGGGGTCACCCAGATGCCATGGATAGTCCCCGGGAGTTCTGGGTCATCACACACAGCTGCCTCTCCCCCAGCTCTAGGCTGCCAAGGGCAGTGGGAGATCCTCAGAGCTCCGAGCCACAGGTGGTGGGGGGCAGTGTTCCCTCTAACATTTTCCATCCTTGGGTGGTTTTAAATTTCTTATGTGCACCACCTATATTGAGATTCTGTGAGGATGTGCAGCATGTCCCAGTACAAACAAAAAACCTAAGTATAAATATGTATTTTAAACAGTCCATAGGTACGGAAGAATATATTAAAACAAGAGACAATTAACAAGGCACAATGCTTAAGATGTTTAATATGAAATCAAATAAAGAAAATTAACACTACCCTTGGAGTACATGTATTATTGTCCTAACAACTCGAGCTAGTAAACACACCAACATGGGACAGACTGCAAATAGCTATATAAATAAATCAAAGACATGGCCATTAAGCATAAAAAATATGCACAACTTTCAGATGCTAAACAAATATATGAGTCAACTAGAAATAGTCACGCTCTCCTGGAAAATATTAATACAATATTTACTGATATTGGAAAGAATAGTAAAAGGCGTTCTTCACTCAGGCTTATGCACTTTCACTAGGGAAAGTTTAGGATCCATACTACACAAATGAAATAGAAACCTATAAAAACTGATGAAAGTTCTTGTTTGAAACCTTCATTTTGTGTGTATCACTAACTCAAAGAGTAGAAGACCCAGAGCATTTGTCCAGAATCCAACTAACTGAAAGGCCAAACACATTAAACAGGAGCCATGGTAAAGTTCTTCCAGTTTTAACAATGTAACATGTAATAACTACTAACACAGGGTTTTTAAAAAAAATCATTAAGATCAGAGTTTGCATTAATTTACAACACTACAAAAAATATGTTAAAAATCCTTTCTTTTCTGATGGTAAGCTAGAGGAGATTGCTGAGTTTCCTCACAGGAAGCTGCAGGAAAACCCAGCTGCTATAATCAAACCTCTCAGCTGGGAGACTGCACCTGCAAACTCTCCTCCTGTCTCAGCCATGTACTTAGTCTTGCCCTTCTCCTTACGTTTCCTTTCCTACCTGCAAGCTCATTGTCTGGAGCAGGGAGCGTCTGCTGTTGAGGGCGTGTCCCTTCCCAGTCAGGAAGCTCTTAGGGCTGCCAGGTGTTGGTTTTGAACCAGACAGTCCGGTATTTGAGGGTTCTGTCCAGGAAACAAATTGAGAAAATACCGGACACATAAAATGTCGGGTATTTTCTAACTAGGTAAGTTTTAGTATTATTAGGAATATCAGTACGTAGCTGCGTACGGCCTGGCTGGTAGACGTGCTCATGTTGTGTGAGCATGTCTACCAGCCAGGCAGTCTGCAACTATGCGAGGGGGGGGGGGGGGCGCAGGGCAGGAGAGAATCTCCAGAGCCGGACTCGCTCGTGCTTTGCCGGGACAGTGTGAGAGACGGGCAGAGCCCTGGGATCTGCGTGCGCCGGAGTCAGTCCCGCTCTCCGCCGGCCAATTCTATCCCCCCGCTCCATCCCCCGGCCAGCCCCCAACCCCCTCCCGGCCAGCCCTGCTTCCCGCCAACCAGTTCTCCCCCCCCCACCCAATCTCCCCCAGCCAGCCCCACTGCCCCCGACTCCCCCCACCAACTCTGTTTCCCGCCAGCCAGTTCCCCCCACCTCCCCCCAGCCAGCCCTGCTTCCCACCGTCCGGTTTCACACACCCCCTCCCAGCCAGCCCAACTCCCCCACCAGCACTGCTTCCCGCCAGCCAGTTCCCGCACCACCTCCTCCCAGCCAGCCCCGCTGCTCTTGACCCCCCCGCCAGCCCTGCTTCCCACCGTCCGGTTTCACACACCCCGTCCCAGCCAGCCCAACTCCCCCACCAGCACTGCTTCCCACCGGCCGGTTCCCGCACCACCTCCTCCCAGCCAGCCCCGCTGCTCTTGACCCCCCCGCCAGCCCTGCTTCCCACCGTCCGGTTTCACACACCCCGTCCCAGCCAGCCCAACTCCCCCACCAGCACTGCTTCCCACCGGCCGGTTCCCGCACCACCTCCTCCCAGCCAGCCCCACTGCCCCCGACCTTCCCCCTCCTCCTGGCCGGTCCTCCTCCCCCATCTGAGATCAAGTGTGTCCGGTATTTTTTGAAGCCACCTGGTAACCCTAGAAGCTCTCTGTGCCACAGCCCTAAGCCTCTGGGTGGGGCTCATTAAGCAGCTGCAAGCTCTCATGAAAACTTTCCCCAAATGTAAGGCATTTAAAGCAGGGGTCTCCAACTCACATCTAACTTAGGGCCAGTAGCAGTCCTCAAATCCTTCCCGAGACACGGACTCCACCCCCCCCACCCCGCATGCAATCCTAATCCTAAGCAGGCACCCTCCTCTGGCAGGGCTCTGAGAGCATCTCCACTTGCTCCCCAGCAGGTCCCCTGGCCCTACCTGCTCCATTTGGGTGATTTAAAATCCTCCAGGGACCGGTGCCACCACCACCAGCAGTGCAGCACGGCTAGAGGGGCTTCTGATGGCTAGCTCTGTGCTGTTACTGGCACATCCCTGTAGCCCAGGGGAGGGGTGTGCAAAGCCATCTCGGCCATAGAATGGTTTAGAGCAGCTGTCCCAGGCTGTGCTTTGGGGAGCCTGCCGTGGCCACCCCAACCATCCTATGTACAGAACATACTCAGGTTAGCCCGTGGGGTCCTGGGCAGGCCGGGGCTGGTAGCAGGGGTTGGGGTCCAGCCCCCCCACATTTACTGTGGCAGACTTTTCTCTGCTTGGCCACCAACTTCCAGGCCAGCCCAGTTGCTCCACTTTATCACGGCTCTTGTCAACAAATTGAACATGGGGAGGCCCAACCTCTGCTGTTGCCTCGCTCCATGCCCCCTGGTAATCCACAAGGCCTTGTCCCTTAGGAGAAGGCGCTTGAGGGAAAGGATGCAATGGCAGGGGGAGAGGGTGTAGCAGTGGCAAGAAGAGGAGTGGGGGCAGAGCAGGGGCTGAGGCGGAGGGAAGGGTACGGACACAAACCCTCCAAGGTTGCAGGGGCTCACGTGCTGGCAGCCATGCAGGGGCTGGACTGTGGAACTGCTTGGGCTGTTGATGGCCCACAGGCCGTGAGTCTGAGACCTCCGATTTAAAGGGTCTCTCTCCTGCGTGCACTCTCTGATGACTAGTAAGGTGTGACTTCTGAATGAAGCTTTTCCCACAGTCCAAGCATTTATGGGGTCTCTCCCCTGTGTGGATTCTCTGATGATTAGTAAAATTTGTTCTGTCAATGAAACTTTTCCCACAATCGAGGCATTTATAGGGGTTATCATCTTTGTGGATTTTCTGATGCTTAATAAGGTGTGAGCGATGAATGAAATCTTTCCCACACTCAAAACATTTATAAGGTCTTTCTCCTGTATGAATTCTCTCATGTTTAGTAAGGGATGAATGTTCCAGAAAGCTTTTCCCACACTCCAGGCATTTATAGGGTATGTCTCCTGTGTGGATTCTCCCATGTTTAGTAAGGGATGAATGTTCCATAAAACTTTTCCCACACTCAAGGCATTTATAGGATTTTTCTCTCGTGTGGATTCTCCTATGTTTAGTAAGGGTGGAACGTTCCATAAAGGTTTTCCCACATTCAAGGCATTTATAGGGTCTTTCTCCTGTGTGGATTCTCTTATGTTTAGTAAGGGCTGAACATTCCATAAAGGTTTTCCCACACTCCAGGCATTTATAGGGTCTTTCTCCTGTGTGGATTCTCCTGTGTTTAGTGAGGGATGAATGTTCCATAAAACTTTTTTCGCATTCAAGGCATTTATAGGGTCTTTCTCCTGTATGGATTCTCCTATGTTGATTAAGAGATAAACTTCGCATAAAACTTTTCCCACACTCAAGGCATTTATAGGGTCTCTCTCCTGTGTGGGTTCGCTGATGTGTAACAAGCTGTGATTTTTGAATAAAACTTTTCCCACACTCATGGCATATAAAGGGTCTGTCTCCTGTGTGCACTCGCTGGTGTATAATAAACTGTGACTTCTGAATGAAGCTTTTCCCACAATCCAAACATTTATGGGGTCTCTCCCCTGTGTGGATTCTTTTATGCTGAATAAGAGAGGAACTATCCATAAAACTTTTTCCACACTCAAGGCATTTATATGGTCTCTCTCCTGTGTGGATTCTCCTATGTTTAATAAGGTCTGACTTCTGACTGAATGTTTTCCCACAGTCCAAGCATTTATAGGGTTTCTCCCCAGTGTGAGTTCTCTCATGTCTAATAAGAGCTGATTGTGCACTGAAGACTTTTGCACACTCAAGGCATTTATGGCGTCGCTTTCCCATGTGCAGCCTCTGGTGTATAAGACGACATGGCTTCCTACTGAAGCTTTTTCCACAGTCAAGGCATTTGTAGGGTTTCTCTTGATTGGGACTTGTCTGCTGGATTGTAGCTTCCTTGGGTTCCTTGCATGTTCTGCCACGGTGAACAGATTCATCCAGTTCCTTTCTGGGATAATTTCCCTGCTGCATCTCTGATTTGTGCCGATCTACCCAGGCATTTCCCTGTTCCAAGCCTGGGGAAGAATCCGCTTCAGCTCTTCTCAAAAATATCCCCTGTAGTTCCAATTTCCTAAGACCTTCCTGCCATTGATTCTCCTTCTTGTTCTCACTCACTGTCCTGTCACCTGCTGGGAGACAGAATCCAGGCAGAAGTCATTAAGTGTGCTAGCAGCAAAGGACAGAATGGGGAATCACAAAGAGAGAAAACACATAAGAACAGCTGTACTGGGTCAGACCAAAGGTCCATCTAGCCCAGTATCCTGTCTGCCGACAGTGGCCAGCACCAGGTGCCCCAGAGAGGGTGGACTGAAGACAATGATCAAGCAATTTGTCTCCTGCCATCCCTCTCCAGCCTCTGACAAACAGAGGCCAAGGACACCATTTTATCCCCTGGCTAATAGCCTTTTATGGACCTAACCTCCATGAATTTATCTAGCTTCTCTTTAAACTCTTTTATAGTCCTAGCCTTCACAGCCTCCTCTGGCAAGGAGTTCCACAGGTTGACTATACACTGTGTGAAGAAGAACTTTCATTTATTAGTTTTAAACCTGCTACCCATTAATTTAATTTGGCGTCCTCTAGTTCTTCTATTTAGGGAACTAATAAATAACTTTTCTTTATCGGCCCTCTCCACACCACTCATGATTTTATAGACCTTTATCATACCCCCCCCCCCCCGTCTCCTCTTTACTAAACTGAAGAGTCCCAGTCGCATTAACCTCTCCTCATATGGGACCCGTTCCAAACCCCTAATCATTTTAGTTGCCCTTTTCTGAACCCTTTCCAAGGCCATAATATCTTTTTTGAGGTGAGGAGACCACATCTGTACACAGTATTCAAGATGTGGGCGTACCATAGTTTTATACAGGGGCAGTAAGATATTCTGGGTCTTATTTTCTATCCCTTTCCTAATAATTCCTAGCATCCTATTTGCCTTTTTGACCACCGCTGCACACCACGTGGAAGTTTTCAGAGAACTGTCCACGATAACTCCAAGATCCCTTTCCTGATTTGTCGTAGCCAAATTAGCCCCCATCATACTGTACGTATAGTTGGGGTTATTTTTCCCGATGTGCATTACTTTACACTTATCCACATTAAATTTCATTTGCCATTTTGTTGCCCAATCACTGAGTTTGGTGAGATCTTCTTGGAGTCCCTCACAGTCTGCTTCTGTCTTGACTATCCTAAACAGTTTGGTATCATCTGCAAACTTTACTACCTCACTGCTTACCCCTTTCTCCAGATCATTTATGAATAAGTTGAAAAGGATTGGTCCCAGGACTGACCGTTGGGGGACACCACTAGTTACCCCTCTCCATTCTGAAAATTTACCATTTATTCCTACCCTTTGTTTCCTGTCTTTTAACCAGTTCTCAATCCAAGAAAGTACCTTCCCTCTTATCCCATGGCCATGTAATTTACACAAGAACCTTTGGTGAGGGACCTTGTCAAAGGCTTTCTGAAAATCCAAGTATACTATATCTACTGGATCCCCCTTGTCCGCATGTTTGTTAACCCCTTCAAAGAACTCCAATAGATTAGTAAGACAGGATTTCCCTTTACACAAACCATGTTGACTTTTGTCCAATAAATTATGTTCTTCTACATGCTTCACAATTTTATTCTTCACTATTGTTTCGACTAATTTGCCCGGTACTGAAGTTAGACTTACCGGTCTGTAATTGCCAGGATCGCCTCTAGAGCCCTTTTTAAATATTGGTGTCACGTTGGCTACCTTCCAGTCATTAGGTACGGAAGCCGATTTAAAGGATAGGTTACAAACCACAGATAATAGCTCAGCAATTTCCCATTTGAGTTCTTTTAGAACCCTTGGATGAATGCCATCCGGTCCCGGAGATTTGTTAACATTAAGTTTTTCTATTTGTTCCAAAACCTCCTCTAATGACACTTCAATCAGGGACAGTTCCTCAGATTCATCACCCACAAAGGACGGTGCAGATTCAGGAATCTCCCCAACGTCCTCAGCCGTGAAGACCGAAGCAAAGAAATCATTTAGTTTCTCCGCAATGGCTTTATTGTCCTTGGTTGCTCCTTTTATAGCTCGATCATCTAGGGGACCCACAGGTTTTTTAGCAGGCTTCCTGCTTCTAATGTACTTAAAAAAACATGTTGTTATTTCTTTTTGAGTTTTTGGCTAGCTGTTCCTCAAAATTGTTTTTTGCTTTTCTTATTACATTTTTACACTTGATTTGACAGTGTTTATGTTCCTTTCTATTTATCTCACTAGGATTGGACTTCCACTTCTTAAAAGATACCTTTTTGTCCCTCACTGCTTCTTTTACATGGTGGTTAAGCCACGGTGACTCTTTTTTAGGTCTCTTGCTATGTTTTTTAATTTGGGGTATACATTTAAGTTGGGCCTCTATTATGGTGTCTTTAAAAAGTTTCCATGCAGCTTTCAGGGATTTGGCTCTAGTCACTGTGCCTTTTAATTTCTGTTTAACTAACCTCCTCATTTTTGTGTAATTTCCCTTTTTTAAATTAAATGCCAGGGTGCTGGACTGCTGAGGTGTTCTTCTCACCACAGGAATGTTGAATGTTATTATATTATGGTCACTATTCCCAAGCGGTCCGGTAACAGTTATATCCTGGACCTGATCCTGCACTCCACGCAGGACTAAATCGAGAATTGCCTCTCCCCTTGTGGGTTCCTGCACCAGCTGCTCCAAGAAGCAGTCATTTAAGCCATTGAGAAATTTTATCTCCGCTTCTCTTCCTGAGGTGACATGTATCCAGTCAATATGGGGGTAATTAAAATCCCCCATTAGTATAGAGTTCTTTATTTTGGTAGCCTCTCTAGTCTCCCTCAGCATTTCAATGTCAGTATCGCTGTCCTGGTCAGGTGGTCGGTAATATCTCTCTACTGCTAATTTCTTATTATTGTAGCATGGAATTACTATCCATAGCGATTCTATTGAACATGTTGATTCATTTAATATTTTTATTTCATTTGATTCTACATTATCTTTCACATACAGTGCCACTCCGCCACCCACCCGGCCTGCTCTATCCTTTCGATATATTTTATATCCTGGTATGTTTGTGTCCCACAGATTTTCCTCATTCCACCAGGTTTCAGTGATGCCTATTATGTCAATCTCCTCATTTAATACGAGGTACTCTAGTTCACCCATCTTATTAGTCAGACTCCTAGCATTTGTGTACAAGCACTTTAAAAATTTGCCACTGCTTATTTGTCTGCCCTTCCCTGATGCATTGGATTCCTTTATATGAGGTTGTTTGTCTGCTCTGGGCCACCGTTTGCCCTCTCCCCTCCTCTCTTTCTGACTACAGCTTAGACAATCTCTATCAATGGATTCTCCTCTAAGAGAAGTCTCCCTCCGATTTACGTGCATCTTCGCACCAATCGGCTTTCCCCCAAAGAGAGAAAACACAACACAGTCACTGTCGGGACGATCGAAACATTAGATTCTGCCTCCACGTCCCACCCACACACTCCCAGGGAAGTGAAATCAGGGAGGGAAACTGTGACTGATCTTTGCCTTGATGCTATGACGCCTGCTGACTGCAGCCCTGTTCTGGGTGAGATGGAGCAGCATGAGGGCTCTGGCTCACAGCACATTTTGGGAGTCCCAGTTTTTTCCTTCACTCGACAGATGTTTCTCTCTAGTTTCCCTAACTCCTCACCTGTGCAGGTACCTCTTGAGCTCTCCATTTCCTCGATGACCTGGCGATCCAGGACCCACGGCTCTTCCCCTCGTTCCAGATGAGTGATGAGGGAAGGTTTGGGAATGGGAAAACCTGTGCAGGGGGTAAAATGAGGCAAGGTCAGGGTGCATGGAGCATTGGTCACAAGGAATATTCCCAGAGTTTAACATGGCTCTCCAGGGGACTGTGGTCACTCAGAACCCTTGGGAGCAGCAAATATCTGGGGT
The DNA here is from genome assembly GCF_052426305.1 of Pelodiscus sinensis. Classification (NCBI taxonomy): domain Eukaryota; kingdom Metazoa; phylum Chordata; order Testudines; family Trionychidae; genus Pelodiscus; species Pelodiscus sinensis. The sequence continues at coordinate 17,082,759 of NC_143081.1, read as the reverse complement.
GGGGATTGTTACACCCTTACTAGGTGTTCTCAGGGTAGAAGTGCTCTGGGGAACTTGCTGCCACACACACAGCTTGGGTGTTAAACTCCTGCCTCTTTCCAAACCTGCAGAACCTACAGCCCTTTCCACATCTGGAGCTAGTCCCAAGACTGCAGGCGAATGGTCTATGAAGGAGAAATACTATATAGGGCAATACCCTGCCTCTGACTCCTTGAAAGCTGGAGAGATGGGGATGACTGAGCACGTCCATTAGGTGCTCCCTCGGAGGGAGTATGGAGAAGCAGGTCTCTCTCACACTAGCATCTGGGATCCGCTGCCTTAATCCAACTGACCAGGGAGAACCTGGCCAGATTCAAACCTATGGCTTCTACTAACCAAGGGGACAGGAATCCTTACCCAGCGAGGTGACCATCTCGTAGTTCTCCTGCATGACGTCCCTGTAGAGAGCTCTCTGAGCAGGGTCCAGCAGAGCCCCTTGCCCCGCAGTGAAATACACAGCCACCTCCTCGAAGGTCACCCGCATCTGAAACAACAGGGGCCCCCACTCAGTGCCTGCTGCCTCAGCTGCAACCCCACTAGTCATGGAGGAGGAAAGCCGGAGAAGCAGAATCCCACCCCACCCTGCTCAGAGCAGCCACGACACTGCAGGAGGTGGGAGATGGTTGGGAACAGGGTAGGCTCTTCTCCTTTCCCACACACCTGCCAGCCATAGGCTGATGCAGGAAGAAGATCTCTGGGAAGTCCCCACAAGATCTACTGGCCCCGGGTCTGGGGAGCAACTTCTCAGCTGGGGGCCACACCTGTGAGGAGTTTTGTTCTCCTCGCCTGGAGGCCAGGTCGGGGAGGAGGGGTTGTTTTTGCTTTTCACTTGTGTGTGGCCCTTGACTTATTTCTCTTTGTCAGTGGCCCTGGACCCCGAAAAGGTTCCCCATTCCTACGTTCGGGGCTGCAGCTCAGGGCCCCAGACCAATGCCCTTAGTCCGGGGCCTTGGGCTGCAGCCCACAAAGCCCCTGTGTTCTGGGCCAGCCCTAGGGGGTGCCACACACTGCTGTTCCTTCCCTGCCCTGACTGGAGCCACATCCCTGCGCTGCTCTGCCCCCACAGCTCACACTGGCTGGGATTCATGGCCAAAGACCTGCAGGGAACCACCTGTGTCCCCGCCACCACCAAATGGGAGCTGCCCCAGGTAAATGCCCTGCACGCCAACCCTCTGCCTTGGTCCTGAGCTCCCTCCCACACCCTAAGTTCCTAACTCTTTCCCACACCCCACACTCCAACCCAGAGCTCCAGCTCTTAACCTGCTCCACCACCCTAGCTCTCTCCTTGACCCCATACCCCAACCCTGAAGCCCCTCCTGCACCCTAACTAACACCCAGTCCTTGCGCGCTCACCCAGCCTCCTGCCCTGAACCCACTCCCACACTCCAAACCCCTTGGCCCCAGCCTGGAGCCCCCTCATGCACTCCAAATGCTCAGCCCCACCCCAGAGCCTGCACCCCCCAGCCAGTGTCCTCAACCCCCCAACCCTGAGTCCCCTCCCACATGCTGAACCCCTTGGCCCAACTCCCACCATGGATCGTCCTCGTGCAGAATGGATGTGGTTATGTGCACTAATTTGGAGGTCATGTGTCACACATTTTGTTTCATCATCTCCATATTAGTGCACATTACAAAATTCATTCTGCACATGGACATAACAAATGGAGGGAACACTGGCCCGCAGCTCCCTGAAAACCCCCTACCTGACTTGGCTCCATCACAGCCATTTCCCTTGCTTGTGCCCTGGAAGATGGGACGACCTGAGGTGAAATGTGGACGTAATTCCTCAGCCTGTTGGGGTGAAAGAGGTGATAAGAGAAGTTGTAGAAGGGGCTTGAGTCCATTTCACACCTCGAGTCCCCAAGCAGCCAGCCAGCCAGCCAGCCAGCCACTGGACTGTGCCATGCTGGAAAAACCCTCAGTCACTTGATCCCAACGTAGACCCGTCTCCCTCCTCTCTGGGCTACCCCTATGGGGGTATTTTTCAACCTTTCCAGGGACAGAGTCCTGCAGCCAATTGTTTTAGTATTTTGGTCATTTATTGTGAGATCATATGATTAATTAACAGGTGATGTCATATATAAACACTGTATGCTGAATAGAGTGAAACTAGGATTATAAAAGTACAAGATTGCCTGGAAGTTAGAAGGGATAATTATGCATTAGGTATCAAAGTAAGCAAAACGCAAATCAAGGCCTACAGGTTGAAGTCTGTAAGGGTATGTCTACACTACAGAGTTAGTTCGAACTAACTTTCATAGGCGCTACACTAGCGCTCCGCTAGTTCGAACTTAATTCGAACTAGCGGAGCGCTTAGTTCGAACTAGGTAAACCTCATTTTACGAGGATTAAGCCTAGTTCGAACTAGCTAGTTTGAATTAAGGGGTGTGTAGCCCCTTAATTCGAACTAGTGGGAGGCTAGCCCTCCCCAGGTTTCCCTGGTGGCCACTCTGGCCAACACCAGGGAAACTCGTCTGCCCCCGTCCCGGCCCCGGACCCCTTAAAGGGGCACAGGCTGGCTACGGTGCCCGTGCCAGGTGCAAGCCTGCCAGCACCCAGCCAGCAGACCCTGCACCTGGCACGGATCGAGCCAGCCACCCGCTGCCACCCAGCCCTCCCCCTCTTCCCGGGACCAGGCTGGCGGCTCCCGGGAGCTTGCCCGGGACCGCAAGAGGCGGGCACCCGCCTGGGCTAGTGCGGACATCGTGGACCTTGTCCACGATCTCCGCACTAGGCACAGGAAAGTGGCCGTCTAGGGCAGGAGAGCTGCCAGCCTGGCCACCCAGGAGCAGGTGTGCAAGAGAATCAAGGTGGTCCACTGAGACCCCCGACCCTGAGCCCTGAGCTTACAATGGCCGTCCTGGGTCAGACCAAAGGTCCATCTAGCCCAGTAGCCTGTCTGCCGACAGCGGCCAACCCTAGGGACCCTGGAGGGGATGGACCGAAGACAGTGACCAAGCCATTTGTCTCGTGCCATCCCTCTCCAGCCTTCCACAAACCTTGGGCAGGGACACCACTCCTACTCCCTGGCTAATACCACTCCATGGACCCAACCTTCATGACTTGATCTCACTTCCCTTTAAACTCTGTTCTAATTCTAGCCTTCACAGCCTCCTGCAGCAAGGAGTTTCACAGGTTGACTCTTTGCTTTTGTGAAGAACAACTTTCTGTTACTACTTTGAAGCCTGCTACCCATTCCTTTCCTTTGGTGTCCTCTAGTCCTTCTTTATGGGAACAAATGAAGAACTTTTCTGTATGACCCTCTCTACCCAACTCCTGCTTTTAGAGACCTCTATCCTGTCCCCCCTCCGTCTCCTCTTTTCTAAGCTGAAAAGTCCCAGTCTCTTTAGCCTCTCTTCATATGGGACCTGTTCCCAACCCCTGATCATTTTAGTTGCCCTCCCCTCTCCTAGCCTCTCTCTTCCCCTCTCCCACCTCCTTTTCCCAGTCTCCCCCAGTTTTGTTCAATAAAGAGAGATTCTATTTTGGAAGACATGTTATCTTTATTTTGTACATCAAGAAGAGGGGCTTGGGAAGGGTAAGTGGAGGGAGGTGAGGGAGGAATGGGGTACGAGCCCCCAATGGGGAGGACTGGGCTGGCTCTGTGGGCTTCTGGGGCTGGAAGCTCTCCTGCAGCCCCCCGATTGCCCCCTCTCCCCAGATGGCAGCCTGCGGCAAGTGCAGCCGGGCTGATGGCCTAGTGCTGTGATGTGCCCAGTGTGGGCACTCCGGGCAATCCAAGTCAGGACTGCTTTGCAAGCGGGGCACCCCTGAGAACTGTCTGTCCAGGGTGGGGGTCGGGACCCTTTAAGCACAGCCCTCGGCTAGCCTGAGACAGCAGCTCCATGCTCTAAGTCCTCCTCTGATGCCCTGCCGGCACTGCTTCCAGCCATCCTTAACCTCGGTTCAGGGTCCACTCAATGTGGACATGCTAGTTCGAATTAGCAAAATGCTAATTCCAACTAGTTTTTTAGTCTGGATCTGTTAGTTCGAATTAGCTTAGTTCGAATTAACTAATTCGAACTAAGTTAGTTCGAATTAACATTGTAGTGTAGACATATCCTAAAAGTTTAGTTTAGCCATATTAGGCCATGGAGCTAGGAAATGCTCACATGAGTAAGTCATCAAAGAAGGACCTGCTGCCACAAGAGTACAATGAAAGATTAATCAGCCAGTAATAACGTAAAAAATTAGGCAGAAGATCATCATCCAAGTGCTGTAATGGGACATCTGTTTCCCGCAAGCGTCTTATCCACAGAATACAAATTGTGCATCAGTGCTAATGGGAACAGAGACCCTCTCTGACCAATACAAACTGAGGTCTCTTGTGTTTGTGGGGACATTGCGTAATAAGAACCAGGAAGGGTGACACACCCATGACCATGCACTGAATGCAGGTAAAGTCAGAATCACACTACAAAAAGAGGGTGCCCAGATTAGGAAAATTGCATTTCCTACAACAAAACTCCAGCAGGAACCATCCCTCCGCTGCTGTTCAGCCCAGGAGAGACCAAACAGACTATAACCCTATCTAAGGGGATGGATACGTAACGATCTTTATACCTCATGCATAGTAGGTCTATACGGCATTTCTATCCATAATGGTAATTGTAATACAACTTGTAAAACAGATGAGAAGTTGTACTTGTGAATCTCTGTGTGGCCCTGCCCTTAGTCTTTGTGTGTTCCTACAGACTGTGAATCTGGAGCAAGCAGAAGAGTGGATGTTCGAACCCATGGTGGTGTACACCCATATTACTAAATTCACTTTAAATACAATATGCCGCTACAAATACTCTGACAGACTAGAAAAGAGGGAATCAAAGGAGCTACTTTCGGGGAGCCCCCTGACATTGTTCCCAAGGGCTGAGCGTCCCCCCAGCAGCGATGGGACGAGGAGGGACAGGACCCAGCTTTTCCTGGGCCAGCTCCTCGCCTTGTTCCCAGCAGAGTCAGACTGCCCAGGGTGATGCAGCGAATGGACTTGGGCAGGGCTAGGAACTGGGATCCTCCCTCCCCACTTATTGATCCTGTTGCCCCTTTTGGTCTCACCATTCCCCTTTCTGTCTCCTTCCCTCTCCACTCGCCCTGTGGGAACTGGTGACTGTCCTGCTCCCATGGGCAATTGCTCTCTACTGAGCTTGTGCCCCTGAGGGCAGCAGTTCTGGGACCCACAGACACATGGGGACCCCTCCCTTCTGCTACAAACTCACCAGCAGACCCCGGAGAATGTCCTTTACACAGAGCCGCTTTTCCGCCTGGCCCCAGCCCTTTCCAATAGTCAGCTGAATGCTGGGGGCTACCCCATAGAGCCAGTACAAGGCATCAGGGAATGGCCCCGCCTAGGCTAGGCACAGAGGGACTTTACTGAAGGTCTCACCCTGGCAGAGACCCCCACTGGGGGAGCAGCAGCCACTCAGTCTGGGCTCCCAGAGCACAAAGGAGGAGGCAGCACCAACTGACGACGAAGCTCAAAGATCTGCAGGGCTCTACTATCATGAGCAGAGACACCAGTGCAGCAGAAATAGACACTGGCATTAAAAGCAACCACCCTACTGGAGAACAGGTGGGGAGCAAAGGGCCCAGCTCTAATGATGCTACAGATTATTAAACACTGTACAGACCAGCCAGCTGCACTGCAGCCCCTGGCAAACTACCTGAAAGTCTCCTTGAAAACAGAATTCCAAGATGCAAAGAGAATCATGCTGTGATGAGGGGAGGGAAGTGCGAGCAAAGGACAACGCAGCCTCTGCAAAGGACAATGGTAACACCCCTCCCCTCAGCCCAGCTGGACTGGCACCAGAGCAGAACCAGACCAGCTGGAGCCGATCTGTTACACCGCCCTGGAACCGGGTTCAAACCATCATTTTCCTCTTCAGCAGCGAGCCTGCATCAGAGCCACACTCGGGAAATGGCTGCCCGTACAGTAAAGATGCAGCGATTGTTCAGCTCAAGCTTTGACAAAACAAAACTAACCCATCTCTGATCTCGCGTTCCCTGCAAAGCCAGGCAACAAAGCAGCGGCCTGGCCCACGAGAAGGGGCGGGGGGCTCCCTGGTCCCATGAATTAACAAGAACCCCTCAAGCCCAGGGAACAGGCTGCTCAATTCTTCTTCCCTTAAACAGGCCTCCTCTCACACCTGTTACCCCCACGGCCTCTCGCCTACACCCCCGCACCGGCCCCAGCCCTCTGCCCGCTCCCAAGCCGTGCCCCCGACCGGCCGCCGGGCTGCCTCCCCCACGCCGAGTTACACATCCCAGTGTCTCCTATGCCCTCTGGCTCTCGCCCCGCAGCCCCTCTCCCTGGGGGGTCTCTCTTACCTGCCCCAGCGCTGCCCTGGGGGGGGTCCTGGCCGGGCTCGGGGCGCTGCCCTGGGGGGGGGGTCTCTCTTACCAGCGCTGCCCTGGGGGGGGTCCTGGCCGGCCTGGGGCGCTGCCCTGGGAGGGGGGGGGGTCTCTCTTACCTGCCCCAGCGCTGCCCTGGGGGGGTCCTGGCCGGCCTGGGGGCGCTGCCCTGGGGGGGGGGTCTCTCTTACCTGCCCCAGCGCTGCCCTGCCTGGGGGGGTCCTGGCCGGCCTGGGGGCGCTGGGGGGGGGGCCCTGGGTGGGGGGGGTGTCTCTTACCTGCCCCAGCGCTGCCCTGCCTGGGGGGGGGGGCTGCCCTGCCCTGGGAGGGGGGGGGGTTCCTGGCCGGGCTGGGGGCGCTGCCCTGGGAGGGGGAGTGTCTCTCTTACCTGCCCCAGCGCTGCCTTGCCTGGGGGGGGGGTCCTGGCCGGTCTGGGGGCGCTGCCCTGGGAGGGGGGGTGTCTCTCTTACCTGCCCCAGCGCTGCCCTGGGAGGGGGTCTCTCTTACCTGCCCCAGCGCTGCCCTGGGGGGTCCTGGCCGGGCTGGGGGCGCTGCCCTGGGTGGGGGGGTGTCTCTCTTACCTGCCCCAGCGCTGCCCTGCCTGGGGGGGGTCCTGGCCGGGCTGGGGGCGCTGCCCTGGGAGGGGGGTGTCTCTCTTACCTGCCCCAGCGCTGCCCTGGGGGGGGGGGGATCCTGGCGGGGCTCGGGGCGCTGCCCTGGGTGGGGGGGGTGTCTCTTACCTGCCCCAGCGCTGCCCTGGGGGGTCCTGGCCGGGCTGGGGGCGCTGCCCTGGAGAGGCTCCGGGGAGGGAGCAGCGGGACCGGCGCTGCTGGAGATCCCCCCCCGGCTGCAGCTCGGGCTCTGTCCAGGGCCGGGGCGCTTCTCTCTCTCCCAGTCGCTGCAGCCGGCGAGTCGCTTCCCGCGGCCGGGCTGAGCCAGCCCCGCTCCCAGCCGCTGCTGCTGGGTCCTAGCGACCGAGCCTCCGTCCAGCCCGGGAGGTCCGGACTCTCTGCCCAGCGGCCGCGGACTCAGTGGGAGGAGGGGACGGAGCCGGGCAGACCCCAGGGGAGCGAGGACCATGGGCCATGGCAAGGGGGCGCCTTGTCCCAGAGCCCTCGACAGTACCAGGGACACAGGGCAGCAGGGGGGCTGGTCAGAGCTTCGCCCCGGACTCTGCCGCTCACTCCTAGGCCTGGATTTCTGGCTGGCCAGTGGGGGCACAGAAGGGCTCCGGGTGCCTGCTTGGTGCTTTATAGTGGAGGAGCCAGTCTTGGTCTGTCCATAGCCTCGTCTCTAAGCAATTCCCCCTGGCTTGACCCTCTCCTACATGTCCATCAGGGATGGGGCTTGGTCCTGCCATGGGGGCAGGGGACTGGACTTGATGACCTCTCAAGGTCCCTTCCAGTCCTAGTGTTCTAGGATTCTCCCTGGTGCCCCAGAAACCCCCACGATATTACACAGGCAGAGAGGGAAATCAAAGCTGGGTCTCCCCCACCAGGGTGACAGCACTAGCCCCTGGGCAAAGGGGAAAGGCATCAGCCCATGCTCCCCTCCCTCAGCAGCTTTGTGTGGGACTGGGATCCTGTCTTGCTCCCTCTGACAAGCCCTGAGACACCTGGCTGCATCTGTAGATCCACTACCCACGACAGGCACCTCAATTGGAGAAGGCTGATATCCAGGAGGGGTGTCCTTCTGCTACTTTTGGCAGGTCCCTGCCAGGGCCTGGGATGCTGGGGTTGCAAACCCCATTCCAAAGTGCCTGCCTGTCTCCAGTGCTTCCTACAGGTAGCTGGGGATCAGCCCAGGCCTTGTGGATCCTACTGTTGTTCCAGTGATTTTCTGGACACCTCAGTGTTGGGTTCTGTAACACCAGACCCATGTGTTGAGCCAGGCCTGAGTTGGTCCCTAGCTCCCCACAAGGAGGGGGTCTCTTGGGAGCCAGGGCATAGGGAGGGTGCCCCTGGGAGATGGAGGCATTAGGTCAGGACTCCCCTAAGACTTCTTGGGATGTGACAGACAGGCAAGGGTGGGTGTGGAGTGCCTCACAAGGGCTTCACATATCTCACGGTGCTGCGACAGGTACAGCCCCTGAGCCATGGTTCTCCCTTCCTTCCCTTGTCAGCTGTGCACGAGGTCTTGGTAAGCCTCCTGGGATGCCGGGCTGGGGACCTGCTGGCTGAATTCCCAGGTAGAGACAGGGTTAGATGCTTCCCACCAGACGAGCTAGAGAGCAGCCCTCTCCTTGCCAGTGGGGGGAAGGAAACAGGGAAAAGAGAAATCAAATATGAACCCCAATGGTCCTAGTGATAATCAGGGACAAAGACCTCAGAGGGAAAGGAATTCTCCCACTTTAGGTCTCTAACCAGTAGAACAGGGATCCCTGGAGCCTCTGACAGGGGATCCTGACTGGTTTAGCTGGGAGGCTATCGAGTGCCAGCGCTTCAGCTGTCCTTCCCCACACTAATGTGCTGCTGCTGCCCTCTGCCTGGGAACCTCCTGCTTGCTTTGCAGGGCAGGGAGAGGTGGAGTGAGCAGGGAGGGGCTTCAGAGAAGGGGTGGGTTGAGCAGGGGTCAGAGCTGAGTGAACGTGGCCCTGAGTGAACGTGGTTCATTTAACCTCTCCCTGTCTCCATTACAGGCCCCACAGGAGGGTACATACTGGTTTGATGCTTAGCCACATAAGGGCTGCCAGATGGTTTCAACAAAAACAAGACACACTTGACATGACAATCTACATTCCATCTTATTTGGAAAATACCCGACATTTCTATTTGCTCAATTTGTTTCCCAAACAGAAAGCTCAAATACTGGACTGTCCGGTTCAGAACTGGACACCTGGCAACCATGACCACATGGCTCAGCACCCAGACTGTCAGACTCCCCGGTACTTTGTCAGATGACTTCAGGCCTGAACACTGTTTCTCTGAGGCTGGGGCATTGTTACGCTCACAGCTATGACAGCCAAGCGGTTACGGTGTTGGAGTTAAAATCCAATAGGGTGTCCCTGCACAGGTTCAAATCCTGTTCACAGTGAGGCCTACGTTTTAGCCATACCCCTCTCCAGGGCAACACAGCACCTGAGATGCCCCCCCATAAATCCCTTTCCACTCCTTTCAGAGAGATGCCTGGGACGCTCTCAGGCAAACTCTCAGCTCCTGCAGCCCTTGCCTAGCTCCCCATAGCTCAGTCCTCACACAGGGCGCTGCTTCTCTCTGGAGCTTGACAGGAGCTGAGCATGGGGAGGCTGAGGAATGCTGGGGATGTGGTGCAGGTCCCTCCTCTGGAAACACAATGCAAGTGCTGGGAGCAAAGCTCCAGAGAAGCAGGAGGGAGCAGGTTCCTGCCTCTGCCTGCTCTTGCTCTACCTCTTCCACAAGGCTCCCCCCCACTTTTTTTTTTGGCCAGGAACAAGCAAGGGCAGGGGATTAGAATGGTCCCTGACAGAGCAGCCATAGGAAGGCAGGAAGCAGAAATCATGGTTTTTCCACTCCTCCCTTGCAGGATGCAGCTGTGAGCAGAGGGGGTGGGATTAGACACCTGGGGAAGGGGGCCAGAGAGTTAGAATCATAGAATAATAGGACTGGAAGGGACCTCGAGAGGTCATCGAGTCCAGCCCCCCGCCCTCAAGGCAGGACCAAGCTCCGTCTACACCATCCCTGACAGATGTCTATCTAACCTTCTTGTTAGTCTTTCTTTCTTCCACTATTTGATCTGAGGAAGTGGGTCTGGCCCACGAAAGCTCATCATCTAATAAACCATCTTGTTAGTCTTTAAAGTGCTACATTGTCCTGCATTTTGCTTCGTCTATCTAACCTGTTCTTAAATATCTCCAGAGAGGGAGATTCCACCACCTCCCTTGGCAATTTATTCCAATATTTGACCACCCTGACAGTTAGGAATTTTTTCCTAATGTCCAATCTAAACTTCCCCTGCTGCACTTTAAGCCCATTACTCCTTGTCCTGTCCTCAGAAACCAAGAGGAACAAATTTTCTCCTTCCTCCTTGTGACACCCTTTTAGATATTTGAAAACCGCTATCATGTCCCCCCTTAATCTTCTTTTTTCCAAACTAAACAAGCCCAGTTCATGAAGCCTGGCTTCACAGGTCATGTTCTCTAGGCCTTTAATCATTCTTGTCGCTCTTCTCTGTACCCTTTCCAATTTCTCCACATCTTTCTTGAAATGTGGCGCCCAGAACTGGACACAGTACTCCAGCTGAGGCCTAACTAGTGCAGAGTAGAGCGGCAGAATGACTTCACGAGTTTTGCTTACAACACACCTGTTGATACAACCTAGAATCATATTTGCTTTTTTTGCAACAGCATCACACTGTTGACTCATATTCAACTTGTGGTCCACTATGACCCCTAGATCCCTTTCCGCCATGCTCCTTCCTAGACAGTCGCTTCCCATCTTGTATGTATGGATTGTTCCTTCCTAAGTGGAGCACTTTGCATTTCTCTTTATTAAACCTCATCCTGTTTACCTCTGACCATTTCTCTAACTTGCTAAGGTCATTTTGAATTATGTCCCTATCCTCCAAAGAAGTCGCAACCCCACCCAGTTTGGTGTCATCTGCAAACTTAATAAGCGTACTCTCTATCCCAATATCTACATCATTGATGAAGATATTGAACAGTACGGGTCCCAAAACAGACCCTTGCGGAACTCCACGTGTTATCCCTTTCCAGCAGGATTTAGCACCGTTAACAACAACTCTCTGACTACGGTTATCCAGCCAATTATGCACCCACCTTATCGTGGCCCTATCTAAGTTATATTTGCCTAGTTTATCAATAAGAATATCATGCGAGACCGTATCAAATGCCTTACTAAAGTCTAGGTATATGACATCCACCGCTTCTCCCTTATCCACAAGGCTCGTTATCCTATCAAAGAAAGCTATCAGATTAGTTTGGCATGACTTGTTCTTCACAAACCCATGCTGGCTATTCCCTATCACTTTATTACCTTCCAAGTGTTTGCATACGATTTCCTTAATTACCAACATGGCCTGGATGGAGCGAGCAAAAGGTGGAAAAAGGCTAGACCAATAGGGGAGGACCCAGAACTGTATTGCAATGTACCACGCAGCACGGAGCAGCTGTGGTCCCCTTTCCCATCAGGCATCTGCCTGCCTGGTGCCTTTTCCAGCTGCAATTCAGACAACTCCTGGCTCCCTGGGGCTGGGACCTGGGCTATAGGATGGCATTCAGCTGAGATAAGTGCCCTTGCTTCAGCCTGTTTGTGCATATCGCTGCCCAGCAGGCCTGCAGTGGCACCACAGCTTGAGTCCTAGCCCGCAGACAGGCAGGCAAGCAGGGTGCACTCCACGCTGGCTGGGAGTAATTCTTCGATCTCCCCAACCAGAGATCACTTCACTTCCCCAGACAGCACAACAGCCTTTCCTCTGAATCATGAACACCCTTTGGCTATCCCAGTCTGTCTTGTCACCCAGGTCAGCCTGCTTCTGTGACAGATGGTCCCTTACTTCATACTCAGGTTATGCCCAGTCCCAAAGGGCCAGTCACTTACCCCAGATCAATTGTATTTTAAATCTTACATCGAAGACAACACGTGCTGCCAATCCCATAATTAACTCTCTACAGATTTATTAGCAAGGGAGGGGAGAGGAGAGAAGAGCCTTATTTGCAAGCTTAAAGCAGGTAAACAGAGAGACACACAAATCAATTCCACTCTTAAGTTTCAACAAGAAAAAGATGCTTCTATAATAACAAGCTTGTTATGTCCTTTAGGGCTATCCCAGCCCAAACACTGGGGAGATTTTGCTTTCTGCTTAATAATCCTTGTCCCTCAGAGTCGAAGCAGCATAAAAGATACCGTCCCTCTCTCTTAGGCCTTTTTATTTCTTCCCCTCGTTTCTGCTTCAAATCACAAATTCATTGTTGGGAGGAATCACTCGCCTGTCTCCTCTTCATGGTAGGCAGAGAAATCCACAAAGACTTTTGTCCCCTGGTGCTCCCCATTGGTTCGTGTGCTGTCCGTGGCAACACTCTGTGGACATAAACTCTCTTAGCCTCATGATTCGAGTCTTCCCAATCACAAATATATGTCCGCCAAAAGTCATGAATCACTGAGAAACTTGTTACACTGGTAGCGTCACACTCAGACAATGCATTACGGCAGGAATAATTTCAAATGAAATGGGCATGAATCATATACAGCTACAGCCTGGGCCTTGAAGCTTGCTGTGAGGTCAGCCAAGGCAAGACAGCCCAGACTGACCGCCTGCACTGGACTCTCCCAGCCCACTTGACTCCTGCCCACCTGCCTCTCTCACCCCATCCACAAGCCCTCCCTGGCTGCTATTGCAGGTCCTAGTGCCATCGGAGGGGGGGAGGAGAGGGGAAGGGTTGAAGTCTGTCATCTGTTCCCCTGGAGTCACTAATTTGTGATCCTGTGAGGCGCGGGGTCGCTGAGCTTCCCCCATCCAGCCTGCACCAAGCACTTTTATCCCTCCTTTCCCCCACATCACCTTCCCCTGGCTCTATCCCCCCTTCCCCACTCCTGGGGCCACCTGCTTTATGGAAATCCTATACAAGGTGGGGGAGGAAACAACTATCATCTTCAGCTTGCTTCACTTGGCCTTCCCACCCAAATGATACCTGGAAACCACAGGACTGTAACTGACGGGGCTGAGGGGGAGGGGAGCAATGCTGGATCCAGGCTAGAAGAGACCCCTCTGGCCTGCAAATGACTCTACCTCAATCAACATTTCAGGTGAGAAATTATTATTTGTAGCTAGTGTCTTTAGGAAATCTAGCTCCATTTGTATATTTTGTATTATCTTCTTAGTAATCGGCTTTGTTCTTTTTGACTACTTAAAATACACTTTTCACAGTTCACAAACTTACGTCGGGTGCAGAATATCACCCAGCTTATGTAATTTGCCACGGGGCAGAGGAGGAAGCTGTGCAAACCTTCCTCCTCATTGAGGAAGAGGCAAATGTCCTGTCACTTTGGAATGGTATCCCAAGGGAGGGTCCTTTTCAGCCGAGTCTTCCCAGAGCTGATGTGTGTCTGGATCGTTCCTGCCTGTGGACTTGGCTGAAAAAGGCTTGAGTCTGGCCTAGCAAGGCCAGGTAAAAGGGGGCCCAGACAGGCAGAACAGGCATCCCAAGGTGTCCCAAGTCAACCCAGAAATATTTCCCAGTGTCCAGGTGTTAACATGGACTTTCTCTTGTGTGGATTCTCTGATGTCTAGTAAGATTTGATTTGTGGCTGAAGTTTTTCCCACAGTCCAAGCATCCATAAGGCTTCTCTTCTGTATGGATTCTCTGATGTCTAGTAAGGTTTGATATGTGGCTGAAGTTTTTCCCACAGTCCAAGCACCTATGGGGCTTCTCTTCTGTGTGGACTCTCTGATGAGCACTAAATCCTGAATTGTGAGCAAAACTTTTCCCACAGTCCAGGCATTTATAGGGCTTCTCTCCTGTGTGGGTTCTCCGGTGTGTGTTCAGGGCTGATTTCAGACTGAATCTTTTCCCACACTCAAGGCATTTATAGGGTTTTTCTCCTGTGTGGACTCGCCCATGTTTAGTAAGGGATGAATTTTCAATAAAACTTTTCCCACACTCCAGGCATTTATAGGGTCTCTCTCCTGTGTGGGTTCGCCCATGTTTAATTAGAGATGTACTTTCACTAAAACTTCTTCCACACTCATGGCATTTATATGGTCTCTCTCCTGTGTGCAGTCGCTCGTGTGTAATAAGGTATGACTTCTGACTGAAGCTTTTCTCACATGCAAAGCATTTATACGGTCTCTCTCCTGTGTGAACTCTCTGGTGAGTAATAAAGTATGACTTTTCACTGAAGCTTTTCCCACAGTCCAAGCATTTGTAGGATTTCTCTCCCGTGTGGGTTCTCCAATGTGTAATAAGGTTTGTACTTAAACTGAATCCTTTTCCACAGTCAAGGCATTTGTAGGGTTTTTCTTCCTTGGGACTTGTCTGCTGGGCTGTGGTTTCCTTGGGATTTGTGCATCCTTCGCCATACTGAATGAATTCATCCATATTCTTCCTTGGATGGTTTTCCAGCTGCCTCTCTGACCTGTGTTGATTTCCAGTTAATGCACTGGAAAAAAGTCCCTTCAGCTTTTCTCAAAAATGTCTCCTGAAGCTCCACTTTTCCAGGAGTGTCCTGCTGAGGATTCTCCTGCTTGTTCTCACTCACTGTCCTGTAACCTGCTGGGAGAAAGAGAATCCAGGCAGGAGTCACTGTGAGTGCATGGGGGGAGGGAGACGACAGGGGACTAGCAAAGCAGGAAAACAGCCACTGCTGGGGAGACCGAGAGATTGGATTCTGCCTCCACCTCCCACCCAAACACTCCCAGGGAACAAAGACAGGAAGGAAATCCCTGACATTCCTGAAGGGATGGGAAGCCATGACAGTATTTTCCATGATCTATGGCACTTGCTGACTGCAGCCCTGACCTGGGTGAGCAGGGGCAGCATGTTTTGGGAGTCCAATCTTTTCCCTTCATTCCCCAGATCGTTCCCATCACAGCTTCTCTGACCCTCAACTGTGCAGCTGCCTCTCAGGATCTCCCTTCCCTTGGAGAGCTGGAGATGTGCGACTTATGGCTCTTCCCCGCCCGCCAGCCGGACAGTCAGGGCAGGTTTGGAAGTGGGAAAGCCTGCTCAGGCTTCGCCTCCATGGGGCTGTGGTTGTGACAGTCTATACCTGGCGGTGGGGTGTGTGCTCTGTAACTCCCATATTCCTCATCTCTAGGTAACTGTGATACTGCATATAAAGCAGGCCATGTGATGCATCTAGGGAAGGGTATGACCTGCTGAAAGCCTCTATTCCAGCTAAATATGTGCATCATTAATGTATATACAATTGTAAGAACTGTGCTGCAGGGTTGTCACTAAAATATGCTGTGGAAAGTGCCCAGATACCAGCTCTCCAGAGACAACAGCAAAGGAGGTAACCAAGGCCTGCTCAGACATGTCCACCCAGCAGAGGAGCTGCAACTCAGTGACTCACAGGACAGACGCAGAGGTACTGCTTCACTGAGGGACATGGCGATGCCCCCACACCAGAGAAAAGCAAGGAAGAGAGCACATCAACACAACTGACATTTGGAGAAAACTGAATTTGTGTTTAAGTTTTACAGCTTTATTATTGTTGTACTTTTTACACCCAAAAATTTCATCACTTGCCCAGCTATGATTAAGTTGTTTTAACAAATGTGTTGCAATGATGGAAAAAAAAAATCGTGCATCTGAAAACTGCAGGCACTAGGGGTATATAATATATATTTAAAGGGGGTACTTTATAATAAAAGGTTGAGAACCTGCCCTAGACAAGGCCAGAATAAAGATGGGGAGAAATAGTGGGTGAGGGGCCAAAGGAGAGCCCCAGTATAGAGCACCCAGGGAAGGGAGGCCAAAGACTAGAAGGAGAGGTCTCCAGGCAGGGCGAGCCAGACCCTCCTGGCCAGGTAGCAAAACCCAAGTCACATCCTGGCCCACCCAGCTCCCCTGCTGGAACACCAGCAGGCAGGACAATTGCGAGGGGGCGCCTGGTGCGAGGGCCTGTGGGGCACTCCTCTATCCCCCCAGCCTGAGAAGGCACACTGGGTAGGGGGCAAAGACCCACAAGGAGGCCATGGAATCACCAGTGGGCAGCAATGGGCTCCTTGGCAGAGGGAGAAGGGGCCAGAGCAGGCCCCACCTGGCAGGTGCTGAAGGGGGCAGGTGTGTGGCAGGGCACTGCTGGAGCAGCTTTTACTCAGCTGGATTGGGATGGGGGAATGGCACAGCATGTGCCTGTAAGGAAGTGAGAGAAGGGGGGGCAGAGGCCAAGTGAGGGAGGGCTGGCCAGACCAGGCGTGGCACAAGGCAAGGGAGGAGCCTCCCAGGGTGGTGCAGGCCAGGCCAAGCAGTTGCAAAGCCGTAGACAGCTGGAACCTGGTGGTGGTGAAATGGATCATGAATGAAGAATGTAGGTGGGGCACCTGTCTGAAGTGTCTCTGACTAAAGGCCAAATGCGGAGGGTGATGATGTGCCCCCTGCCCTGGCTGGCCTATGCCCACTTTCCATTGATACATGGTCATTCCTGAGAGACAGGGCTGGGAGCTAGTGGGATCTTGCTGGTGCTGCTCTGGGACCGATGAGCATTTGTGCAGTCTAGCTGGGTGTGGGCTCCACATGCCATTGTGCGGTGTTATCACAGGGCCTGCTGGTCACTAGCAAAGCACTGAGACAGCCCAGGCTGGGGAGTTACGGGCACAGAGACAGGTGCATCCTGAAGGTGAATGCCTGGCTGCGTAGATGGTGTCACCAGGAGGACTTTGGCTTCCTCAACCACGGGATGCTATTCCAGGAAGGACTGCTAGGCAGAGATGGCGTTCACCTTTTGAGGAGGGGGAAGACCCTATTTGGACACAGACTGGCTAACCTAGTGAGGAGGGCTTTAAACTAGGTTTGACGGGGACAGGTGAGCAAAGCCCACAGGTAAGTGGAGAACATGGAGACCTGGGAGATGGGTCAGAAATGGGAGGGAGCGTGGGCTATAATAGCAGAGAGAAAGGATGGTCAGGGCAAAACTGGAAGGCGAGGTCAAATCAGTATCTTAGATGCCTATATACAAATGTGAGAAGTATGGGTAATAAGCAGGAAGAACTGGAAGTGCTAATAAATAAGTACAATTATGACATTGTTGGCATCACAAACTTGGTGGGATAATACACACGATTGGAATGTTTGTATAGAAGGGTACAGCTTGCTCAGGAAGGACAGACAGGGAAAAAAGGGAGGAGGTGTTGCCTTATATATTAAAAATGAACACGCTTGGAGTGAGGTGGAGATGGACATAGGAGACGGAAGTGTTGAGAGTCTCTGGGTTAGGCTAAAAGGGATTAAAAACAAAGGTGATGTCATGCTAGGAGTCTACTACAGGCCACCTACCCAGGTGGAAGAAGTGGATGAGGCTTTTTTTAAACAACTAACAAAATCATCCAAAGCCCAAGATTTGGTGGTGATGGGGGACTTCAACTATCCAGATATATGTTGGGAAAATAACACAGCAGGGCACGGACTATCCAATAAGTTCTTGGGCTGCATTGGAGACAACTTTTTATATCAGAAGGTTAAAAAAAGCTCCCGCGGGGAAGCTGTTCTAGATTTGATCCTCACAAATAGGGAGGAACTGGTTGAGAATTTGAAAGTGGAAGGCAGCTTGGGTGAGAGTGATCATGAAATCATAGCGTTCACAATTCTAAGGAAGGGTAGAAGGGAGAACAGCAAAATAGGGACAATGGATTTCAGGAAGGCGGATTTTGGTAAGCTCAGAGAGCTGATAGGAATCAAGACTGAGGGGCAAAACAACTGAGGAGAGTTGGCAGTCTTTCAAAGGGACATTATTAAGGGCCCAAAAGCAAGCTATTCTGCTGCGTCGGAAAGATAGAAAATATTGCAAAAGACCGCCTTGGCTTAACCACGAGATCTTGCATGATCTAAAAATAAAAAAGGAGTCATATAAAAAATGGAAAGTAGGACAAATTACAAAGGATGAATATAGGCAAACAACACAGGAATGCAGGGGCAAGATTAGAAAGGCAAAGGCACAAAATGAGCTCAAACTAGCTACGGGAATAAAGAGAAACAATAAGACTTTTTATAAATACATTAGAAGCAAGAGGAAGACCAAGGACAGCGTAGGCCCACTGGTCAGTGAGGAGGGAGAAACAGTAACAGGAAACTTGGAAATGGCAGAGATGCTTAAGGACTTCTTTGTTTCAGTCTTCACCGAGACGTCTAAAGGAATGCCTAGCATAGTGAATGCTAGTGGGAAGGGGGTAGGTTTAGAAGATAAATAAAAAAAGAACAAGTAAAAAATCACCTAGAAAAGTTAGATGCCTGCAAGTCACCAGGGCCTGATGAAATGCATCCTAGAATACTCAAGGGACTGATAGAGGAGGTCTCTGAGCCTCTAGCTATCATCTTTGGAAAATCATGGGAGACAGGAGAGATTCCAGAAGACTGGAAAAGGGCAAATCTAGTGCCCATTTATAAAAAGGGAAATAAGAACAACCCAGGAAACTACAGACCAGTTAGTTTAACTTCTGTGCCAGGGAAGATAATGGAGCAAGTAATTAAGGAAATCATCTGTAAACACTTGGAGGGTGGCAAGATGATAGGGAACAGCCAGCATGGATTTGTAAAGAACAAATCGTGTCAAACCAATCTGATAGCTTTCTTTGATAGGATAGCGAGTCTTGTGGATAAGGGAGAAGCGGTGGATGTGGTATACCTAGACTTTACTAAGACATTTGATATGGTCTCGCATGATATTCTTATCAATAAACTAGGTAAATACAACTTAGATGGGGCTACTATAAGGTGGGTGCATAACTGGCTGGAGAACCATACTCAGAGAGTAGTTATTAATGGTTCACAATCCTGCTGGAAAGGTATAAGAAGTGGGGTTCCGCAGGGGTCTGTTTTGGGACCGGCTCTGGTTCAATATCTTCATCAACGATTTAGATATTGGCATAGAAAGTACGCTTATTAAGTTTGCAGATGATACCAAGCTGGGAGGGGTTGTGACTAATCTGGAGGATAGGCTCATAATTCAAAATGATCTGGACAAATTGGAGAAATGGTCAGAGGTAAACAAGATGAAGTTTAATAAAGACAAATGCAAAGTGCTCCACTTAGGAAGGAACAATCAGTTTCACACATACAGAATGGGAAGCGACTGTCTAGGAAGGAGTACAGCAGAAAGGGTCTAGGGGTTATCGTAGACCACAAGCTGAATATGAGTCAGCAGTGTGATGCTGTTGCAAGAAAAGCAAACACGATTCTGGGATGCATTAACAGGTGTGTTGTGAGCATGACATGAGAAGTCATTCTTCCGCTCTACTCTGCACTAGTTAGGCCTCAGTTGGAGTATTGTGTTCAGTTCTGGGCACCACATTTCAAGAAAGATGTGGAGAAATTGGAGAGGGTCCAGAGAAGAGCAACAAGAATGATTAAAGGTCTAGAGAACATGACCTATGAAGGAAGGCTGAAAGACGTGGGTTTGTTTAGTTTAGAAAAGAGAAGATTGAGGGGGGACATGATAGCAATTTTCAGATATCTAAAAGGGTGTCACAAGGAGGAGGGAGAAAACTTGTTCTATCCTCAGAGGTCAAGATGAACAAGAAGCAATGGGCTTAAACTGCAGCAAGGGAGGTTTAGGTTGGATATTAGGAAAAAGTTCCTAAATGTCAGGGTAGTCAAACACTGGAATAAATTGCCCAGGGAGGTTGTGCAATCTCCACCTCTGGAAATATTTAAGAGTAGGTTAGATAAATGTCTTTCAGGGATGGTCTAGTCAGTATTTGGTCCTGCCATGAGGGCAGGGGACTGGACTCGATGACCTCTTGAGTCCCTTCCAGTCCTAGTGTTCTATGATTCTATCCCTGGGTTGCACCTCAAGGCTGGCATCACAGTGGTAACCCAGACCCGTTGGAGCAGAAGAAGGTATGGTGATGAAAGTGCCCCCACACTGGGGCTGTGGACTATGGGACCCAGTCCCCTCTGACTAGGAAGAACCTGGCCAAATGCAGAAACGCCAGCCCCATGGCTTCAAACAGCTGAGGGGACGGGACTCCTTACCCAACAAGGCCACAGCCTCATAGATCTCCCTGTAGAAGTGTAGAGAGCTCTCTGAGTGGGGTCCAACAGAGCCCCTTGCCCGGCATTGAAATACACAGCCACCTCCCACGATGGGGTTACAGAAGGCATCAGCCATGGTGTAGGAGAGGGAGACCATTGCACCAAAATTCCCATCCCCAGCTAGGTACTGGTGCACACACGGGGATACTACAGGACATTAGAAATCACACGTAACATAACGAAGTCAACAGAGCAAATAAAACCCCCTACCTGAGCTGGCTCCACCACAGCCATGTCCCTGCCTGCCTCCGGGAGGCGGGTGAGCTGGTGCCAAATGCGGCCACTACTCTGCAGCCTGCCAGGGCGAGAGGGGGGTTAGCACATTTCACACCCGCTTCCGCCCCGCCCCGAGCGCTCTCCCTGCAGCCGTTCTCTCCCCACACAGAGCCCCGCGATGCATCTGATTGCCTGGGCTCTGCTAGCATGAGCAGTCACAGCCACGCACCAGCAAGGCAGCCCCCTGGCCGCCCAGGGACACTTCCGCACATGCGGCTTCTATGTGCCCGGCTGCACTCGCGCCGGAAACGAGCCAGACCCAGGGGTTGTGTCTACATTGGCAAGATTTTGCGCCAAAGCAGCCGCTTTTGTGCAAAATCTTGCCACCTGTCTACACTGGCCGCGAGTACTTGCGCAAGAGCACTGACGTTCTAATGTATAAAATCAGTGGTTCTTGCGCAAACACTCTGACGCTCCCGCTCAGGTATAAGCCATCTTGTGCAACTGTTCTTGTGCAAGAGGCCAGTGTAGATAGGCAACGTCAATTACTTGCGCAAGAAAGCCCGATGTTTAAAATGGCCATCGGAGCTTTCTTGCCCAAGAGAGCGTCCACACTGGCACGGATGCTCTTGCAAAAGCACATCTCTTGCGCAAAGGCACATGCCAGTGTAGACGCTCTCTTGCGCAAATACTCTAATGCAAAAACTCTTGCGTTAAAGAGCATTTGCGTAAATCTTGCCAATATAGACATGGGGAGTTTAACTAGGCTCGGCCAGTCTGGAACCGGATTTGCCTCATAGCCGCTGAAGCTGAGCTGGGAAAATGACTGACAACGAACACAAGCAACCGTCCAGCTCGCACTTTCCCTGCAGAACCAGCCAGCCCCCGCCCAGCCAGCCACGGGATCAGCTGCCCCCGCAGAAGGGGAGCTGGATCCCAGAGTTAGAAATAGCTCTCTGAGCCCTGGCAGAAAGGTAAATGTCTGCCTATCTCCCCCACAACTCCCGCCCCCAACCCCGGGGCTGGCCTATCTCCCCCACAACTCCCCCCCCAACCCCGGGGCTGGCCTATCTCCCCCACAACTCCCCCCCCAACCCCGGGGCTGGCCATCTCCCCCACAACTCCCCCCCCAACCCTGGGGCTGGCCTATCTCCCCCACAACTCCCGCCCCCAACCCCGGGGCTGGCCTATCTCCCCCACAACTCCCGCCCCCAACCCCGGGGCTGGCCTATCTCCCCCACAACTCCCGCCCCCAACCCCGGGGCTGGCCTATCTCCCCCACAACTCCCGCCCCCAACCCCGGGGCTGGCCTATCTCCCCCACAACTCCCGCCCCCAACCCCGGGGCTGGCCTATCTCCCCCACAACTCCCGCCCCCAACCCCGGGGCTGGCCTATCTCCCCCACAACTCCCCCCCACAACCCCCCCCAACCCCGGGGCTGGCCTATCTCCCCCACAACTCCCCCCCCAACCCCGGGGCTGGCCATCTCCCCCACAACCCCCCCCCCCCCGCCCCGCCTGACACATACAATGAAAGGGAAGCAAACCCAGAACCTGCCCTCCCGCTCTGACCTCACAGGCTGGGGAGCTGCCGCTGTATCCCTCACCCCCCGCCCTGGCTCTCCCCTCCCGAGCCCTTCAGCCCCACCCCACACATCCCTGTGCCCCCTGGCTGTCACTCTCCCATCTCAGCCCCTCCCGCCCTGCAAACAGCAGGGCAGGCGGCAGCTGCAGGGATCACAGCCAGTCCGGCTAGGAGCCGCCTTTTCCCTTCCGCTCCCACGCAGCCCGGGGGTCCCTCTCCCTGGGGGGGGGGGTCTCTCTTACCCGCCCCAGCGCTGCCCTGGGAGGAGGGGGTCTCTCTTACCCGCCCCAGCGCTGCCCTGGGAGGGGGGGGGTCTCTCTTACCCGCCCCAGCGCTGCCCTGGGAGGGGGGGGGGTCTCTCTTACCCGCCCCAGCGCTGCCCTGGGAGGGGGGGGGGTCTCTCTTACCCGCCCCAGCGCTGCCCTGGGAGGGGGGGGGGTCTCTCTTACCCGCCCCAGCGCTGCCCTGGGAGGGGGGGGGGTCTCTCTTACCCGCCCCAGCGCTGCCCTGGGAGGGGGGGGGGTCTCTCTTACCCGCCCCAGCGCTGCCCTGGGAGGGGGGGGGGTCTCTCTTACCCGCCCCAGCGCTGCCCTGGGAGGGGGGGGGGGTCTCTCTTACCCGCCCCAGCGCTGCCCTGGGAGGGGGGGGGGTCTCTCTTACCCGCCCCAGCGCTGCCCTGGGAGGGGGGGGGGTCTCTCTTACCCGCCCCAGCGCTGCCCTGGGAGGGGGGGGGTCTCTCTTAGCCGCCCCAGCGCTGCCCTGGGAGGGGGGGGGGGTCTCTCTTACCCGCCCCAGCGCTGCCCTGGGAGGGGGGGGGGGTCTCTCTTACCCGCCCCAGCGCTGCCCTGGGAGGGGGGGGGGTCTCTCTTACCCGCCCCAGCGCTGCCCTGGGAGGGGGGGGGGGTCTCTCTTACCCGCCCCAGCGCTGCCCTGGGAGGGGGGGGGGGTCTCTCTTACCCGCCCCAGCGCTGCCCTGGGAGGGGGGGGGGTCTCTCTTACCCGCCCCAGCGCTGCCCTGGGAGGGGGGGGGGGTCTCTCTTACCCGCCCCAGCGCTGCCCTGGGAGGGGGGGGGGGTCTCTCTTAGCCGCCCCAGCGCTGCCCTGGGAGGGGGGGGGGGTCTCTCTTAGCCGCCCCAGCGCTGCCCTGGGAGGGGGGGGGGGTCTCTCTTAGCCGCCCCAGCGCTGCCCTGGGAGGGGGGGGGGGTCTCTCTTAGCCGCCCCAGCGCTGCCCTGGGAGGGGGGGGGGGTCTCTCTTAGCCGCCCCAGCGCTGCCCTGGGAGGGGGGGGGGTCTCTCTTAGCCGCCCCAGCGCTGCCCTGGGAGGGGGGGGGTCTCTCTTAGCCGCCCCAGCGCTGCCCTGGAAGGGGGGGGGGGGTCTCTCTTAGCCGCCCCAGCGCTGCCCTGGAAGGGGGGGGGGTCTCTCTTAGCCGCCCCAGCGCTGCCCTGGGAGGGGGGGGGGCTCTCTCTTACCCGCCCCAGCGCTGCCCTGGGAGGGGGGGGGTCTCTCTTACCCGCCCCAGCGCTGCCCTGGGAGGGGGGGGGGTCTCTCTTACCCGCCCCAGCGCTGCCCTGGGAGGGGGGGGGGTCTCTCTTACCCGCCCCAGCGCTGCCCTGGGAGGGGGGGGGGTCTCTCTTACCCGCCCCAGCGCTGCCCTGGGAGGGGGGGGGGGTCTCTCTTACCCGCCCCAGCGCTGCCCTGGGAGGGGGGGGGGTCTCTCTTACCCGCCCCAGCGCTGCCCTGGGAGGGGGGGGGTCTCTCTTACCCGCCCCAGCGCTGCCCTGGGAGGGGGGGGGGTCTCTCTTACCCGCCCCAGCGCTGCCCTGGGAGGGGGGGGGGGTCTCTCTTACCCGCCCCAGCGCTGCCCTGGGAGGGGGGGGGGGTCTCTCTTACCCGCCCCAGCGCTGCCCTGGGAGGGGGGGGGGTCTCTCTTACCCGCCCCAGCGCTGCCCTGGGAGGGGGGGGGGGTCTCTCTTACCCGCCCCAGCGCTGCCCTGGGAGGGGGGGGGGGTCTCTCTTACCCGCCCCAGCGCTGCCCTGGGAGGGGGGGGGGGTCTCTCTTACCCGCCCCAGCGCTGCCCTGGGAGGGGGGGGGGGGTCTCTCTTACCCGCCCCAGCGCTGCCCTGGGAGGGGGGGGGGTCTCTCTTACCCGCCCCAGCGCTGCCCTGGGAGGGGGGGGGGGGTCTCTCTTACCCGCCCCAGCGCTGCCCTGGGAGGGGGGGGGGGTCTCTCTTACCCGCCCCAGCGCTGCCCTGGGAGGGGGGGGGGGTCTCTCTTACCCGCCCCAGCGCTGCCCTGGGAGGGGGGGGGGGTCTCTCTTACCCGCCCCAGCGCTGCCCTGGGAGGGGGGGGGGGTCTCTCTTACCCGCCCCAGCGCTGCCCTGGGAGGGGGGGGGGGTCTCTCTTACCCGCCCCAGCGCTGCCCTGGGAGGGGGGGGGGGTCTCTCTTACCCGCCCCAGCGCTGCCCTGGGAGGGGGGGGGGGTCTCTCTTACCCGCCCCAGCGCTGCCCTGGGGGGGGGGGGGGGTCTCTCTTACCCGCCCCAGCGCTGCCCTGGGAGGGGGGGGGGGTCTCTCTTACCCGCCCCAGCGCTGCCCTGGGAGGGGGGGGGGGTCTCTCTTACCCGCCCCAGCGCTGCCCTGGGAGGGGGGGGGGGTCTCTCTTACCCGCCCCAGCGCTGCCCTGGGAGGGGGGGGGGTCTCTCTTACCCGCCCCAGCGCTGCCCTGGGAGGGGGGGGGGTCTCTCTTACCCGCCCCAGCGCTGCCCTGGGAGGGGGGGGGGTCTCTCTTACCCGCCCCAGCGCTGCCCTGGGAGGGGGGGGGGGTCTCTCTTACCCGCCCCAGCGCTGCCCTGGGAGGGGGGGGGGGTCTCTCTTACCCGCCCCAGCGCTGCCCTGGGAGGGGGGGGGGGTCTCTCTTACCCGCCCCAGCGCTGCCCTGGGAGGGGGGGGGGTCTCTCTTACCCGCCCCAGCGCTGCCCTGGGAGGGGGGGGGGGTCTCTCTTACCCGCCCCAGCGCTGCCCTGGGAGGGGGGGGGGGTCTCTCTTACCCGCCCCAGCGCTGCCCTGGGAGGGGGGGGGGGTCTCTCTTACCCGCCCCAGCGCTGCCCTGGGAGGGGGGGGGGGTCTCTCTTACCCGCCCCAGCGCTGCCCTGGGAGGGGGGGGGGTCTCTCTTACCCGCCCCAGCGCTGCCCTGGGAGGGGGGGGGGGTCTCTCTTACCCGCCCCAGCGCTGCCCTGGGAGGGGGGGGGGGTCTCTCTTACCCGCCCCAGCGCTGCCCTGGGAGGGGGGGGGGGTCTCTCTTACCCGCCCCAGCGCTGCCCTGGGAGGGGGGGGGGGTCTCTCTTACCCGCCCCAGCGCTGCCCTGGGAGGGGGGGGGGGTCTCTCTTACCCGCCCCAGCGCTGCCCTGGGAGGGGGGGGGGGTCTCTCTTACCCGCCCCAGCGCTGCCCTGGGAGGGGGGGGGGTCTCTCTTACCCGCCCCAGCGCTGCCCTGGGAGGGGGGGGGGGTCTCTCTTACCCGCCCCAGCGCTGCCCTGGGAGGGGGGGGGGGGTCTCTCTTACCCGCCCCAGCGCTGCCCTGGGAGGGGGGGGGGTCTCTCTTACCCGCCCCAGCGCTGCCCTGGGAGGGGGGGGGGTCTCTCTTACCCGCCCCAGCGCTGCCCTGGGAGGGGGGGGGGGTCTCTCTTACCCGCCCCAGCGCTGCCCTGGGAGGGGGGGGGGGTCTCTCTTACCCGCCCCAGCGCTGCCCTGGGAGGGGGGGGGGGTCTCTCTTACCCGCCCCAGCGCTGCCCTGGGAGGGGGGGGGGGTCTCTCTTACCCGCCCCAGCGCTGCCCTGGGAGGGGGGGGGGGTCTCTCTTACCCGCCCCAGCGCTGCCCTGGGAGGGGGGGGGGGGTCTCTCTTACCCGCCCCAGCGCTGCCCTGGGAGGGGGGGGGGGTCTCTCTTACCCGCCCCAGCGCTGCCCTGGGAGGGGGGGGGGGTCTCTCTTACCCGCCCCAGCGCTGCCCTGGGAGGGGGGGGGGGGTCTCTCTTACCCGCCCCAGCGCTGCCCTGGGAGGGGGGGGGGGTCTCTCTTACCCGCCCCAGCGCTGCCCTGGGAGGGGGGGGGGGTCTCTCTTACCCGCCCCAGCGCTGCCCTGGGAGGGGGGGGGGGGTCTCTCTTACCCGCCCCAGCGCTGCCCTGGGAGGGGGGGGGGGTCTCTCTTACCCGCCCCAGCGCTGCCCTGGGAGGGGGGGGGGGTCTCTCTTACCCGCCCCAGCGCTGCCCTGGGAGGGGGGGGGGGTCTCTCTTACCCGCCCCAGCGCTGCCCTGGGAGGGGGGGGGGGTCTCTCTTACCCGCCCCAGCGCTGCCCTGGGAGGGGGGGGGGGTCTCTCTTACCCGCCCCAGCGCTGCCCTGGGAGGGGGGGGGGGTCTCTCTTACCCGCCCCAGCGCTGCCCTGGGAGGGGGGGGGGGTCTCTCTTACCCGCCCCAGCGCTGCCCTGGGAGGGGGGGGGGGTCTCTCTTACCCGCCCCAGCGCTGCCCTGGGGGGGGGGGGTCTCTCTTACCCGCCCCAGCGCTGCCCTGGGAGGGGGGGGGGGTCTCTCTTACCCGCCCCAGCGCTGCCCTGGGAGGGGGGGGGGGTCTCTCTTACCCGCCCCAGCGCTGCCCTGGGAGGGGGGGGGGGTCTCTCTTACCCGCCCCAGCGCTGCCCTGGGAGGGGGGGGGGGTCTCTCTTACCCGCCCCAGCGCTGCCCTGGGAGGGGGGGGGGTCTCTCTTACCCGCCCCAGCGCTGCCCTGGGAGGGGGGGGGGGTCTCTCTTACCCGCCCCAGCGCTGCCCTGGGAGGGGGGGGGGTCTCTCTTACCCGCCCCAGCGCTGCCCTGGGAGGGGGGGGGGGTCTCTCTTACCCGCCCCAGCGCTGCCCTGGGAGGGGGGGGGGGTCTCTCTTACCCGCCCCAGCGCTGCCCTGGGAGGGGGGGGGGGTCTCTCTTACCCGCCCCAGCGCTGCCCTGGGAGGGGGGGGGGGTCTCTCTTACCCGCCCCAGCGCTGCCCTGGGGGGGGGGGGGTCTCTCTTACCCGCCCCAGCGCTGCCCTGGGGGGGGGGGGGTCTCTCTTACCCGCCCCAGCGCTGCCCTGGGGGGGGGGGGGGTCTCTCTTACCCGCCCCAGCGCTGCCCTGGGAGGGGGGGGGGGTCTCTCTTACCCGCCCCAGCGCTGCCCTGGGAGGGGGGGGGGGTCTCTCTTACCCGCCCCAGCGCTGCCCTGGGAGGGGGGGGGGTCTCTCTTACCCGCCCCAGCGCTGCCCTGGGAGGGGGGGGGGTCTCTCTTACCCGCCCCAGCGCTGCCCTGGGAGGGGGGGGGGTCTCTCTTACCCGCCCCAGCGCTGCCCTGGGAGGGGGGGGGGGTCTCTCTTACCCGCCCCAGCGCTGCCCTGGGAGGGGGGGGGGGGGTCTCTCTTACCCGCCCCAGCGCTGCCCTGGGAGGGGGGGGGGGGTCTCTCTTACCCGCCCCAGCGCTGCCCTGGGAGGGGGGGGGGTCTCTCTTACCCGCCCCAGCGCTGCCCTGGGAGGGGGGGGGTCTCTCTTACCCGCCCCAGCGCTGCCCTGGGAGGGGGGGGGTCTCTCTTACCCGCCCCAGCGCTGCCCTGGGAGGGGGGGGGGTCTCTCTTACCCGCCCCAGCGCTGCCCTGGGAGGGGGGGGTCTCTCTTACCCGCCCCAGCGCTGCCCTGGGAGGGGGGGGGGTCTCTCTTACCCGCCCCAGCGCTGCCCTGGGAGGGGGGGGGGGGTCTCTCTTACCCGCCCCAGCGCTGCCCTGGGAGGGGGGGGGGTCTCTCTTACCCGCCCCAGCGCTGCCCTGGGAGGGGGGGGGTCTCTCTTACCCGCCCCAGCGCTGCCCTGGGAGGGGGGGGGTCTCTCTTACCCGCCCCAGCGCTGCCCTGGGAGGGGGGGGTCTCTCTTACCCGCCCCAGCGCTGCCCTGGGGGGGGGGGGTCTCTCTTACCCGCCCCAGCGCTGCCCTGGGAGGGGGGGGGGGGTCTCTCTTACCCGCCCCAGCGCTGCCCTGGGAGGGGGGGGGGTCTCTCTTACCCGCCCCAGCGCTGCCCTGGGAGGGGGGGGGTCTCTCTTACCCGCCCCAGCGCTGCCCTGGGGGGGGGGTCTCTCTTACCCGCCCCAGCGCTGCCCTGGGAGGGGGGGGTCTCTCTTACCCGCCCCAGCGCTGCCCTGGGAGGGGGGGTCTCTCTTACCCGCCCCAGCGCTGCCCTGGGAGGGGGGGGGTCTCTCTTACCCGCCCCAGCGCTGCCCTGGGAGGGGGGGGGTCTCTCTTACCCGCCCCAGCGCTGCCCTGGGAGGGGGGGGGGTCTCTCTTACCCGCCCCAGCGCTGCCCTGGGAGGGGGGGGGTCTCTCTTACCCGCCCCAGCGCTGCCCTGGGAGGGGGGGGTCTCTCTTACCCGCCCCAGCGCTGCCCTGGGAGGGGGGGGGGTCTCTCTTACCCGCCCCAGCGCTGCCCTGGGAGGGGGGGGTCTCTCTTACCCGCCCCAGCGCTGCCCTGGGAGGGGGGGGGGTCTCTCTTACCCGCCCCAGCGCTGCCCTGGGAGGGGGGGGGGTCTCTCTTACCCGCCCCAGCGCTGCCCTGGGAGGGGGGGGTCTCTCTTACCCGCCCCAGCGCTGCCCTGGGAGGGGGGGGGGTCTCTCTTACCCGCCCCAGCGCTGCCCTGGGAGGGGGGGGGGTCTCTCTTACCCGCCCCAGCGCTGCCCTGGGAGGGGGGGGGGTCTCTCTTACCCGCCCCAGCGCTGCCCTGGGAGGGGGGGGGGGTCTCTCTTACCCGCCCCAGCGCTGCCCTGGGAGGGGGGGGGGTCTCTCTTACCCGCCCCAGCGCTGCCCTGGGAGGGGGGGGGGTCTCTCTTACCCGCCCCAGCGCTGCCCTGGGAGGGGGGGGGTCTCTCTTACCCGCCCCAGCGCTGCCCTGGGAGGGGGGGGGGTCTCTCTTACCCGCCCCAGCGCTGCCCTGGGAGGGGGGGGGGTCTCTCTTACCCGCCCCAGCGCTGCCCTGGGAGGGGGGGGGGGTCTCTCTTACCCGCCCCAGCGCTGCCCTGGGAGGGGGGGGGGGTCTCTCTTACCCGCCCCAGCGCTGCCCTGGGAGGGGGGGGGGGTCTCTCTTACCCGCCCCAGCGCTGCCCTGGGAGGGGGGGGGTCTCTCTTACCCGCCCCAGCGCTGCCCTGGGAGGGGGGGGGTCTCTCTTACCCGCCCCAGCGCTGCCCTGGGAGGGGGGGGGTCTCTCTTACCCGCCCCAGCGCTGCCCTGGGAGGGGGGGGGGGTCTCTCTTACCCGCCCCAGCGCTGCCCTGGGAGGGGGGGGGTCTCTCTTACCCGCCCCAGCGCTGCCCTGGGAGGGGGGGGGTCTCTCTTACCCGCCCCAGCGCTGCCCTGGGGGGGGGGGTCTCTCTTACCCGCCCCAGCGCTGCCCTGGGAGGGGGGGGGTCTCTCTTACCCGCCCCAGCGCTGCCCTGGGAGGGGGGGGGTCTCTCTTACCCGCCCCAGCGCTGCCCTGGGAGGGGGGGGTCTCTCTTACCCGCCCCAGCGCTGCCCTGGGAGGGGGGGGGGTCTCTCTTACCCGCCCCAGCGCTGCCCTGGGAGGGGGGGGGTCTCTCTTACCCGCCCCAGCGCTGCCCTGGGAGGGGGGGGGGGTCTCTCTTACCCGCCCCAGCGCTGCCCTGGGAGGGGGGGGGGGTCTCTCTTACCCGCCCCAGCGCTGCCCTGGGAGGGGGGGGGGTCTCTCTTACCCGCCCCAGCGCTGCCCTGGGAGGGGGGGGGGGTCTCTCTTACCCGCCCCAGCGCTGCCCTGGGAGGGGGGGGGTCTCTCTTACCCGCCCCAGCGCTGCCCTGGGAGGGGGGGGGGTCTCTCTTACCCGCCCCAGCGCTGCCCTGGGAGGGGGGGGGGGTCTCTCTTACCCGCCCCAGCGCTGCCCTGGGAGGGGGGGGGGCTCTCTTACCCGCCCCAGCGCTGCCCTGGGAGGGGGGGGGGTCTCTCTTACCCGCCCCAGCGCTGCCCTGGGAGGGGGGGGGGCTCTCTCTTACCCGCCCCAGCGCTGCCCTGGGAGGGGGGGGTCTCTTACCCGCCCCAGCGCTGCCCTGGGGGGGGGGGTCTCTCTTACCCGCCCCAGCGCTGCCCTGGGAGGGGGGGGGTCTCTCTGCACCCGCCCCAGCGCTGCCCTGGGAGGGGGGGGTCTCTCTTACCCGCCCCAGCGCTGCCCTGGGAGGGGGGTCTCTTACCCGCCCCAGCGCTGCCCTGGGAGGGGGGGGTCTCCTTACCCGCCCCAGCGCTGCCCTGGGAGGGGGGGTCTCTCTTACCCGCCCCAGCGCTGCCCTGGGAGGGGGGGGTCTCTCTTACCCGCCCCAGCGGCTGCCCTGGGGGGGGGGGTCTCTGCCCGCCCCAGCGCTGCCCTGGGAGGGGGGGTCTCTCTTACCCGCCCCAGCGCTGCCCTGGGGGGGTCTCTCTTACCCGCCCCAGCGCTGCCCTGGGAGGGGGGGGTCTCTCTTACCCGCCCCAGCGCTGCCCTGGGAGGGGGGGTCCTCTCTTACCCGCCCCAGCGCTGCCCTGGAGGGGGGTCTCTCTTATCCGCCCCAGCGCTGCCCTGGGAGGGGGGGTCTCTCTTACCCGCCCCAGCGCTGCCCTGGGAGGGGGTCTCTCTTACCCGCCCCAGCGCTGCCCTGGGAGGGGGGGTCTCTCTTACCCGCCCCAGCGCTGCCCTGGGGGGGGGGTCTCTCTTACCCGCCCCAGCGCTGCCCTGGGGAGGGGGGGGGGTCTCTCTTACCCGCCCCAGCGCTGCCCTGGGAGGGGGGGTCTCTCTTACCCGCCCCAGCGCTGCCCTGGGAGGGGGGGGGCCCTGGGGGGGGTCTCTCTTACCCGCCCCAGCGCTGCCCTGGGAGGGGGGTCTCTCTTACCCGCCCCAGCGCTGCCCTGGGAGGGGGGTCTCTCTTACCCGCCCCAGCGCTGCCCGGGGGAGGGGGGTCTCTCTTACCCGCCCCAGCGCTGCCCTGGGAGGGGGGGGTCTCTCTTACCCGCCCCAGCGCTGCCCTGGGAGGGGGGGGTCTCTCTTACCCGCCCCAGCGCTGCCCTGGGAGGGGGGTCTCTCTTACCCGCCCCAGCGCTGCCCTGGGAGGGGGTCTCTCTTACCCGCCCCAGCGCTGCCCTGGGAGGGGGTCTCTCTTACCCGCCCCAGCGCTGCCCTGGGAGGGGGTCTCTCTTACCCGCCCCAGCGCTGCCCTGGGAGGGGGGTCTCTCTTACCCGCCCCAGCGCTGCCCTGGGAGGGGGGGTCTCTCTTACCCGCCCCAGCGCTGCCCTGGGAGGGGGGGTCTCTTACCCGCCCCAGCGCTGCCCTGGGAGGGGGGGTCTCTCTTACCCGCCCCAGCGCTGCCCTGGGAGGGGGTCTCTCTTACCCGCCCCAGCGCTGCCCTGGGGAGGGGGGGGGGTCTCTCTTACCCGCCCCAGCGCTGCCCTGGGAGGGGGGGGTCTCTTACCCGCCCCAGCGCTGCCCTGGGAGGGGGTCTCTCTTACCCGCCCCAGCGCTGCCCTGGGAGGGGGGGTCTCTCTTACCCGCCCCAGCGCTGCCCTGGGAGGGGGGGTCTCTCTTACCCGCCCCAGCGCTGCCCTGGGAGGGGGTCTCTCTACCCGCCCCAGCGCTGCCCTGGGAGGGGGGGTCCCTGGGAGGGGGGTCTCTTACCCGCCCCAGCGCTGCCCTGGGAGGGGGTCTCTCTTACCCGCCCCAGCGCTGCCCTGGGAGGGGGGTCTCTCTTACCCGCCCCAGCGCTGCCCTGGGAGGGGGGGTCTCTCTTACCCGCCCCAGCGCTGCCCTGGGAGGGGGGTCTCTACCCGCCCCAGCGCTGCCCTGGGAGGGGGTCTCTCTTACCCGCCCCAGCGCTGCCCTGGGAGGGGGGGGGGTCTCTCTTACCCGCCCCAGCGCTGCCCTGGGAGGGGGGGGGCCCCACCCGCCCCAGCGCTGCCCTGGGAGGGGGGGTCTCTCTTACCCGCCCCTCCTGCCCCAGCGCTGCCCTGGGAGGGGGGGGGGGCCCCTCTTACCCGCCCCAGCGCTGCCCTGGGAGGGGGGGGTCTCTCTTACCCGCCCCAGCGCTGCCCTGGGGGGGGTCTCTCTTACCCGCCCCAGCGCTGCCCTGGGAGGGGGGGGTCTCTTACCCGCCCCAGCGCTGCCCTGGGAGGGGGGTCTCTCTTACCTGCCCCAGCGCTGCCCTGGGAGGGGGGCTCTCTTACCCGCCCCAGCGCTGCCCTGGGGGGGGGGTCTCTCTTACCCGCCCCAGCGCTGCCCTGGGAGGGGGGTCTCTTACCCGCCCCAGCGCTGCCCTGGGAGGGGGGGTCTCTTACCCGCCCCAGCGCTGCCCTGGGAGGGGGGGTCTCTCTTACCCGCCCCAGCGCTGCCCTGGGGGGGGGGTCTCTTACCCGCCCCAGCGCTGCCCTGGGAGGGGGGTCCCTCTTACCCGCCCCAGCGCTGCCCTGGGAGGGGGGGTCTCTCTTACCCGCCCCAGCGCTGCCCTGGGAGGGGGTCTCTCTTACCCGCCCCAGCGCTGCCCTGGGAGGGGGGGTCTCTCTTACCTGCCCCAGCGCTGCCCTGGGAGGGGGGTCTCTCTTACCCGCCCCAGCGCTGCCCTGGGGGGGTCTCTCTTACCCGCCCCAGCGCTGCCCTGGGAGGGGGGTCTCTTACCCGCCCCAGCGCTGCCCTGGGAGGGGGGTCTCTCTTACCCGCCCCAGCGCTGCCCTGGGAGGGGGGGGTCTCTCTTACCCGCCCCAGCGCTGCCCTGGGAGGGGGGTCTTCATCTGGCCCAGCGCTGCCCTGGGAGGGGGGGGTCTCTCTTACCCGCCCCAGCGCTGCCCTGGGAGGGGAGGGGTCTCTTACCCGCCCCAGCGCTGCCCTGGGAGGGGGGGGGGGTCTCTGGCCCGCCCCAGCGCTGCCCTGGGAGGGGGTCTCTCTTACCCGCCCCAGCGCTGCCCTGGGAGGGGGGTCTCTCTTACCCGCCCCAGCGCTGCCCTGGGAGGGGGGGGTCTTACCCGCCCCAGCGCTGCCCTGGGGGGGGGTCTCTCTTACCCGCCCCAGCGCTGCCCTGGGAGGGGGTCTCTCTTACCCGCCCCAGCGCTGCCCTGGGAGGGGGGGGGTCTCTCTTACCCGCCCCAGCGCTGCCCTGGGGGGGGGGGGTCTCTCTTACCCGCCCCAGCGCTGCCCGGGGTGTGGGGGTCTCTTACCCGCCCCAGCGCTGCCCTGGGAGGGGGGTCTCTCTTACCCGCCCCAGCGCTGCCCTGGGGGGGGGGTCTCTCTTACCCGCCCCAGCGCTGCCCTGGGAGGGGGTCTCTCTTACCCGCCCCAGCGCTGCCCTGGGAGGGGGTCTCTCTTACCCGCCCCAGCGCTGCCCTGGGAGGGGGGGGTCTCTCTACCCGCCCCAGCGCTGCCCTGGGAGGGGGGGGGTCTCTCTTACCCGCCCCAGCGCTGCCCTGGGAGGGGGGTCTCTTACCCGCCCCAGCGCTGCCCTGGGGAGGGGGGTCTCTTCACCGCCCACAGGGCTGCCCTGGGAGGGGGGGTCTCTCCTACCCGCCCCAGCGCTGCCCTGGGAGGGGGGGTCTCTCTTACCCGCCCCAGCGCTGCCCTGGGAGGGGGTCTCTCTTACCCGCCCCAGCGCTGCCCTGGGAGGGGGGGGGTCTCTCTTACCCGCCCCAGCGCTGCCCTGGGGGGGGGGGGTCTCTTACCCGCCCCAGCGCTGCCCTGGGAGGGGGGGGGTCTCTCTTACCCGCCCCAGCGCTGCCCTGGGGGGGGGGCTCTCCTGCCCCGCCCCTGGGGCTGCCCTGGGGGGGGGGGGGGTCTCTCTTACCCGCCCCAGCGCTGCCCTGGGAGGGGGGTCTCTCTTCCCTGCCCCAGCGCTGCCTGGGCTGGGGGGGGTCTCTCTTACCCGCCCCAGCGCTGCCCTGGGAGGGGGGGGTCTCTTACCTGCCCCAGCGCTGCCCTGGGGGGGGGGGGTCTCTTACCCGCCCCAGCGCTGCCCTGGGAGGGGGGGGGGCTCTCTTACCCGCCCCAGCGCTGCCCTGGGAGGGGGGGGGTCTCTCTTACCCGCCCCAGCGCTGCCCTGGGAGGGGGGGGTCTCTCTTACCTGCCCCAGCGCTGCCCTGGGGGGGTCTCTCTTACCTGCCCCAGCGCTGCCCTGGGGGGGTCTCTCTTACCCGCCCCAGCGCTGCCCTGGGAGGGGGGGTCTCTTACCCGCCCCAGCGCTGCCCTGGGAGGGGGGGCCCCAGCGCTGCCCTGGGAGGGGGGGTCTCTCTTACCCGCCCCAGCGCTGCCCTGGGAGGGGGGGGGGTCTCTTACCCGCCCCAGCGCTGCCCTGGGAGGGGGTCTCTCTGCCCCCCAGCGCTGCCCTGGGAGGGGGGTCTCTCTACCCGCCCCAGCGCTGCCCTGGGAGGGGGGCTCTCTTACCTGCCCCAGCGCTGCCCTGGGAGGGGGGTCTCTCTTACCCGCCCCAGCGCTGCCCTGGGAGGGGGTCTCTCTTACCCGCCCCAGCGCTGCCCTGGGAGGGGGGGGTCTCTCTTACCCGCCCCAGCGCTGCCCTGGGAGGGGGTCTCTTACCCGCCCCAGCGCTGCCCTGGGAGGGGGGGGTCTCTCTTACCTGCCCCAGCGCTGCCCTGGGAGGGGGGGGTCTCTCTTACCCGCCCCAGCGCTGCCCTGGGAGGGGGGGGGTCTCTCTTACCCGCCCCAGCGCTGCCCTGGGAGGGGGGTCTCTCTTACCTGCCCCAGCGCTGCCCTGGGAGGGGGTCTCTCTTACCCGCCCCAGCGCTGCCCTGGGAGGGGGGTCTCTTACCCGCCCCAGCGCTGCCCTGGGAGGGGGTCTCTCTTACCCGCCCCAGCGCTGCCCTGGGAGGGGGGGGTCTCTCTTACCCGCCCCAGCGCTGCCCTGGGAGGGGGGGTCTCTCTTACCCGCCCCAGCGCTGCCCTGGGGGGGGGGGTCTCTCTTACCCGCCCCAGCGCTGCCCTGGGGAGGGGGGTCTCTCTTACCCGCCCCAGCGCTGCCCTGGGAGGGGGGGGTCCTCTCTTACCCGCCCCAGCGCTGCCCTGGGAGGGGGGGTCTCTCTTACCCGCCCCAGCGCTGCCCTGGGAGGGGGGGGTCTCTCTTACCCGCCCCAGCGCTGCCCTGGGAGGGGGGGTCTCTCTTACCCGCCCCAGCGCTGCCCTGGGAGGGGGGGGTCTCTCTTACCCGCCCCAGCGCTGCCCTGGGAGGGGGGGGGCTGCCCTGGGAGGGGGTCTCTCTACCTGCCCCAGCGCTGCCCTGGGAGGGGGGGTCTCTCTTACCCGCCCCAGCGCTGCCCTGGGAGGGGGGTCTCACCCGCCCCCAGCGCTGCCCTGGGGGGGGGGGTCTCTCTTACCCGCCCCAGCGCTGCCCTGGGAGGGGGGTCTCTCTTACCTGCCCCAGCGCTGCCCTGGGGAGGGGGGTCTCTCTTACCAGCCCAATGCTGCCCTGGGAGGGGGTCTCTCTTACCCGCCCCAGCGCTGCCCTGGGAGGGGGGGGTCTCTCTTACCCGCCCCAATGCTGCCCTGGGAGGGGGGGTCTCTCTTACCCGCCCCAGCGCTGCCCTGGGAGGGGGGGGTCTCTCTTACCCGCCCCACGCTGCCCTGGGAGGGGGCTCTGACCCGCCCCAGCGCTGCCCTGGGAGGGGGGGTCTCTCTTACCCGCCCCAATGCTGCCCTGGGAGGGGGTCTCTCTTACCCGCCCCAGCGCTGCCCTGGGAGGGGGTCTCTCTTACCCGCCCCAGCGCTGCCCTGGGAGGGGGGGTCTCTCTTACCCGCCCCAGCGCTGCCCTGGGAGGGGGGTGTCTTACCTGCCCCAGCGCTGCTGCCTGGGAGGGGGGGTCTCTCTTACCCGCCCCAGCGCTGCCCTGGGAGGGGGGGGGTCTCCTTACCTGCCCCAGCGCTGCCCTGGGAGGGGGGGTCTCTCTTACCCGCCCCAGCTGCCCGGGGAGGGGGGTCTCTCTTACCTGCCCCAGCGCTGCCCTGGGAGGGGGGGTCTCTCTTACCCGCCCCAGCGCTGCCCTGGGAGGGGGCCCGCCCCAGCGCTGCCCTGGGAGGGGGGGTCTCTCTTACCCGCCCCAGCGCTGCCCTGGGGGGGGGTCTCTCTTACCCGCCCCAGCGCTGCCCTGGGAGGGGGGTCTCTCTTACCCGCCCCAGCGCTGCCCTGGGAGGGGGTCTCTCTTACCCGCCCCAGCGCTGCCCTGGGAGGGGGTCTCTCTTACCCGCCCCAGCGCTGCCCTGGGAGGGGGTCTCTCTTACCCGCCCCAGCGCTGCCCTGGGAGGGGGGGTCTCTCTTACCCGCCCCAGCGCTGCCCTGGGGGGGGGTCTCTCTTACCCGCCCCAGCGCTGCCCTGGGAGGGGGGGTCTCTCTTACCCGCCCCAGCGCTGCCCTGGGAGGGGGGGTCTCTCTTACCCGCCCCAGCGCTGCCCTGGGGAGGGGGGTCTCTCTTACCCGCCCCAGCGCTGCCCTGGGAGGGGGGTCTCTCTTACCCGCCCCAGCGCTGCCCTGGGAGGGGGTCTCTCTTACCCGCCCCAGCGCTGCCCTGGGAGGGGGCCCTTACCTGCCCCAGCGCTGCCCTGGGAGGGGGTCTCTCTTACCTGCCCCAGCGCTGCCCTGGGAGGGGGTCTCTCTTACCTGCCCCAGCGCTGCCCTGGGAGGGGGGGTCTCTCTTACCCGCCCCAGCGCT
The DNA here is from genome assembly GCF_052426305.1 of Pelodiscus sinensis. Taxonomy (NCBI): domain Eukaryota; kingdom Metazoa; phylum Chordata; order Testudines; family Trionychidae; genus Pelodiscus; species Pelodiscus sinensis. Next base: position 17,046,162 of record NC_143081.1, on the reverse strand, counting down.
GCCCTGGGAGGGGGGTCTCTCTTACCCGCCCCAGCGCTGCCCTGGGAGGGGGGCCCAGCGCTGCCCCTGCGGGGGCCTCTCTTACCCGCCCCAGCGCTGCCCTGGGAGGGGGGGTCTCTCTTACCCGCCCCAGCGCTGCCCTGGGAGGGGGTCTCTCTTACCCGCCCCAGCGCTGCCCTGGGGGGTCCTGGCCGGGCGGGGGGCGCGGAGGGAGCAGCGGGACCGGCCCTGCTGGGGATCCCCCCGCCGGGCTCTGTCCAGGGCCGGGGGCGCCTCCGAGCCGCTTCTTGCGCGGAGCTGAGCCAGGCCCCGCCCCCAGCCCCGCCGGGTCCTAGCGCCTCCCCCCCGCCCCCAGCCCCGCCGGGTCCTAGCGCCTCCCCCCCGCCTCCAGCCCCGCCGGGTCCTAGCGCCTCTCCCCGCCCCCAGCCCCGCCGGGTCCTAGCGCCTCTCCCCGCCCCCAGCCCCGCCGTCCCAGCGCCTCTCCCCCGCCCCCAGCCCCGCCGGGTCCTAGCGCCTCCCTCCCGCCCCCAGCCCCGCCGGGTCCTAGCGCCTCTCCCCCGCCCCCAGCCCCGCCGGGTCCTAGCGCCTCCCTCCCGCCCCCAGCCCCGCCGGGTCCTAGCGCCTCTCCCCCGCCCCCAGCCCCGCCGGGTCCTAGCGCCTCTCCCCCGCCCCCCAGCCCCGCCGGGTCCTAGCGCCTCCCTCCCGCCCCCAGCCCCGCCGGGTCCTAGCGCCTCTCCCCCGCCCCCAGCCCCGCCGGGTCCTAGCGCCTCTCCCCCGCCCCCAGCCCCGCCGGGTCCTAGCGCCTCCCTCCCCCGGCCCCCAGCCCCGCCGGGTCCTAGCGCCCCCCGCTCCCCCGCCGGGTCCTAGCGCCTCCTCCCCGCCCCCCAGCCCCGCCGGGTCCTAGCGCCTCCCCCCCGCCCCCAGCCCCGCCGGGTCCTAGCGCCTCCTCCCCGCCCCCAGCCCCGCCGGGTCCTAGCGCCTCTCCCCGCCCCCAGCCCCGCCGGGTCCTAGCGCCCCCCCCCCCCCCCCCCTCCCCCCCCCCCAGCCCCGCCGGGTCCTAGCGCCTCCCCCTCGCTCCGTGCGGGCCCCGCCCCCAGCCCCGCTGGGTCCTAGCGCCTCCCCATCCCCCCCCCCCCCGCTCCGTGCGGGCCCCGCCCCCAGCCCCGCCGGGTCCTAGCGCCTCCCCCGCTCCGCGGGCCCCGCCCCCCCAGCCCCGCCGGGTCCTAGCGCCTCCCCCGCCCCCAGCCCCGCCGGGTCCTAGCGCCTCTCCCCCCCCCCCAGCCCCGCCGGGTCCTAGCGCCTCCCCCCCGCCCCCAGCCCCGCCGGGTCCTAGCGCCTCTCCCCCGCCCCCAGCCCCGCCGGGTCCTAGCGCCTCCCTCCCGCCCCCAGCCCCGCCGGGTCCTAGCGCCTCCCCCCGCCCCCAGCCCCGCCGGGTCCTAGCGCCTCCCTCCCGCCCCCAGCCCCGCCGGGTCCTAGCGCCTCTCCCCCGCCCCCAGCCCCGCCGGGTCCTAGCGCCTCTCCCCCGCCCCCCCAGCCCCGCCGGGTCCTAGCGCCTCCCTCCCGCCCCCAGCCCCGCCGGGTCCTAGCGCCTCCCCCCGCCCCCAGCCCCGCCGGGTCCTAGCGCCTCTCCCCCGCCCCCCAGCCCCGCCGGGTCCTAGCGCCTCCCTCCCCCGGCCCCCAGCCCCGCCGGGTCCTAGCGCCTCCCGCTCCCCCGCCGGGTCCTAGCGCCTCCTCCCCGCCCCCAGCCCCGCCGGGTCCTAGCGCCTCCCCCCCGCCCCCAGCCCCGCCGGGTCCTAGCGCCTCCTCCCCGCCCCCAGCCCCGCCGGGTCCTAGCGCCTCTCCCCCGCCCCCAGCCCCGCCGGGTCCTAGCGCCTCTCCCCGCCCCCCAGCCCCGCCGGGTCCTAGCGCCTCCCCCTCGCTCCGTGCGGGCCCCGCCCCCAGCCCCGCTGGGTCCTAGCGCCTCCCCATCCCCCCCCCCGCTCCGTGCGGGCCCCGCCCCCAGCCCCGCCGGGTCCTAGCGCCTCCCCCGCTCCGTGCGGGCCCCGCCCCCAGCCCCGCCGGGTCCTAGCGCCTCCCCCGCCCCCAGCCCCGCCGGGTCCTAGCGCCTCTCCCCCGCCCCCAGCCCCGCCGGGTCCCAGCGCCCCCCCCCGCCCCCAGCCCCGCCGGGTCCTAGCGCCTCCCCCTCGCTCCGTGCGGGCCCCACCCCCAGCCCCGCCGGGTCCCCGCGCCCTCCCTCGCTCCGTGCGGGCCCCGCCCCTAGCCCCGCTGGGTCCTAGCGCCTCCCCCCACCCCCCCAGCCCCGCCGGGTCCTAGCGCCTCCCCCTCGCTCCGTGCGGGCCCCGCCCCTAGCCCCGCTGGGCCCCGGCCGCTTCCCCCCGCCCCCAGCCCCGCCGGGTCCTAGGGCCTCTAACGGTGTGTAGGGCCTCTAACGGTCTGAATCCAGCCTTGCTCGGTGGGGGAATCTTGGACAACCTCCCCCTCAAAAGCGGCGAGGAGTCCTGTGGCACCTTATAGCCTAACCGAAGTGTAGGAGCATAAGCTTTCGTGGGCAAAGACCCACCTCGTCAGATGCACTTCGTGGTCTTTGCCCACGAAAGCTTATGCTCCTACACTTCAGTTAGTCTATAAGGTGCCACAGGACTCCTCCTCGCTTTTGCAGATTCAGACTAATACGGCTACCCCTCTGATACTCCCCCTCAGTTCTCTAGGCCCAGGGCAACCCTCCCACCCTGCTGCAGGCTCTAGTGTCCTCTAGCAAGTAGGCTAATATCCTTGGGTTCCCAACTGTAGCCCTTACAGCAGTCATGTCAAACATGTGGCCCAACAGAATTTTTTTGTGGCCCGCAACTACATCTTTATAAATGATCTAAGTGCAGCCCAGTTACACTGTTTATAACAGGGGTGGCCAATCCACGGCTCTTTGATTAAGGAAACGAGGCTCTTGCTGGTTCTGAACTGCGCGCCAGGACTGCTCACGGCCGGCCGCTCTGTGCACGTGCCCCAGCGCATGGAGGAGATGGTGGTGGCTTTGAGGCCCAAGCATTAGGTTAGAGCGGGAGGAGGGAAGGCTGAGGGTGCCTGGCTCTGGGGGAGGGGAGAGGGATTGGGTTATAGCGGGGGGGGGGGCAAGCACCTTAAACTCAAAAGTCTTCATGAATGCAAATAACAATTTTACACATCAAATTACTGTATTCTATTCAAACAAACCTGAAAAAATATTATCAAATATACCTAAAACATAATCTAATAATAATAAACAATTAGGACTTTCCGATAAAAGTACGTTTTCTTTGGTGGCCCTGAAAGCTATCAGTTTTCGTTTGTGTGGCCCTCAGTAGGTTTCGAGTTTGACATGCCTGGCCAACTCTGCTCCCCCCCGACCGGTTCTCCCTCCCTCCTCCCCCGGCCAACTCCGCCCCCCCCCCACGGGTTCTCCCCCCTCCTCCCCCGGCCAACTCCGCCCCCCCGACCGGTTCTCCCCCCCCCCTCCTCCCCCGGCCAACTCCGCCCCCCCGACCGGTTCTCCCCCCCCCCCCTCCCCCGGCCACTCCCCCCCGACCGGTTCTCCCCCCCCCCCCCGGCCAACTCCGCCCCCCCGACCGGTTCTCCCCCCCCTCCTCCCCCGGCCAACTCCCCCCCCCCACCGGTTCCCCCCCTCCTCCCCCGGCCAACTCCCCCCCCCGACCGGTCCCCCCCCTCCTCCCCCGGCCAACTCCGCCCCCCCGGCCTCCTCCTCCCCCTCCCCCGACTGGTTTCCCTCCTCCTCCCCCTCACCCCCCCCCCGAGCCCCCCCCCCCTCCTCCCCCGGCCAACTCCGCCCCCCCCGACCGGTTCTGCCCCCCTCCTCCCCCGGCCAACTCCGCCCCCCCGACCGGTTCTCGCCCCCCCCCCCCCGGCCAACTCCCCCCCCCCCCGACCTGTTCTCCCCCCCCTCCTCCCCCGGCCAACTCCGCCCCCCCCCCCGGTCCTCCCCCCCCTGCCCCCCCTCCTCCCCCTGCCACTCCCCCCTGACCGGTTCTCCCCCCCCCTCCTCCCCCGGCCAACTCCGCCCCCCCGACCGGTTCCTCCCCCCTCCTCCCCCGGCCAACTCCGCCCCCCCGACCGGTTCTCCCCCCCCTCCTCCCCCTGCCAACTCCCCCCCCCTCCCCCCCTCCTCCCCCCACCCGCCCCCTGTTCTCCCCCCCCCTCCTCCCCCGCCCCCCAACTCCTCCCCCCCCCCCCCGTTCTTCCCCCCCTCTCCCCCCCCGGCCAACTCCGCCCCCCCCGACCGGTTCTCCCCCCCCCCCCCCCCCGGTTGCCCCCCCCCCCCCCCGACCGGTTCCCCCCTCCCCCGGCCAATCCCCCCCCCGACCGGTTCTCCCCCCCCTCCTCCCCCGGACTCCCCCCCCCGACTTCTCCCCCCTCCTCCCCCGGCCAACTCCGCCCCCCCGATTCTCCCCCCCGCTCCTCCCCCGGCCAACTCCCCCCTGACTCCCCCCCCTCCTCCCCCACTCCCCCCCCCCCGACCTGTTCTCCCCCCCCCCCGGCCAACTCCCCCCCCCCGACCTTCTCCCCCCCCTCCTCCCCCGGCCAACCCCCCCCCCCTTTCCTTCTCCCCCCCCTCCCCCTCCCCCCCCCGACCGGTCCCCCCCCTCCCCCCGGCCAACTCCCCCCCGACCGGTTCTCCCCCCCCCTCCTCCCCCGGCCAACTCCGCCCCCCCCGACCGGTTCTCCCCCCCCCTCCCCCGGCCACCCCCCCCCCGACCGGTTCTCCCCCCCCCCTCCTCCCCCGGCCAACTCCCCCCCCCTGACTGGAGCCCTCCCCCCCTCCTCCCCCCCCGACCTTCCCCCCCCCCCCCTCCCCCCCGACCGGTTCTCCCCCCCCCTCCCCCGGCCACCCCCCCCCCCCCCCCCTCCCCCGGTTCTCCCCCCCGCTCCTCCCCCCCCTCCTCCCCCCCCCCCGACCGGTTCTCCCCCCCCTCCTCCCCCGGCCAACTCCGCCCCCCCCGACCGGTTCTCCCCCCCCCCCTCCCCCGGCCAACCCCGCCCCCCCCCCCCCGGCCGGCCCCCCCCCCCCTCCCCCGGCCACTCCCCCCCCCCGACTGGCTCCCCCCTCCTCCCCCGGCCAACTCCGCCCCCCCGACCGGTTCTCCCCCCCCCCCGCCCCCATGTGAATTCCGGTGTTTTTTGACGCCCCCCCCCGACTCGAGTCCCAGCCCCCCCAACTGTATCTCGCGCAGACACTGCCCGGGACTGACGAGAGACGCATGCGCAGTATGATTCCGAAGCCCATAGTGTCCCTGGGCCTGACGGGAGACGCATGCGCAATGTGACCATAAATCCCATGGTGCCCTGGGGCCGCAGTGACTGATGGGCAAAGCCCGCACTTCCGGGCGTCTCTATTTTCCCGGCGGTTAGTTTGTGACGTCATCAGTGTGCGACGCCGGGAGGTCACGTGTCTTGCTGGAGCGGTCACGTGAACTAGCCAGTGCTGTTCTGTTCTGTCCTTAGGTGTGGGGGCCTGCCACCCCGGGAGCTGGGCGGGGGAGGGGCTGTGGGTAGAGGGGAGGGCGGGGGAGAGGTGTCCTGGGGGGAGGGACTGTGGGGGGGGGGAGGGCGGGGGAGAGGTGTCCTGGGGGGGAGGGGCTGTGGGGGGGAGGGGGTGGGAGGGGGAGGGCGGGGGAGAGGTGTCCTGGGGGGGAGGGGCTGTGGGTAGAGGGGAGGGCGGGGGAGAGGTGTCCTGGGGGGAGGGACTGTGGGGGGAGGGGAGGGCGGGGGAGAGGTGTCCTGGGGGGAGGGGCTGTGGGGGAGGGGAGGGCGGGGGAGAGGTGTCCTGGGGGGGAGGGGAGGGCGGGGGAGAGGTGTCCTGGGGGGGAGGGGCTGTGGGTAGAGGGGAGGGCGGGGGAGAGGTGTCCTGGGGGGGAGGGGCTGTGGGTAGAGGGGGTGGGGGAGATGTGTCCGGGGGGGGGGTTGGGTTGTGAGTAGGGGAGGGCGGGGGAGAGGTGTCCTGGGGGGGAGGGGCTGTGGGTAGAGGGGAGGGCGGGGGAGAGGTGTCCTGGGGGGGAGGGGCTGTGGGTAGAGGGGGTGGGGGAGATGTGTCCGGGGGGGGGGGTTGGGTTGTGAGTAGGGGAGGGCGGGGGAGAGGTGTCCTGGGGGGGAGGGGCTGGGGGGAGAGGGGAGGGCGGGGCAGTGGTGCTCTGGGGGTGGGAGTGGGGGGATGAAGTGGAGGTCTGTGTACTACAATGGGACTGCCATTGTGCTGAGGGAGGGTCCACATCCTCTTCTAACTCATGGTGCTGAGAGAACAGGCTGGGCGGGGGGGCTCTGTGAGTTGATGGGCAAGTCTGGGCCTTTGACCCCTGACTCCTTATTTGTCTCCCCATGCAGAGCTTGAGCCATGAAGCCACCTGTTCGGACCCGCTCAGCCCCCAGCCGCTATGACGTGGGCCCCTCTGCAGGCCTCGCTCCAGCCCGGGTCCCCTGGACTGCAGGGGAGAAGAGGCGCCTGATCAGGGCTCTGAAAGCCCAGGCCCCTCCCGGGGACCTGCAGGCAGAGCTATTGCGGGAGCATTTGCCCCGTAGGACTGCAGCTGAGGTGAGTGGGAACAAAGGGACTGGTCCCAGCCATGCTGGTGACTGTGGCCAGGCCAGGCCCAAGAGATGGTGCCCGATCCCTTGCCTGGTTGGAGATAGGGATTTGAGGGGCCAGTTGTTATTGGATAGTTGTCAAACTAGTTACTTCCCCCACTCCGCCTTGCAGCCTCTATCAGAGGCAGGTTGGAGGGAATAGTTCAAACCCGTGTGGAGCCTTGAATCAGCTGGAGTGTTGCCACTTTGAAATGCTGCGTGGAGCCTGACCCCAGGCTCCATGCGGTGCTTTTTCCTTTGAAGTGTAGCAACAGCCCTAGGGAGGAGGCACCCTGTAGACTAATCGAAGCAATATGCGTGGACTATTCGATTATTCAATTACTTGCAATTTAACATCCTGAGTTGGGGGGAGGGGTCCCTGCCAGCTCTTGCTCTGGCATTTTCTGCCCTGATAGCTTAGTTCCTGTCGCCATGGTGCCTAGCTGCAGCTGTCTTCTGTGTTGGCTTTTGAGACCTAAAGCTTGTTTGGGGTTTTTATTAGTCGTGCAGCCCTTTTGGAAGCTCAAGCCATGAACTCCGTGCTGTCTGGAGCCAGAGTGGTTCTGGGAGAGGTGGCTCGGACACTCAGCACAAGCTGCATGGTTCCGCTGGGATAGAAGCACCCAGCCACACCTTTCCTTGCCAGTGTGAGGTAGGGTCACCTCTGCATCCTGCTAAACCCAAATCTTGCTGTGGTTGCAGATTCTGGCCTTCGTCCACCAGCTGAAGGGCCGTGTAGCAAGGGAGGCCATACGGACAGAGTATCGGCGCTGCCGGGAGGAGCAGAGGCGCAAGAGAGCTGAGATCCTGGCACCTATTGAGGTACGAGTGAGAATCGGGGTGGGTACCATGTGGGCAGGGCTGCTTGGTCTGTACAGCACCAGGGCCACAGGGAGTTGGATGGTACAGTACCAGGCTGTTGGCTTGAAGCTACAGGGAGTCCACCCTTTCTGAAGCTGTTCTTGTCTCCCTCCTGTTCTCCTTCCCTCTGCTGGCTTGTCATCTTCTCCTTACACGGTACAAAGGTGGATGAGAACCTGATTCTGGTGCCCTCACAGAAATCTGCCTTTCAGGTCTGGACAGATCTTGCTGAGAAGCTGACAGATAAGCTGGAAGAAACCATGACAGCAGCTTTTTCTCAGGTAATGGGCATCAGTGCTCAGCGGATGTCACAAGTTCCCATGGGGGCCAAGAACTCAGCAGGGTCAGAGACTGTCCTAGCACCTTATTCTGTCTTTACATGGTCTCATTCCCACTGTGACAGATTTACCGGGTGCGAGTGCTCCCTTCCGACGGGGCAGGGGGGTTCAGCGGACCCACTGTCTGTGTCTGACTGCCCAGGAAGGGCTACGTGAGTGCGATCGCCCGGTGCCGAGTCGGTGCCGGGGTTCGGCGGACTCACTGCCCCGCCCTTGTTAAGGTCCCGGGGTCCCGTAGGGTAGGGGGGATTTCCAGGGGCCAGTTCCTAGGAAAGGTCCTCCCCGGGGAGGGGGGGATGGAATATCAAGCGTTCGGTTCGCGTTCAAGGTCACCCGGCTCCCCAGGAGTTATGGCGTGACGTAGTTACTGGGTAGGTTGAGGCAGCGGGGACAAAAAGGAGGGAGGTGTGGGGGACCTGGGCCCGCCCTCTCCACTGGGTCCCAGCCCGGGGCCCTAAGTGGGGGACAACTAACACGTTCCCTCCACGACAGGTGGGGACAATCCCCGAAACTCACCTGCCCACGGGTGTCAGAAGCGCTCTGCCCTGGGCTTCTTCCACTCCCCACTCCCCGCTGCCTTGCCGGGGTCTCATTCCCGGCCACTTACCGCGCCCAAGCCGTCGGCCCCGTCCAGCCAGTGTCCTGGGGGCTCCGGCATCACTTTTCTTCCCTTCCAGTGAGGCGGGATGCTTGTCCTTTTGGGAGAAGTTCGGCGGCTCCTCCCTGAGCGTGCGCGCTCCCGCTGTCTCACTCGGCCACTTTTCAAGCAGCCCGGGCAGGGACACTGGGGGCGCCAGCTCCGGCGTCCGCACACCCCGTTGCGTAACGGCCGGGGCCCGGAGCTCCGCCCCCTGCGC